>NC_052531.2:720833-1036666 GCF_016746365.2 Drosophila yakuba | reverse complement strand
TTGTATTAGTTCTAAATTATTTATCTCTTCCTAAAATTGTGTTCGAAAAGGACTCAAATATTTATTTTTTAAGGTCTATGCTAGCAAACATATGTATTAGGATGGTATCACACTTCTCGTACAGTAAAAGCGAAGTATAAAAGAAGTATACAACTAATAAAATTAAAGTCGTGATCTATTACAAATAGTACATCACATCAGATGAAATCTATAGTGTTGCAGTGCTTTACCACTATGCTACTCTTTAGGGCAGTATAATAAAAAAAATTCAGAACCATTTATTTTCACTTGAAAAAGCTAACTAAAATTTTAAAAAAGATACATCCAGTAGAAAAACTGAGAAAATTAACATTTGCGAATGTGATTTGTTGATAGCCGTGAAGCAAATGACTTAGAATTAAGACGAAGTTTTAATAATCTGAATGTAAAAAAAATTCTGTCTGTATGTGGTTTGAATTGAAATTTTCGTTTTAGTCCTTAAGCCACAGTTATTTTATTAAACTGGTCAAGCGAACAGCTGTTGTTTTGCAACGCCGGAATACTTCTGCGACTTGCTATATGTCTCTTTTCAAATGCTGAATATAGCTGAATACAAACTTAAAAGTAGGAAATTATAGTCAAAAATTAGATTTTGTTTTGTACGTTTGCGACTTAGTTTTTGTATATTACTAAACTTTTTGCTCTGCGGAGTTATTTCCAAACACAAATGCGTACTTTTTTGTTATAGCCAGCAAAACTCAATCATCAATCAATGTGAAATTAATTTCAAATTCTAATTTTTACTTAACTTGTATCTTTTATCATTGAATAACAAAACCTTTAAGTATTATTATACTTTATTATTAAAGAAATCTTTCACAAACCTTTTCAATTATAGTTTTAATTCAAATGTTAGTTTGATAAAATTCAGATAATTTACTTAATAATATAAAAAAAAAATTAATATATGTTTGCAAGTAAAAAAATAGTCTCTACACAGTTGGCTTACTAAATTAATAAAAATATATAAATAGCTAAATGCAATCTCAAACTTGATTGGTCACTTAACTTTGTGTTCTAGTCCTGTAATAGCTTAGTCACAAGTGAAAGTCTTTTTCGCATGGTATGAGGTAACTTATTTCTCATTATAGTTTTTTGCATCACATAAAATCACCTTTTATTTTAAAACCAATTTTATTCATATTACATATTAAAATTATATAATTTACCTTTTTATAGGTGCGAAAAAGTATTGATTAAAAACAAATTTGATTTCAACGGCGGATCAGTTTCAGGGTGAAAATGTTGCATGCTATTCTGGCTGTAGGTTCACTGTTTGGTCTTGCCAATTTCTAATGTGGGCCAAAACAATTTTTGACAAACTGACACAAAACAATTGTTACCGCATTCAGGTTACGCTAGTGAGCAATAAAAACTATTTTAATGTTTTTGTTTGATTTTAATATCAAATAGATACAAAATAAATCCTTTAACTCCGTCAATCGCTTAACCAAAGATATCTTTCCTAGATATTTCATTGATTCATCTTGCAATAGAAACTAAACAATGGTAAAATTTGCTTGTTTTTATAATCTCGATACCCTCGAAAAGGGTTTATCGATTTCAGCTTGCAGTGTGAAGAAGATATTTTCAACCGTATATACATGCTGTGTTCATTGAAATAGCAGTGCTTGAGAAACTAAAATATATTTATTCTCCAAGTCCCTTTTCGTGAGCGTGTTATTTATTAATCTATTTTAGTAAGAGATAGATATAGATAGAAAAAAAGTCCTGTAAGTTTTTCAAGTTATCTTTACATTCTTGAAAAATTTCACAAGTTTAAGGCTGTTTATTAAAATAAAAGTGTCTGGCTTTGTCCAACGAAAAGTTCCGAAATGGTCAATATTTTGTAAAAAGTAAGTTTTGTTAAGTTGATTATTATATTTGTAAGGAAAATAAATTAAAAAAAAAATATATATATATTTCAGTGGGTAGAAGACAGCACTGCTCCCAGGAAGAAAGAAAGTTGATTCTTAAGTTTAGAGAAAAGGAAAAACATATAGAGAAATTCAAAAAATCCTTCAATGTTCTGTAAAAATGGCATCCAATGCCATTAATTATGATTTGAAGCACGAAAATTGTGGTGCCTCACGTAAAACCATAGATACAGATGATCGACGGAAAGTTCGTTTCCGTAAGGTTAATCTTTTTGGATCCTTTAGACACATAAACTCTCTAATGTCAAACAGCGACGTTACTATTCGTATATGTGAATATACCTACAAATATTTTGCTGTCTTATACTGAATTGAATATGTCCTTAAATTGGACATTCCAATAGGATAATGATTCTAAACACACTAGCAAAGCGGTTAAGAATTGGTTCACCCAAAATAAAATAGACGTAATGCCATGCCCAGCACGATCTCCCGATCGAAAACTTTTTAGGCGACAAAGCTCAGCTTTGGCCCGACTTCTTCGACACAACTTGCCAAAAGTTGTGCAGGATGCACGGGCGCAGATGCCCCCCAAACGTTGCCAGGACTTGGTGGACTCAAACATTTGTTAAATACCTAATGATATAAAGAAATTTTTTCCATTAAAATTGTAAATCATAATTTAATCATAGATTAAACTCGCTGGTCATAAGCACTGATATTTCAATGAACACAGGTGTAAATAAATTCCTTATGACTATCAGAATAGCGGAGTACATATGTATACCCATGTCATAGGAGCAGTCTGTATAGACATGTCATTTAATCAGTACGAACATCTAGCCAACTAACTAATGAAAAGGAAATCTTTGTTTCGTTGCTTTTATTTAAAAACTATCTACACTTTATGAATATCGGTTTTTTGACAACATATAACTTTGGTTTTAATATTGCTCGATTTTATAATCATTTTGCAACCTAATTTTAAACCAATCAGCAACCTAAATAACCTAAGGGAATTAGCACGACTTTTGCAAATTTTATATGTGTTTTTATTCTGGATATACTTCTTATCACAAAATTTTAGGTTGAAGTGTTAAAAAAAACATAAGTTTAAAAATCAAATTTCATAGTGCAGAAGTGTAATACTACGTAAACTTCAAATTTTTGGGTTGTTAACTTCCTTGTTTTTTTGTTTAGTTTTTTTAATAAAGTTCATTAAAATGCCATAAAGTCGGATAAGTCAATTATACAAAAATTTTTTTTAATCATCGGCTGAACTTTTAGTTAAAAGTCATTGTTAATTAAATTTTACAGTCCGAAAATATTCCTGCTCTTGTGATCTGTTGTAGATTTTGCCAGCCAATAAAAAGTCCAAAAAGTATGATCAACAGGTGCCAACTTCAAAGCCACAATCTCTTCAGCAGCCTCTTCAACAGCAACATAGCCATCCCACTGCACAGCCTCAGTTTCAGATAAATAAGGCATACAATGTGGTCTCCATTCTTAAGGCATCAGCGCAGAACGCTCAGCAGTCCCCACACTTGACGAATCAGCCGCATCCACCAATCCATCACCTTCAGCAAACACACCAGCATCAACAAAGCTATGCAAACGTTGTAAATAAAAACTTCTCTGCGTCTGAGCCAGTAAGAGCCCAGTCATCGGTTATATGTAACGGTTCAAGCATATTGACAGTAAATGGTACTCAACTGAATTCGGGAGATTTGAATTCTACTGCCATTTATAACATATCAAGTTACCGAAAATTAACTGGAAATCTAGATGGGAACGTTTGCTTTCTTAATATACCGGACATTACAAAAAATGGCAACATCGGTGGGACAACAGTAGTATCAAATAAGTCCATCGTTGGAGTCGGAAATGAAAAAAGTTCTTGTACTGGAGTTAGTATTAACAACCAAATAGTATTGCCTAATGCGCACATAGGAACTTCTATGGGAATAGCTCTTGGAACGACAACAGCAGGCACAAGCTACATACGCGACAAAAATATCGTTGGCTTAAGCGTCAATTGTGTTAATACTAGTAAAAAGTATGATTTCAATAACAGTAGTTTGCTATCAAATAATAGTTTCCAGGCATCTACAACAGAGGTAAACCTTCTCAAATTCTGTGACTTTAGGAAAAGATGCACTTTAATGCTTAACTTAATTTCACCCCCTTTTTTTAAATTAGTTTTTATAGAAGTTACCTTATTTATTAATTGTCAATACGATTTTTAGTTTTACATTTATCTCATACTCTCTAATATGTAAAGAAAGCGAGATAAGCGCTATGGTCAAAATCCTCGACCCGTGCGATTTTTTTAAAAACTTTAGAAGAACAAAATATATAAACAATTTTGAATTTACAATAAACAATTTGCGGGCATCCTTTTGCGGTACGTGGTCGTTAGAGTCGGCGTGGAAAAAAAATTATTTGGTCTAATTATTTAAATCGACAAGACAAATGAAAAAATGAACAAAAATCAAAGATTTTTCAAAAGTTCGGGCGTGACAGTTTTCGTCAGTAAGTGCGCGTAGCAATCTTCTGACCCAATCTGCTTGTGCCATCTTAAGTTTCTGGCTTTTATAACTTTCGAGATCGCTTTATTTATACGGACGGACGGACAGAAATAAATGGCTTGTAAGTCTTATTAAGAATATATGTACTTATATTGTCTGAAACGCTGCTTTTTTCCCGATACACACTTTTGAACGAATCTAGTATAAACTTTCTCTCTAAGTATATATTTTATATATACTCTAATTATTTAAGTTGATGGAAAACACATAATTGGTGCTCCATTTATTTTTGTTTTTCACTTTTTCATTATTTACAGCCCATTTCAACTTCCCTTTCAGGTTTTACTTCATCTACTGATTTTTTAATTTCATTTTGAATACTTTCAGTATGTTTCAACGGGAAACAACAATTCTGGAAATACCCGATCTAATCCACAAAGTGGCGGAATATTTCGAGGACCACCATCTACGCCAAATGCCCCAAGAGGTGCTAGTGGAGGAGCAACACGCCATGTTCATGTACAACCCATGTATTCACAACCCCTTCACCAGAACATGGTGCTACAACAATACACACAATATAACCCGCGACAACAAACATTTCCAACTTCTCATTTGCAATATGCACCCGCCCCAATGCCGTACTACCAGTACCAATACGTCCCAACTCTTCAGCAACAGCCGCCACATACTCGTAGTGCTGTTACGGTGAATACGAACGTCAATGTGGGAAACAATTTGCAGCCAGTGCAGTCTGGACCCAATGGACCTCTCCCTGGTCCAGGGGCTACCTCGTCGCAACTTCAATTGCTCACAAGCACAGTGCAGCCAGGAGCAAGCACTGTAATGGGCGTTGGCGGTCCTGGTAGTACGATGGGTCAAGTGGGTGTGCCCCCAATGGTTGGAGTTGGTGTAATGCCAGCAAGTGTGCAACCGCAGTCTGTGCAGCCTGCAAGCCGGCGCCGGCATCAGCATCGTTTGCAAATAATCGACCCGACGACTAAAAAAAATATATTAGACGATTTTGATAAGGCAAGTAATAAATGTACTTTATATTTCAAGTCATATAATATTTTCTATTTTAATATTTTAAAGACAAAATCAAACACAGACAATGACTTTTCCGATCAGGTAATCTCCACAAACACACCAGCAACTGTCCTTTCAGAAGGTCCAATACGTATTCCACAGCAAGATAGTTTTGGTATAAATACATCATCACAAGGATCAGAATCAATGACTAATGCGTCTTATAGCCCCATTGGTAGGTAGTTTGGAAGATAGTTCAAAAATACCTCACATTTTACAAGAGTCCGAAATGTATTTTTTTTTAAATATTTTCCAGAATCAACCCCAATAAGTCGCTCCGATGTTGGGCAGACGCCAATCGTATCCGCGATGTCTGATGCGCCTTCAGTTGAAATATTACCCACTCCCCAAAGAGGAAGAAGCAAAAAGTAAGTAACAAGTTGTTTAGGTCAGGGGACTTCCCAATTGTAGAATATATTCAAAGTAAATTATCGGTCATTTCTTAATTATAAACTCACGAAAAAAGATGCATTTGTTTGTTTGTATTCTTTTACGATTTGCTTTAAATGTTGCTTAGAGTTTCCGTCTTTCGATAGCATTCCAATTGAATATGGTGTGGTTTGTTCCTTTCCGTTTGTCCGTTCGTATGAAAGTCGATATCTCCGATACAGTAGGATTAAGAATACAGATTCCTGTCGAAATTGTATTGTTGTCAACTTATCATCTATGACCAAAATGTAATGTTTTTTTAAAGAGTCTTCATTTTACTTTCATAAATTGAGTTCCGGGTATCTAAAAATTCCTATAGCGTTCTCTCTTTGTATTTTTAAATAATCTTGTTTAATATTATATTATAATAATATTTTTTTTTTTTAGGATTCCTATAATGTCTCCTAAAAATGTATCTGAGTCCATAGCTGCTCCAATCACTGGTAAGTTGTGAT
This sequence comes from Drosophila yakuba, assembly GCF_016746365.2. NCBI lineage: Eukaryota > Metazoa > Arthropoda > Insecta > Diptera > Drosophilidae > Drosophila > Drosophila yakuba. Next base: position 1,030,249 of record NC_052531.2, on the reverse strand, counting down.
ATACGTTTTTTCGTAGTTCAGTTTAATTAAAAATTCTAAAATAAGGATTTCGTTTTAAACAAAAAATGCATATTTCTTAATTTTATAAGATTTACTAGCCGTTGTCCGTTATATATAAATTACTATACAAATTTATAATATTTATTAGTGACTAATACTGGGTTTTTTTCTTGAAAATGGCCAAAATAAAATGTTTATATCGATTCCATTTTGGCCAGAGTAAGAGGAAATAAACTTTTAAAACTGTGTACAAATAAAATGGCCATGGATACCGAGTGTTAAGTAACTTCCGAGTCTTAACTTATCCCGAGTTTTGAGTTCATTTAAGCTTATTTTAACGCTTTAATTTATAGATTATGGATTTCCGTTTGTCGCAATACTTGTTTGTCTCTTTTTAAATTTACTGCTTCTTCTTGACATTGCATTGATGGATAGAGTATTTATTTATTTATGTTTTCGTCGTAAAAATGTATATCACAGATTGAAAGTTCGACCTTCACTAATTATACCCGTTACTCGCATTTAACAAATAAAAAAGGGTTTCCCACCTTATAAAGCAGGGATGCGAGTATATATATTCTTGATCAGGATCAATAGGTGATCCCGTCTGTCCGTCCGTAAGAATTTCTAAATCATGAGAGCTATAAAAGTTAGAAAGATGATTAGATTAAAAAAATGTATTCGGCTCGGTTCTAGTTTACTCTTAAAAAAAAACATTTTCGTTTAACGGTCCACTGCGTTTACTAAAATATCTGTAGCAGTATTGAAAATATCGCGCGCTGACCATGGACATCGCAAAAAAACAAACTTTTTGAAATAAAATAGGCGGGGGCTCGTATCTACTTGCCTGTAAATCCTTATCACATTTTTATACCCGTTACTCGTAGAGTAAAAGGGTATACTAGATTCGTTGAAAAGTATGTAACAGGCAGAAGGAAGGGTTTCCGACCATATAAATATATATTCTTGATCAGGACCAATAGCCGAGTCGATATGACCATGTCCGTCTGTCTGTCCGTCCGTATGAACGCTGTGATCTCAGGAACTACAAAAGCTAGAAAGTTGAGATTAAGCATACAGGCTCCAGAGACATAGACGCAGCGCAAGTTTGTCGATTTATGTTGCCACGCCCACTCTAACGCCCACAAACCGCCCAAAGCTGCTACGCCCACACTTTTGGAAAATGTTTTGAAAATTTTTCATTTTTGTATTGGTCTTGTAAATTTCTATCGATTTGCCAAAAAACTTTTTGCCACGCCCACTATAACGCCTACAAATCGCCAAAAACTGTGTTTAAGACTCTCCTTCTCCCTTCCACTAGCTGAGTAACGGGTATCAGATAGTCGGGGAACTCGACTATACCGTTCTCTCTTGTTTTAATTCATAAGATGTTATTGTACTGATTGAATTGATTGAATACCTTGAATATAGCATACTAAGATACAAATGGAAATTATCATACATACTTACGTTTAAAATACCTTGAATATAGCATACTAAGAAACAAATGGAAATTATCATACATACTTACGTTTAAAATTTTAAATTTTAAAATAAATCATAAGATAACGATATCGATTCTTAACTATTAGATACAAGTCACGAAAATAGAAAGTGGGTGGAAAAGGAGATAGAGAGTAAGGAAGCGACTATTGCTCATACATGCCACCTGGCATTTTATTGCATCTTAATAAACGTGAAAGTGAACATCACACTGAACAAATATTAAGATATCGACAAAAATTGGTTTTATTTATTTATTTATTTCATTTAACTTAATTATACATATGCTCGTATATTATATGCTCGTAAAGTAAAAGGGTATACTTGTTACACCCACCTTAATGCCCACAAACTACCACGCCCACACTTTTGAAAAATATTTTTTTATATTTTTTCGCATATTTGTTAGTGCTGTAAATTTATCTCGATTTGCCAAAAATCTTCTTGGCACGCCCACAAACCGCCAAACATAATTGACTTAAAATCTATTACCGCTTTAGGACTTTAGAAATATTTCTTCAAAGGCTTTTAAGATGTGCCTGGACAACTCGATGCGCTTGTTGTGGAGTCCCAGGATGATGTCTTACCCCAAACTGGTGGACGGGGTACACCCATTATTCTGCTAAGAAATATTCTCTCGAATATTTTAGAGATTGTGGGCAACAAGCTTATCGGTCGATATGACTCGATAAGGTTCTCCGGTTTTCCTTGTTTTGATATAATCATCCTAGCATTGTGTTAAAAAGGAGAATATGCTGACTAACTTTTTCTGGTCTTACGTGCTTGGTACTGCATTTGGAGAAGTTGGGCTTTCACTACCCGCAAGGTCAAATGGCTGAAAACGTTTCTCTATTTCGTTCTTTAAAGCTAAAGAATTGTCGGTTTTCTGAATGGGTATTTTGGTAAAACTGGTTCCAGGCTCTCTCGAAATTTTGTTCAAAAGCCATAGAGCTGAGAGCTCTAGAGCCAGCAGCTCTCTTGTACGCATACAGCGACAGCTGACCACTGTATTGGTGCACACGTATGCACATGCATTGTAAAAATGATAAAATATGCCCTTCATTTTAGAAGTTCTTAGACTTTAAATCTATATTATTTTTTATAAATAGCCACCACTTAAAAAGTCTAGTTTTGCATTGCCTTAACATAACAATTATTTAAATTCAACATAGAAATAATAATAGCACAATCTATGTACATAATAATGCATAATAATTTTCAAATATGACACTTTATTAGAATAATTGTCATTAGAGTGTTCAGCGTGCGACGTGTGAAAAATATTATTTGACAATAATTTTTCGGTGCCTATGTCCGCAATTTGTGTTTCAAGAAATCAATTTTGCAATAAACAGTTTCCATATTTTTATTTATTTCATAAATAATATTTTTGTTTATGAATTATTTTTATGAAATATTTATTTTTTAAATGTAATTTCTTTTTTTTCGAAATTCTTTGTTTTAAATTACAGTAGTTATAATAATTTACTTTGTATACGTAATAATTATTTACTATACATAGTTATTTAGTTGAATTACTAGTATGAAAATGACCCATTTTCAGTATTTAAAATGCATATAAGACTCGATTAAATTATTTTGACATTTTTAAAAAAAAGCGCGCAATTATGGATGGTAAGAAAAGCTCTATGAGTAACGGGTATAAAAAACTTCTTTCAAACCATAATAAATACGAATTGAAATTGACCAAAACAATAATCAAATTTGTTTCTTAGATCAAAATTGATTTCGGCCCTAAAATCGTCTTCTACCACAGATTTTAACGCTCTCGATTTTAGGCGAGCGAAAGGAGAGCAATTTTGGTCGTCACCAAAGAAGTGGCTGCATAGTGCAAAACCAATGTATGGCCGTTACGCATCTTGTTATTGTAATGTCTTTGGTTTGGTGGGGTCAGCGTTACGGAATATCCTATCATCTTTGTCTGTCCGTCCGTATGAGCGTCGAGATTTCAGTAACTATGGAAGCTAGAGAGTTGAATCTAAGCATACAATTTCCAGATACATAGATGCATCGCAAGCTTGTTAACCCATTCTATTACCACGCCCAAATCTGCTACGCCCACAAATTTGAAAAATGAGTTGATGTTTGTTCCTTATTTTTATTAGTCTTGTAAAATTCTCCGCCAAAAACTGTCAGTGTTGAATTTCTCCTTCGCACTTCCACCAGCTGAATAACGGGTATCAGGTAGTCGGGGAACTCGACTATAGTATTCTCTCTTGTTATATGAATAATGGAATGTGATCAGAATTAAGCTCAAGACTTTCAGTTGTTAGGATACACTCATTCCGAATCCCTTTATAGACAGCAAAGCCATTGTTCTTTGGCTGTGTGGATAATGCGTGTGCTCTCCAGTAGCAAGGACCTGGACATTTGAACTGTGAACAAAGTCCGCAGGGGGTTGAGCCTAGAGACTTCCAGAGACGATAATAATCCCAGGTAGTCAAAAAGTTCATCGAAATCGTCAGCAGTACGTTAAAAATTTGGTGGACAATAGATTAACGCAATGCCGATTCACAAAGGTCAGTTTTGACTTTGACTGCGACACATTGAACATTTAGCCTAACAAGACAAAGTAAGAACAGCAAAAAACAACAATTACAAATTATTACTTGCTAAAAAAAGTATATTTTATAATTGTGGGTGTGCCCATTTTTTCACAATTTTTACGTGTGGCTAAATTTTAATTTGGTTGTATATTGGCCGTTAATTGGGTGCAGTCAATTTTCTTTAGCTTATCATTAAAAAAATTGGCAAGACAAATAATAAGATGAAAAAATGGCAATTTCAGTCGGGAGTGGCCTAGTACTCGCATTGTTACTAGGCACTAGTGTGTAAATACTTTACTTTTCCCTTTGACATTAATTGCTGACTTCTAGTGTGTCTATTGGCTGACGGACCGTTTTTTCTGTTCGTTGTTTAGCTCGTAGGGATCGATTTGATCACCTTAGTATTAGTGTTAGTGAGACACGAAATCATTTGTGTCTATCTATAGCGATTTGGCTATGTAGCAGCAGTTGGTCACTAGGGTATCGTGCGCCTTTGTGAAATAAGTAAAAACACTTGTATGATAGCATATGTACGAAATACATTTCTTTGAATGTTTTTTTATGAATGTAATAAAGTGTCTATTGTCTATTCAATGGTGATAGTGTGTTCTCTTACAAGTATATATACCTTATATTAGTATACCTTATAAGCATTACTAGTTGTAGTTTTATTTTGTAGTGTGCCTAAAAGATAATTATAGAAACTACTCTTACGAATTAACATACTTGTATTAATAGCCATGATTGCTAGATTCCTTTTTTATATGCGGTTTTCGGTAGATCGGTTAGTCAGCGGTATTAATGACCGTACCACTTAGTCTGACCCTTATTTTCTTTAATTTTAAAAAAAGATTTTATTTGCTTGTGCGTTTCCATATGGGTTTTAACTAGGTTCTGTGAGTTCTCTCCTCACTTAAAGGCCATTTCTTGATATCATTAATTATCAACAGACCTATATATTTTATAAAAATAATTTACCCATAACCAGTTGTTTCAGAGCTTTATGTTGGATTGGTCGATTTTATTTAGCTGCTTTTGAATATTTTTAAAAGGCAGAGACTATAATAAGGAAAGAATTAGAGGTTTCTTCTTTTATCGTGTTCTTGTATAATAGTGCGTACATCATTTGCTTAACAGTATCTATATACATATACCCGTTGAGTCCAAAAGTATGTAACAGGTAAAAGAAAGCTTTTCCGCCCATTTAATATATATATAATATATTCTTGCAATGCCCACACTTTTGAAAAATAATTAAAATGTATTCATTTTTTTTATAAACTCGTAAATTTCTATCGATTTGCCAAAATTGCCAATGCTGAAATTTCTCCTTCGCACTTCCACTCGCTGAGTAACGGATATCTGATAGTAGGTCCCTTTTTGGGTTCATGGCACTGAAATTTTCATTCAGTAGTCGTCGTGGAATAGTAACGTCGCTTATTTCCAAGCTTAACTCAAAGTTTATGTCCCTAGAGGTCGCAAAAGGATTAACCTTACTAAAACGATCTTTGCGTCCTCTGAATCTGTGGTTTTACGTGAGGCATCCCAATTTTCGGACTTCAAATTATATTTAATGGCATTGGATTCCATTTTCAGAGAACATTGAACGATTTTTTTGAAATCCTATAAATGCTCTTTCCTCCTCTTTAAGCTTAAGAATCAACTTTCTTGCTTACCTACTAAAGTATATATTTTTTATAAATTTATTGCTCTTTCAAATATACTAATCAACTTAACTTTTAAACAAAAAAATCTATAATCGAAAGTACATTGTCCGCGAAATTTGAAGTCACCTTACTTTTTGACTCACCAGCCTAATTATTTTACTTTTAAATATTACTCGTAGAGTAAAAGGGTATACTAGATTTGTTGGAAAGTACGTAAAAGGCAAAAGGAAGCGTTTCCGACCATATAAAGTATATATATTCTTGATCAGGATCAATAGCCGAGTCGATCTGGCCATGTCCGTCCGTCTGTCTGTCCTTATGAACATCGAGATCTAAGTAACTATAAAAGCTAGAAAAGATTAAGCATGCAGACTCCAGAGGCATATACGCAGCGCAAGTTTGTTGACCCATGTCGCCCACTCTAACGCCCACAAACCGCTCAAAGCTGCCACGCCCACACTTTTGAAAAATGTTTTGATATTTTTTTATTTTTTTGTATAAGTCTTGTAAATTTTTAACGATTTGCCAAAAAACTTTTTGCGACGCCCACTCTAACGCCCCCAAAACGCTAAAAACTGTCAGTGTTGAAGACTCTCCTTCGCACTCAGTAACGGGTATCAGATAGTCGGGGCACTCGATTATAGCGTTCTCTCTTGTTTTTATTGTCGTCCCCATCTTTTTTACTAACAAAAAGATATTGAAAATCGATTTCCTACCCGTTCCTCAGAGTAGCGTAAAAAAATAAAGCATGTTACGTATATACTCTTATATTACTAAAATATTAATTTTCTTTTAATTTAACATTATATGAACATTTTCATAATTTTAGATGAAACTGATGATGCAGGGTCAACACCGATATCGGGAGCCACTAAGGAAACTGTGCAACCGAATTTTCCCCATCAAAATTTACACATATCCGAGTCACCGAAACAGAAGCAAACGGTATCAAATATTGAGATTACAACCGATGTGCCAACTGTTTTAAAGGAAACAAATATTGCTGAGTTGGAGTCCAGTGTATCCTCCGAAAATCTTTTAACTGGGTTTCAAGCTGTCAATGCCAATGTCAAGAGTCCACAGTCATCGAATTTTTCTGCCGATCCTGAAAATGCTAGTATTGACAAATCATCACCTACGAACTTTTCCGCAGATTCTCCCGTTATGCACGCACTTCTAGAAAATACTGAGTCGACCGAAATATTAGAAAATTCTACTACAGAAAGATTCAAAGATAGCCAAAGCGGAGAGAAACCAACTCATCAAGAACTAAGTTTAAGAAATGTCCCAGATGAGACTGAAATATCCTCTATGGCATTAAAAGAAGTAAATAGTTTGGATAATCGCCAAACTCAAGCAGCATACCCTATAAAGCCAAAACACAATGTTTCAGAAGATATCTCAAGAGAGTCAGCAATAAAGTCAATTCCAACGAATAATACAGGAGTAGATGTAGATCTCCAGTCAGATTCTAATCCAGATCCCAAGCCAGAGACTACCCTTGACGATAAACAGGACTCTGATAATCTGAAACATAAAGGGTCCCCAAAAACTTCATCTATCATAAACTATAATGAGGGTCAATGGTCACCAAACAATCCAAGCGGAAAAAAACAATACGACCGAGAACAGTTATTGCAGTTACGCGAGGTAAAGGCCTCACGTATACAACCAGAGGTGAAAAATGTGTCTATTCTTCCTCAACCAAACTTAATGCCATCATTTATACGAAATAACAACAATAATAAGCGCGTACAATCGATGGTTGGTATGATTGGCAATCGTAGCAGTGAATCGGCTGGAAATTATATTGGTAAACAATTGTCTATGTCAGGCGTGCAAAGTGGTGGCGGTAGAAGCAGTTTGAAAGGTATGATACATGTAAATCTATCATTAAATCAAGATGTAAAGCTAAGTGAAAATGAAAATGCATGGCGCCCTCGCGTCTTAAATAAATCTGATAGTGAAAGCGACGCGAAATCTGCGCACGAAAAAAATGAGTTGGTACGTCGCGTTCGGGGTATTTTAAATAAGCTTACCCCTGAAAGGTTCGACACACTTGTTGAGGAGATTATAAAATTGAAAATTGATACACCAGACAAAGTGGACGAAGTAATTGTGTTGGTATTTGAAAAGGCCATTGATGAGCCAAACTTTTCTGTGTCTTATGCCAGACTATGTCAACGGCTGGCTGCGGAAGTAAAGGTAATAGACGAGCGTATGGAAAGCGAAAATAAATCTAATTTGGCGCACTTTCGAAATGCATTGTTAGATAAAACTGAACAGGAATTCACCCAAAATGTTTCACAAAGCACCGCAAAGGAAAAAAAGTTGCAGCCAATTGTGGATAAAATAAAGAAATGTACCGATGCAAATGAGAAAGCGGAACTTGAGGCAATTTTGGAAGAAGAAGAACGAAAAATAAGAAGACGATCCGGAGGGACAGTACGATTTATTGGCGAACTCTTTAAGATATCTATGTTGACTGGCAAAATAATATATTCTTGCATTGATACACTTCTTAACCCCCATTCTGAAGACATGCTTGAGTGTTTATGCAAGCTGCTCACAACTGTGGGTGCTAAATTTGAAAAAACGCCAGTAAATTCCAAAGACCCGAGTCGGTGTTATTCATTGGAAAAATCGATCACCAGAATGCAGGCCATCGCATCAAAAACAGACAAAGATGGAGGCAAAGTAAGCTCGCGAGTGCGATTTATGCTTCAAGACGTTATTGATTTGCGTAAGAATAAATGGCAAACTTCGCGGAATGAGGCACCAAAAACTATGGGACAAATTGAAAAAGAGGCAAAGAATGAACAGCTTTCTGCACAATATTTTGGTACACTTTCCAGTACTACACCCGGAGGATCGCAGGGCGGATCTGGTAAACGAGATGACCGTGGCAACTCTCGATACGGTGAATCTCGTTCAGGTAGCGCGTATGGTGGCAGTCACAGTCAACGTGGTGATAATGGAAACCTTCGACACCAGCAGCAAAACAATAGTGTCGGGGGTGCCGTTTCTGGAGGTGCTGGCCACTCCAATGGAAACAATGATGACAATACTTGGCATGTGCAGACTAGCAAAGGTAGCCGCTCTCTAGCGGTTGACAGTAATAAACTGGAAGGTCTGGTAAGAACAACTTATGTGATACATGTGTACAGAATATATAGAAATCAAATCAAATATTACTTTATCTTTTAAAAAACATAAAATTTGAACCATTTGTATTTAACTACTTATATATATACTTTTAATTGGCATTTCCATAAAGTACCTTTTAAGTGTATAATTAGGATTGATCAACTTATTTTTTAAACGTTTCAGTCTAAACTTTCCGATCAAAACCTAGAAACAAAAAAGATGGGTGGATTGACGCAATTCATTTGGAACAACGAAACGACAAAATTATCTTCGGCGCCGGCACCAACCCCATCCAATCCGTTCGCTGTGCTCTCATCCCTCATCGATAAAAATAGTAGTGATAGAGATCGCGATCGTAGTGGACCCAGAAACAAGGGGTCATATAACAAAGGTTCTATGGAGCGCGATCGTTATGATAGAGGTAATATTTTGTAATAATAATTGCTTAAAATAATAACACGGCAACTATAAAAAGGTATGCATTCGAGAACTGGATCATCTCAAGGATCACGGGAAAACTCATCCTCCCGCGGTGGTCAGCAGGGTCGAACCTTATTGAGTTCATCAGTTCAAAAGTCTGCTAGTCATTCAAAATACACACAACAGGCACCACCTTCACGGCATACTGTAAAAGTAAGTAATAGTAATGTTTATGTTTTATGTACATTTATACATAAACCCATGTTAATGTAGCGCTTCTTTTCTTGAATTTGAATTTCATTTATATTATCACACCTGCGAATTTCTTGTTTAACAGTGAGCTAAAATTCTACATAAATAATAATTCACAAGATATTTTCTGATCTAATAAAATTTTAATTTATTATTTGTTTTTCCAATTGTTACTCTGCCACCCATAACCCCCACGCCCACACTTTTGAATTAAAAAAGAAAAAAATCTTTTTATATTTGCCAATTTATATCGACATGCCAAAAAGATAGTTAACTATTTATAAACTATACGTTAAACCTCTTGGATGGCTAAAAATGGTTTTTGTTAAAGGCGTTGTTGTTGTTTGACATTTGTTAAAACCAGCTGTATATATAATATATAACTAATCTTTTTAAGCCCTCGTTGCTAATGCTCGTGATTTATCCTATAAAAGCCCTTAACATTAATATTCACCTTTCTTGAATAGTTTGTAAAAATAAATAAAATCCCGCATGCCAAAGAAATGTTATTTAATGTTCTATACCATCTCAAATAATAACTAAACATTTTTTTCTAGGCGCAGTCATCATTGGGCAGCTCTAACGTTAACACAGGTCCACTGTACCGTGGAAGTGAGCAGCAATCAACTGCAACCTTTTCGCAGACCACTCGTTCTGTTGCTCCTGCGGCAGTGTTTAATGAAGCTAGCGAAACAGATATTAAACTTATTAAGTCTGTTGTCTCAGAAATGATAGATCTGTCAGCAGCCTCTAAAGCAGTCACGCCCGTTGTAGTTTCGTGCATAAAACAAATACCAGAGAAACTACGCTGCAGTTTTATTTATTATATATTGACAGATTATTTGCATTTAGCAAATGTAGGTAAACAGTACAGGCGGTATTTATCTATTGTCGTGTCCCAACTTATTCAGCAAAATTACATCTCTGTCGATCACTTGAGACTGGCGTACAACGAATTTACCGTGTATGCAAACGATTTGATTGTTGATATTCCAGAGCTTTGGCTATATATTCTTCAATTTGCCGGTAAAGTTTCCTTTTATCACGTCTACCTGCATTGTGTATTAGTTTCCATGCTCTCTTCTGTAGGCATGATATCCTACATTATTGGATACAGATATTAGTTTATTTAAAATCGATGGTAACTGATGCACTTGTGCTGGCAAACGACTCCTAACATAACATCTTATTTTATTTGTACAATAATAAAAATATTGACACTTTCTTCAACAGGGCCACTAATTGTAAAGAAAATATTGACTATATCAGATTTGTGGAACAACAATTTAAAAGAAAATAGCCCATCAAACGTCGCTAAAAAGTTCCTTAAAACATACTTAATGTATTGTACACAAGAAGTTGGACCAAATTTTGCTCGGAATATGTGGATCAAGTTTAACCTAAAATGGTCAGATTTTATGCCTGAAAATGAAGTTGCCGACTTTATTAAATTCAACGTGAGTTTTATTTTACATACTAATAATCTATTTATATATGTCCTTTAAATGGAAATGAAGTAAAACATCGATGAATTTTCTGTTTTTAAAATTCACGCACTTTATTTTCTTTAAAACTTTAGTATTAGATTTTATTTTCTTATTTTGAATTGGGTCTGTATTTTATACCCTTGCAGGCGGAATGTTGATATAAGTCAGATATGCAACGCACGATAGAAAGTATATATCTTCTTTATTATTATTAAAATTCGAGTCTATATTGTCTTGTCTGCTTGTTCCTACGCAAAGTAGTCTCTCAGTTTAAATGCTATTAGCCTGAAACATTCCCAAAGGAAAATGGGTTCTAATTTGGTATATACCAGTTTATTCACAATATATAATTTTTGTTTTAATTTGAAACGGAAAAAATATATATATAATATTAAAAAATTAATTAAAAATATTTGAGAAGAAATAATAGTTTCATTCTTTTTAATTATAAATGTATTCGGTATACATTTAAAGTTTTTTAATATATTTATATATTAGCCGAAGGACTCTTTATTATTGGTGTTAGCCCTATATTATTAGAGTGTACCAGCATAAATTTTGACACCTGTTTTATGAATAATTCAGATTGTGCTGTCATTATTTACTATACTTAAAACACTAAAAACATTTTTATTTCAAATAAAGTGAAGACTAAAAAGGGTTTCAATTAATATTTATGGACGAAGACCCGTTGTATTATGTGTATAACTAATTCGATCCTCATTTCCTACATTTATTGTAAATTTACTGACGGAAAATGAACAGAGACTGGAGTATGTGGAGAACGAATCAAAATCACCAGTGATTGATCTAAGAGAGACTCCAGAAAAGCACGTTAAAAATGTGATAGACCATATTGAGCACTTACTGAAGGAAGGAACGACGCCGGATTGCATTATTGATTATAGTAACGTAAGTAGTTGAATTCAAATACACATGTGCGTCTTTTTAAAAGCTTACTTTATTTCTTTAGGGAAATATAATGGTGGTTGATAAGTTGTTTATCAGAGGATTGACGGAAACATTGAGTAATTTCTCGATACACTACAAAGAAAACAGCTACAAGCTTGAGTCCGAAACCTTCCAAAAGTTTTGCATACCGGTTCTGCAGAGATACATTGATTCTAACGAAGACCATCAACTTGAATGTTTATATACTATGCAGCTCTTAGTCCACGGTTTGGAGCATCCAAGAGGTAAGGACTTAAAACTCTAAAGTGTGGTTAACCGTTTCGTAATTACTTCTTACATCACACAATGTTTTTTAACTGGAAGATTATTATTCTCATGAAATTTTAATTATTATTGCTAGGATTGCTAAGTGAACTAATTGGCGAGCTATATGATGCCTTTGTAATACAGAAGGAATCACTCTGCAAGTGGCGCGATTCAAAGGATCAGTCTGCTGGCAAGGGTAAATTTCTTGAACCATATTTTACGTACCTTAAATAATGCTTATTTTTCTATATTTTAGGAGTAGCTGTAAAAAGTCTTAATCCTTTCTTTAACTCGTTATTGAACGATGAAGCTAACTAAAACCGCGAAGTTTCTGACCTAGACAGAATAACTTTTAAAATTTGTAAAAAAAAATAAATTACTACAGAGTTGGAGGGTGAAGAAAGTTCATTAACAGTTATATACTGTAAATGATTTCGATATGGACTTATTCAATAGCGATTCTGGTTCATGCATTAAAAGTATATGCAACAATATAAAAGTGTATAACATATGTAAAATAAAGCGATCCTAAAACAAATATAGAAGTATAACTCGTTACTTCTTATGTCATTCAGAGCCTTAAGAAGGTTACAAAAGTAATCTAGTTTTCATATATGCATTTTTGAGACAAGCTAAATAATTTAGTCTCGAAATTTTCGATTAGGTTTCAATTTCCGTTTAAAGGCCAAATAAATCAAACCATAAAAAATGTTTGCAAAAACATTTTATTATTTTAAAACAATCGGGTATTTTAATTTGATTTGAAATAAACCAACAATTTTTATACCCGTTACTCGTAGAGTAAAAGGGTATACTAGATTCGTTGAAAAGTATGTAACAGGCAGAAGGAAGCGTTTCCGACCATATAAAGTATATATATTCTTGATCAGGATAAATAGCCGAGTCGATCTGGCCATGTCCGTATGAACGTCGAGATCTCAGGAACTACAAAAGCTAGAAAGTTGAGATTAAGCATACAGACTCCAGCGACATAGAAGCAGCGCAAGTTTGTCGATTCATGTTGCCACGCACACTCTAACGCCCACAAACCGCCGAAAACTGCCACTCCCACACTTTTGAAAAATGTTTTGAAATTTTCTCATTTTTGTATTAGGCTTGTAATTTTCTATCGATTTACCCAAAAACTTTTTGCCACGCCCACTCTAACGCCCTCAAACCGCCCAAAGCTGCTACGCCCACACTTTTGAAAAATGTTTTGATATTATTACATTTTTGTATTAGTCTTGTAAATTTCTATCGATTTGCCAAAAAACTTTCTGCCACGCCCACTATAACGCCTACAAACGGCCAAAAACTGCGTTTAAGACTCTCCATCTCTCTTCCACTAGCTGAGTAACGGGTATCAAATAGTCGGGGAACTCGACTATAGCGTTCTCTCTTGTTTTATCTTGCTTAATTATTCCAAAATGTCATGGAGTAGATTAAAGTAAAATAAAACGATATATTTTTAACTTATTTTAAAAATATATTTTGCCAAAAACGCACACCCACAACTCTTGTGCCGTTGGACGATATTTCATCCGAAATGACTTAGAGAACAATTTTATGTATAGAATTAAGTAATCCATATGCTAGGATTATTGACGCCAGATGAAAGCTTTTACTTTGGGGGCAAGGTTTGAGGACATATTCTGTGTAAGCTACTCTTCTTTTTCGTATGGCTACATATGACAATGAGCAATTTAAATTAAAATTTGTGAGATAATATTATGATGAATATTTCCCCAAGTATAAAAATATCACCACGGCTCTGTATACTACAACGGAACTCAGCCTGCGTATTTATCGAAACATATACATATCTGTCGAAATACGAGATGCCTAATTCCCCGAAATAAAGTGCGTGATTGAAAAAGGCGCAAACAACATAATACACAAATGCGGGTAATACGAATGGGAGAGGAGCGAGGACAAGCAGCTAAAGCAGAAAGTAATTGTATAGTGGCCATATAACAACCACTGATGTACAACCGGAATCCATTTCAACTATAGCTGGAGCTCATGTATCAAAACGGCGGATCGAAGTCAGCACGGACAGTGCGTCGTTAGAAACAATGGCAACGTCGGTTGAAAATCAAGAGAATCATGACGAAGACAGTAACAGCTGAAGCCTAGAATCGCACCAGATGTCCAATTGTGGAGGACAACGCCCAGATATGAACTGCAGAAAGGTTATTATTATTTGTGTTATTGCTAAAAATAAAAGACAGCTATGAATTGTTTCGACCATAAAATCATTCTTGATCAGGATCACTAGTCAAGTTGATCTGTCCGTATAAATCCTGTGATCTTGGCTTTATAGTTAGAAAATACAGCTGCGAATAATAAAATTGGACCACTTGCCCAGTAAAACTTTGAATAAGTCTCCTACCTACAAATTAGGGTTTAAAAGGAGCTGAAATACGTTTTTAGAAAGGTTAAACAATTCACTTCTTAGGAAATGAAAAAGAACTACAATTGTTCTATTTATTCTTATCTTAAATGAGGAACTTTGTTAAGAACGACAAAATTAGGCGAAAAATAAAATAGCACTTCATGAAAAATGCTTAAATGTTCAATTTTAAATTTGATAGTAACAAATTCAATAGTGTGAATTCAAATGTTTGTGTATTAAAACTACACACATCCCACTAATTTAATATTTGGTAGTGTATCCCTTATTACCAATAACAGGAGCGCAACGTTTTGGCATAGAATCAACCAGGTCCTGGCAACGTTTTACGGACATTTTGATCCAGGACTCCTTAATTATAGCCCAAAGCTATTCGTTGTTAGTGGTCTTTGAAGCTACAACTTGCAAGGATTTTTGATAGGATTACGGCCTGGGGACTTTGCAGGCCACTCCAAAACAGAAACAGATTTATTTTGGAAATAATCCTGGCTTTCCTGCTGGTTTACTTGGGTTTACAGTCTTGTTGATAGTATTCGGCAAAGGGTAGCTTCACCGTCACCAAAATATTCACAAACACATGTGGATCTAGGATGGTTTTTATCGAATGTATTGCCCCAACTACATAGTACGAAAAACAAGCCCATACCATTATACTGGATCCTACATGTTTAATTGCTTCTACTGTGTAATTTGGCTTATACTCGGTGTTCTTAGGGCGCCTTACATATGATCAAGATCCATTGCCACCAACCTAACAACCTTGCTCTCATCTGAGAATAAAAAGTTGAAATCCTTTTTCAGTTCGGTAGCAGCTTTAAAGAGATGGGTGCCCAATGATTGTTTTCTCCCACGTGTTTTGGGATTCTCGTACGTGATTGCGTTACGTAGAATATTGTTTGAGAATTGAAGGATTCGACCAATATTTCTATATGATTTTCCTTCAGAAATTGATTTTTTGATCATGTCACGGTTATCTGAAGTGCAATGCTTTCCTCGTCCTATTTTAAAAACTTTTTTTAATGTACATCTCAAAAATAATGTTGGTGTAAGGATTAACAAGAGAGAACGCTATCAGCTAGTGGAAGTGCGAAGAAGAAATTTAAGCACTGACAGTTTATGGCGGTTTGCAGGTGTTAGAGTGGGCGTGGCAAAAAGTTTTTTGGCAAATCGAGAAATCTTTACAAGACTAAAAAACCAGGGCAAAAAATATCAAAAACATTTTTTAAAGTGTGGCCGTGGCAGTCTTGGGCGTTAGAGTGGGCGTGGCAACATGGGTCAACAAACTTGGACTGTGTATATGTCTCTGAAGTCTGCATGCTTAATCTCAACTTACTAGCTTTAATAGTTCCTGAGATCTCGACGTTCATACGGACAGACGGATCCAGATCCTGATCAAAAATATATATACTTTATGTGGTCGGAAACGCTTCCTTTTACTCTACGAGTAACGGGTACAGAAATTTCAAGTTATATAACCATGTGCCTTTCACCAAAAGAAACCTCCAAAAAGAATTCAATATTAGAAAACATCGATGGTGGTGCTATTTTACACCTTGAAGCTCCAAAAATAAAAAAGGTATGGGCAATTCAAAAAATGTTGGATGATTTTTGGATTTGGAGGATTTTTGGATGGGGAAAATATCTAGGATTATGCGAAAAATAGGTATTTCGTAACGTTACGAATAAATTACGTTATGGTGGTGCTATTATTGTGTTCCCAACTGTAATTACTAAATGTGCAAATTGCATGCTTGTTTTAAAAAAAACACGCAGTGTCCATTTAAACGTCCGCACCAAATTGTCACGCCCACTCTTTTGAAAAATGTTTTTATTTTTTATGCTAGTACTCGTACTAGCTGCGTTACGCGACTTTTTTCTTAATTAAGTATTAAAAAAAATGAATTTGACGTAAAATAAGTTTTACTGCAAAATGTGGTTTGGATTATTTATGTTATAATTGTATCACAGAAATTCTAATTACAGTGACTCACAGCTACCTACTACCAAAATAATTAAAAAATAAAATAAGTTAATAAATAATATCTTGAAACATACAAGAAATATGTTGCGTTTAAATTTGTTGATAACATTTTTTGTTCAGCTTTTACAGACCGTTGAAGTTTCAGATAGACGCTGGTTGAAATAAGCTGTGAGCCACTGTAAGTAGCTTAGCATTATATTAAACATATTGAGAAAAGTATACAAATTGTTCCATGTCAATGTTTACAAGTTGAATTCAACATCTGATCGCCAACAGAGAAGCTGGCAGAAAATTGCCTTTACATATTAGAGTTGCCGAGTCACTTTTTCCTTTTCTCTACTAGGTTAATATTTTATTTATTTATTTATTTTTATAAATAAAAATGGTCGCAAACGGCTGGTCCATTCTGTTTTGTCTTGCTGCCACTAAATTAACTAAAATTTATAGATAATTTAGTCTTATTTACGTTGTTTATACATAGTTCCCTAAATATTATGAGTCATCGTCCTAGTCGTACCGCCATACCTAAATTAAGTCGCGAATTTAAGCTAGTTTGCGGAAGAAATACAACACACCCCTTGCAAATGCCGTTTTATCCCTCAGGATAAGGGATCCTGAAAGTATTTGCATACGTCCATATGTCGTCCCGTTAATACAAACACCGCCAATTGCGGGGTGCTTATGGTCCATCTAGAAAATTCTAACGTATCAGTCGACTCAGGGTTACGAGTTTTGGCATTCGGGGTATTCCACCCAGGAAAATTAATTGTTTTTAAAAAACCATCCATAACCGTTACTCATAGAGTAAAAGGATGTACTAGATTTGTACATTCTTGCCAAACTAGCAACTTTACACAGCTAAATGATTTTTAATGTCTATGGATTTCTAGTCAATAAAACTATAGAACGAGTGAATTTTATACACGAAAGATCACAATAAGTTCCCTGACAGCTATTGGACAATTAATTTCGAAGTAATACTTACATATTTCAATCAAATATCAGAATTAACCTAATCCGTACCATATAGTTTTAGTTTTCACTCGGAAGTGAAATTAATAAATCTTTTGTTTTTTTATGGGGGACCTTTGATAAAGGTTTTTTCGATTCATAAGTGTTGAGTAAAATAATTGCTAACCTTGTTACAAAGCCAAGAGGTTATTGTGGGGGACATATTTTTTAAATTTCTGTCAACTGTTGCGCAACGCTTATTTGCTTCGGATTATTAATAAATAAAATGTATTGCACGATTTTAATAAACAGCTAAGGAGTAAATACAAATTATTTCTGTCTTACACAGGCCTTACCTGATCCCTAACATAGTGTAGAACCGCTGCTTTCACTTAATACCGCATCCATGTGTATGTGGTAACTGAATTAGCAAATTGGGGATGCAAAGTCTCGCACAGGCCTTAAGTGATGATTGAGAATCTGTTTGCACAATAAAAGAACTAAACCTGGAATAATAAAGATTTAAGAGAATCTAAAAAATCAAACCTTTAAACAACTGTAAAAAACATATTTTTAAATATTTATTTTATAATACAATAACATGATCTGGTACAACATATTTCACCGCGGGAAAGGGTTCCCTTGTGTTATCCTCTCTTTGATTCGCGCATGCTCAGTAATTTTTAGGGAACTGGAATTATACAATACAAAATAACCATTTTTCATTTACTGTGAACTAAATTAGATGCGTTTTAAGTGATTATAGTAAAAAATTTGAGTAGTTTAAAATATTGCGGTTTTACATATGTAACGAAAATTTTGCTTTAATAAATTTTGACATTACAGTGGTGCACCAATGCTATATTAAATGGAAATCCTGCGAATAAACAAAGCAAAATAAATTGATTACGCACCTATCAACCAGCAAATTTTTGCTGGGAAAAAAAGTATTATTTGTTCTTCAGCATAAAATTATGCTTCTAAAAATGTTTACAAATTGTGGTAAAAACATTTAAAAATCTTATATTTAACGTGTGTGAGGAATACGCAATGACGATAAAGGTGCGTTGAAATCTGTAATATGCTTACATGTTGTGCCAAGGTCTTTTAAAAATATCGGTCAGCCTAAACCGTACATACATACATAGATATACATATGTATGTATATCTTCACAACATAAATATCCTTACCCCTTTGTTTAAATTTTTTGTTTTGACACTGCGGAATTATACCTCGTTACTTAAAAACAATGAACTACACTGCCATATATACATGTATACATTCTGTTTTTTAAGATATTTAGTCGAATAAAACATCTTCGGTCCTGTCCGCTATTCTCAGTATCTGCATTTGTTTTATGGCTAAATCTATTGACATAGCGAAAAGTTTAAGCAGAGCTGGAAAACATCCATTGTTCTAAACATCAATTTATAATAATTTACACTTACATTCATGCACACGCTATGTTTTTTCTCGTTCGTAGTAGTAATGCACACATTCAAATGTAAGTGAAGAGGTCTTTTGTGTTGATGTAGTATTTTATTCAATTCGTAGTTTGTGGATACGATTCCACGGAGGTTTTGTAAATAATAACAATTCGTCCTTTAACTTAGTTCTTAGTTCATGTTTCTATGTTTTGTTTTAATTTGAAAATGAATGGAAGAATTTTGCAAAATTAAGATAAAAAGTCCATATAAAATGAAAAATTGAATGTTTAATTTTTAACCTATATGTATTAAGAATGTGATTAATCCATATATTTTTCAATATATTTTAAGCTATTTTTAGCTGTTTGTTGATGTTCGGCCAACGCTACAATGTCACAGCATTACTGCATTACTTTTAAGGAATATCACGTAGACGATAAAATTTACAGATAACAGTGCGGGAAAATTACACCGTAAAACATGACGGTAGATATTTGGATCACTGAAAGTTGGTTATAATTAACATATTTTACTTTGCAGCACTACGCAAGGCATGATTACTTTCATAACACCCAAAACGGTGCCTTATCCTCTGACACCGGCCGAATATCTTACAGTCACAATTCTTACGAAACACAGACTAACAGGGAATATTTTAGTGAGCCATATGCTTTAAGAAATCAAGGACCAGAAGAATACAGTCGTTTATGCCATCTGAACAGTGATACAGTACCTACAACCGTAGACAAAAGCAACAATAGTTATGACTACGACTATTTAGAATGCTATGTAGCTGATATCCAGTGTGATCCGGAAGAGGATTCTGTTGACAATTGGAACGAAAACGCTTCATTTGTTCCAGATCAATATGGATATGAAAATGAAAATCTTAAATGTACCTCATCGAAATTATTGCCTAGCCTGCCAAACAATAAAAATGTAAGCGGGCCATCAAACGCATGTGCCCCTCAAATGGATATAAAGTTTAAAAAAGAAGGTATGTGCATGAAAAGGGAACACAGCTATGGTGTCTGCATGGCCAAGGCACACGACTTCGACGGTCGTCTTTCGCCTAGTGACTACCAGAATATCCTTGGCAATAATCTCAATGGATATGCTGGTTGTGCCTACTCGTCAACATTCCTAGACAATGCTGTGTCAGCGGCACCATTGCGGGTTTTACCGCAATCAGCGCGGTCTAGCTTTTATTTAGGTCAAGATATAATTGGATTTAATGCAGACGCGGCTCAACGGGATGGATGCGGCTTCGGCATGGATCAAACTATTGCGATGGGCTCTGGAGGTAGTACATATGAGGTTTACGAAAAAATGCCAAGGCCATACACTTCCATGTTGCCGTTAGATTACAATTATTACCAAGAATGTTGTAACAATACCGACAATCTTTCAACATACAGCGACACTCCGCCGAGAAATAATGAACAACTAAAGCTGCAAAAGCAGAGGAAGATTTCGTTAATGATGGCGATGACAACAGCTTCTGTGATAGCATCTGGTGAGATTAGAGTCCCAGTACACTCAAAGCAATCTAAAATCCAAACAGACCCTCTGATAGGAAGCACCATCAGTACCAATGCCGCTGCGAGAGACTTAGACAGATGTTTGGCAGCTGAACCTTGTGGTGTATTTGTCAATACAGGTGACACTGGTAGCGTCACATGTTTCCCATCTGCTGCTGTGACTACAATATCAAAGACTAGAAAATTGCCAAAGGTTTTACCAACGCCACTGTACAAATCATCTCGTCATCCAATCACCACCGATGAATTAAGTTCATCATTATATACTTCAGATCCCTTACCAGAGAAAAATCATCGCCCAAAGCAGCTGCCTAAGCTGCCAAAATCATTATCCCAGACTAAAGATCATTCAAGCCTCACTTCAAATTGGACGACCTTTCCTGCCCCAGATGCATTAACATTTGATTCGTTGGACCAGAAATTGGCATCTTCTCCAACGACAACAACCACAATAACAAAAGAAATAGAAACCATCTCATATCTGACAGGAACAGCTTTTATTGGTGCCAGTCATAAAAACCTTCTTTATTCCTATGATAGTAAAGAACCAAGTAAAGTATTTTTGGATAAGGCTGTTGCAGCAGAATCCTTGCCATCATGGACCCCATCATCGCCAATACAATCAACACCTATGGAGCTTCCAGGCAATATTATTCAAAAAGAGTCACTAACATGTCACTTACCTGAAATCGAGACAGCCCGAGTCGATATTGAGCAAACCGTAGATGACTCTGCCATCGCACCGATTCCAGAAAGTGAAAAATCAGCCGACGCATATAGCGGTTCCGAATCAGCCTTATTTAACATATCTGAGTATCTAAAGCCTTATACATTAGATATAATAAATTTTTGCGGAGAAACAAATAATCGTATCACAAATGCTGCCAGCACTTGCACCACAACTCTTTCCTACAGCGAAAATGGGGAGCAGCTCATGAGTAAATTGACTAAAATGCCATTTACTAGAACATCAGATGACGAATCCTCTTCATATTCTAACAATATTCAACCTTTAGGCGTTGAATCTAGTTTAAATATTTCAGTGAAAGCCAATGCTGGCGCGTATCAGGCCGAATTATTAATGACACCAATGAAATGTTCCACTCCTTCTGTCTTCATTTATTCTAATGTCACATCCGATAATTTAATTTCAAAGAAAAGTTCTCCTCCCGACAGTGCGTTCACAACAACTGCTAACGTCAATAATTCTGAAACGGTACCAGTATCAACAAGCCAAAACGCTTCACCGTCGCCGTCAGTCTTAAAGTCACCCCCATCAATAGCTACAATTCTATCTTACGCGGATTACATGAAACAATTTGAGTTACCAGAATTGCCGCAACCAATTATGGGTCTTTCCGAAAATGATCCTGTTACTCAGAGTGATTCTATTAATTTTATCACTAATAATCTTACCAACGCCGATAATTTAAATTTTGACAACCAAGTGGATGTAACAATTAAAAGTAGTGTACCATTTTCCAGTGAATCATTTGATCCATGTATTGTGCCTAGCCTCTTAATTAAGAATAGAGAATATCAAATTGCCGAAAAGCTGGAAAGTCCATCGAATGTTGAAGCCGTAGATACAGCGCAAATTGTTACCTTAGTAAATTCAGTAGACGACCCATTGAATTACTCAAAATTATTGCCAGGAGCGGAATCAATAGAGAGCAATGCTGTAGAGTTTGATGATACCTTTTACGATAGTTTTAATGTTGACATAAAAGAGCTGACGGCATTTGTTGACCATGTTGCCGAAGAAGATGGTTTATACAATTTTCCAAACGATGAGACTTCAATTGAATTCAGTTTTGATAAGACCGTAGATACAATAGACATGAATCAGAATTTGAGCTCAGGACAATGCGGTTATTATAAGCCATCTCTAGCACACCAAAAATCAAGTGTAGTAGCATCTGCAGCAACTAGTGTTCTTGACGGCATTTCAAAGGGCTTAAAAGGTGGGCTGGACGGCGTTTTTAGCGGTGTCAGTTCAACCGTTGAAGTTACTCAATCAAATACCAGTTCCAAAAGAGGACTAAGCTTTAACTTAGCATCAAAGATTGTACCAAGTGTCGGTGAATTGCTCACTAGTTCAAGTTCCACCACTATCAAACAAACAGGAACAGAAACGACTCCTACCTTAATGATTTCAGCTGAAAATATTTCTAGTGATAATTTACCTACGACATCTCCATCGTGCACTCAAAAAAATGGCAAAGAAAATTTATATGCGGCTACAGTTCCCAACAAGTCGAAGAAGTCGAATTCTTATTATGATGAAGTGGGAGAAATTAGTTCAACCTTAGTAAGAAATGTTTCTGACAATTACGATAATAGCTATGATGAGATGATTTTAACCGAAGTAATGGTGAATGAAAGGATGCTCAAAAGTGAATCGGATTTTGGTTTGATAGAAAATTTGTATGCGTATCAAGTTACAGGCAAAGAGCAGGTCGACAGTGCTTACACGTATGATAAGACCCAGAATGCACCAAAATGTGGCATAGAACAAGCATATAACAAAAATAAACCAGTGCATTGCCATGATCCTACGACGAAGAAAGCAAGTACTACATCTGTTGGCATGTTTGGATCAATCTTAGGAAAAGCCGCTGCAGCAGTGCAATCTGCGACGCAAGCTGTCAATCAAGGTGCATCCTCTGTGGCATCAGTCGTGGCACAAAAGCCAACAATGGTACCGACAATGAAAAAGGAACTTTTGTACGTTGTATCCTCACCTAATGAGATTAAAAGAGATTTAGGTTCAGTTGAATTCGATTCATCGAATATCGACTGCGTATATCAAAGTATTAATGTAGAACCTGTGTCAGGCAATTACGGAAATACTGGCGATGATTATAGTAATAGTAATATGAAAATGCATGAATTTAGTACATATGCAGATGATAGGGCATACGCCGATTACCATTCGAATGGCAATGAAAGCCAGTCTAAAGATGGCATGGTGGTATCTGGTACAAAAATACTCCCGACTGTCCCGCTAGCCACCGGCAAAAAACTGCCTACTGTTAATTGTAAATCGGCATTGCTTATTAAGCAGACGCCAACGGAGGTATATGACGATGAATCAGAATTAGATGAATTAGATGAATTAGACGAAAGTCCATTAACAGAAAAAGTACCTAGCTATCGCATTTATGGTGAGCAGGAAGATTACTATATGGATCTTCAGCAAACGACACCGTCGATGCAGCCAAACGGTTTTTATGAACAAGTCAATAATGGCTATGACTATCGAGAGGATTACTTTAACGAGGAGGATGAATATAAGTATCTTGAGCAGCAAAGGGAGCAAGAGCAACAGAGTCTGCCAAAAAACAAGAAATATCTAAAGCAGTCTAAAAGTATGCTATCAAACAGACAACCACCATCATTAGACTTCATTGACGTAGGACAAGACGATGACCTAATGTACGACAACTATCAAAGCGAAGACGATAGCGGCAATTACATAGAGGAAAGCTCCAGTGGTAGCGTTGGTCCTATCGATGGGTCAAATACAAAGGTGGACTTAAACGGAGAGAATTCGTTTGCTTCAGTCAGCAAGAAGAGTGACTCCTTTACACCGACAAACAATTCCCTTCAAAAGCATGATACCGTTATTAGTGAATCAACAAAAAATCTTACACGCCTTAGCGCAGCTAAAGTGTGTCCAGACGTAGACGAAGAAGATGAAAACTTAAACGATCACCTTTCTGATCTAAATGACTTGAGTAAACTAATCTCGCAAAAAAAAAAACCACTCTTGAGGGGAGAAACTGAAGAAGTCGTGGGTGGACACATGCATGTAATACGTCAACCGGAAATCACAGCTCGGAAACGATGGCATTGGGCATACAACAAAATAATCATGCAGCTCAATGTAAGTTTGTTTTTCATACTTTTTAATTATTTTCAAGCAAAACCTAACTTAACCTAATATATACAATAAGTTGTAGTCGAGTTTCTCGACTATTAAATACCCGTCATTCAACTAAAGTAAGTGCAACGTAAGTTAAATCACAGCTCGGCAACGATGGCATTGGGCATACAACAAAATAATCATGCAGCTCAATGTAAGTTTGTTTTTTATACTTTTTAATAATTTTCAAGCAAAACCTAACTTAACCTAATATATACAATAAGTTGTAGTCGAGTTTCTCGACTATTAAATACCCGTCATTCAACTAAAGTAAGTGCAACGTAAGTTATACTGCTTCTAACTTTCGCTCCGATTATTATACACATTACACGTAGAGTAAAAGGGTATTCTAGTTTCTTTAAAAAGTATGTAACAGGCAGAAGGAAGCGTTTCTGACCATATAAAGTATATACATTCTTGATCAGAATCAATAGCCGAGTAGATCTGGCCATGTCCGTCTCTTCGTCCGTATCAACGTCGAAATCTCAGGAACTATAAAAGCTAGATAAAAGCTATAAACTCCAGAGACATAGACACAGAGACACAGCGCAATTTTGGGACCCATGTTGCCACGCCTACTCTAACGCCCAAAACTGTCACGCCTACACATTTGAAAAATGATTTGATATTTTTCCATTTTTTGTTAGTCTTGTGAATTTCTATCGATTTGCAAAAAAATCTTTTTGGTACGCTTCGATACCTTTGAAGTACTAAATCTTTTGAACACTTTTGAAAATATTTTGATATTTCTTCATATTTTTATTAGTCCTGTACATTTTAATGATTTTAACCGATGTAATGGTGATTGGAGCGATGCTCAAAAGTAAATCGATTTGCAAAAAAACTTTTTGCCACGCCCACTCTAACGCCCACAAACCGCCCAAAACTGCCACGCCCACACTTTTGAAAAATGTTTCAATATTTTTTCATTTTTTTATTGGTCTCGTAAGTTTCTATCGATTTGCAAAAAAACTTTTTGCCACGCCCACTCTAACGCCCACAAACCGCCCAAAGCTGCCACGCCCACACTTTTGAAAAATGTTTATATATTTTTCCATTTTTGTATTAGTCTTGTAAATTTCTATCGATTTGCCAAAAAACTTTTTGCCACGCCTACTCTAACGCCCACAAACCGCCTAAAACTGTCAGTGTTGAAGACTCTCCTTTGTACTTCCACTAGCTGAGTAACGGGTATCAGATAGTCGGGGAACTCGACTATAGCGTTCTCTCTTGTTGTTTTCTCGATTTGTCAACAATTTTTTTGCCTCGCCCACTCGAACGGCCCCAATCCGCCGAAAACTGTTAGTGTTGAAATTTCTCCTTCGCACTTCTACTAGCTGAGTAACGGGTATCAGATAGTAGTTATACCAGTTACTCGTAGAGTAAAAGGGTATACTAGATTCGTTGAAAAGTATGTAACAGGCAGAAGGAAGCGCTTCCGACCATATAAAGTATATATATTCTTGATCAGGATCAATAGCCAAGTCGATTTGGCCATGTCCGTCTGTCCGTTTGTCTGTCCGTCCGTATGAACGCTGTGATCTCAGGAACTACAAAAGCTAGAAAGTTAAGATTAAGCATACAGACTCCAGGGACATAGAAGCAGCGCAAGTTTGTCGATTCATGTTGCCACGCCCACTCTAACGCCCAAAAACCGCCCCAAACTGCCACGCCCACACTTTTGTAAAATGTTTTCATATTTTTTCATTTTTGTATTGGTCTTGTAAATTTCTATCGATTTGCCAACAAACTTTTTGCTACGCCCATTCTAACGCCCACAAACCGCCCAAAGCTGCTACGCTCACACTTTTCAAAAATGTTTTGATATTTTTTCATTTTTGTATTAGTCTTGTAAATTTCTATCGATTTGCCAAAAAACTTTCTGCCACGCCCACTATAACGCCTACAAACCGCCAAAAACTGTGTTTATGACTCTCCTCCCTTCCACTAGCTGAGTAACGGGTATTAAATAGTCGGGGAACTCGACTATAGCGTTCTCTCTTGTTTTGTTTTAGCATACAAGTCCATATTGATAAGCTAATATATTACCATTTAAAGATAACATAATTTTTAAACCGATTTTAGCTTTATAGGCGCTGCTATAGGTGTTGATGAAATTATTTTGACATATTGATATATGTAACTTGAAGAACGAAATTATACAGCAAGAAACAACCAAAACATTTTTTAAAAGTAGGGAGTGACAAGCGTCTCTGACATCATATGTATATCATATATGTATATACCAAGGCAATCTTTAGGTTTTGTAATTTGCGAGCGTTGAAGTCCTTTAAATGTTTCTGAAACATACATACGAATTTCAAAAGCGTAGCCGTGAGAGTTTTTAAGTTCTGTAAAAAAAATATGAAAACAAAAATTTAAAAGTGTACGCATGCTAGTTTTGAGCGGAATGTAAACGTTAAAGTGGCCGGATAGTTTTCTATATAAGGAATATAAATACTTAATATCGAATATCGAAAAAAATATGAAAACAAAAATTTAAAAGTGTACGCATGCTAGTTTTGAGCGGAATGTAAACGTTAAAGTGGCCGGATAGTTTTCTACATAAGGAATATAAATACTTAATATCGAAATCTTCTCCTTCTAGCTGTTACGAACTTTTCAACAAATCTCGTACACCCATAAAACGTCCAGGTTTTTGATAACTAGTTTAAATATATTCTTAAAATGTCAGTAATACGGTTTTCTGAGAAATAGGCCACTGACATAAAATAAGGTTTAATTGAAAGGTTGTATAATGTATGTATACATGTTTCCATGACCGCAGACTTTTGAAAGAGTCGACTTGTGTAATCAGCTATGGTTTGTTTTGGGGGCTAATCTTATTTTAATGCTTAAATGCGGGCAAAAAATGCGTAAAAGTAGAAACGCAGAAGTTTATGCCCGCATTAGTTGAAATATAAGCTATCGTACTTACACGGTAGAACTTGTATTGTTATACCCGTTACTCGTAGAGTAAAAGTTATACTAGATTCGTTGAAAAGTATGTAACAGGCAGAAGGAAGCATTTCCGACCATATAAAGAAACAAGAGAGAACGCTATAGTCGAGTTCCCCGACTATCTGATACCCGTTACTCAGCTAGTGGAAGGGAAAAGGAGAGTCTTAAACACAGTTTTTGGCGGTTTGTAGGCGTTATAGTGGGCGTGGCAGAACGTTTCTTGGCAAATCGATAGAAATTCACAAGACCAATATAAAAATGAAAAAATATCAAAACATTTTTCAAAAGTGTGGGCGTATCAGCTTTGGGCGGTTTGAGGGCGTTAGAGTGGGCGTGGCAAAAAGTTTTTTAGTAAATCGATAGAAAATTACAAGACTAATACAAAAGTGAAAAAATTTCAAAACATTTTTCTAAAGTGTGGGCGTGGCAGCTTTGGGCGGTTTGTGGGCGTTAGAGTGGGCGTGGCAAAAAGATTTTTGGTAAATAGATAGAAAATTACAAGACTAATACAAAAATGAAAAAATATCAAAACATTTTTCAAAAGTGTAGGCGTGGCAGTTTTGGGCGGTTTGTGGGCGTTAGAGTGGGCGTGGCAACAGGAATTGACAAACTTGCGCTGCTTCTGTGTCCCTGGAGTTTGTATGCTTAATCTCAACTTTCTAGCTTTAGTAGTTCCCGAGATCTCGACGTTCATACGGACGGACAGACGGACGGACAGACGGACATGGCCAGATCGACTCGGCTATTGATCCTGATCAAGAATATATATACTTTATATAGTCGGAAACGCTTCCTTCTGCCTGTTACATACTTTTCAACGAATCTAGTATACCCTTTTACTCTACGAGTAACGGGTATAAATATATATTTTTGATCACGATCAACAGCCGAGTTGATCTGCCTATGTCCGTCTCTCCGTCCGTCCGTCTGTCTGTTTGTCCGAATGAACGTCGAGATCTCAAGAACTATAAAAGATAGAAAGTTTAGATTCAGCATGCAGACTTCAGTGACATATAGACGCAGCGCAAGTTTGTCGATTCATATTGCACGCCCAAAAACCGCCCAAAAGGGCGGGGCCACACTTGTGAACAATATTTTGGTTTTTTTTTCATATTTTTCGTAGTCTCCTAATTTTTTGTCGAGTTGCCAAAAAAACTTTGCCACGCCCACTCTAACGCCCACAAACCGCCAAAAACTGTCAGTGTGGAAATATCTCCCTTGCACTTTCACTAGCTAATGACGGATATCGAATAGTCCGGGAACTCGACTATAGCATTCTCTCTTGTTTGTTTTAACCTTAATTACCTTACTTTTAACGATCTCTCAGGATGGGTGAAATTCAGCCTTTTTAATTCCAGTCGAAATATTGTTTTCTGCCCGAGCAAGAATATTTTAAAAATTTTCGAGTACCAGGTATTTTGGTATTCGACCAATACTTTGAGTCTGCCTAAAATGTGCATGTATACCTACGCTAGGCCTCGGCGTAGATATATTTCGTTTGTGCTGAGTGACTGTTTAACATTTTATTTATGAGCAGTTACACAGTAAAGCGCCATCCATTATGTCCGCCTTATGGAGCCAGGAATACCCATATAAGGTCGAAAAAAGAACTCAATCTATGGCTGAACGTACTCGTAAACTAAGCATTCTTTTAAAGTACCAAACGAAGACTCTTCACGTAAGTCTGTACTTTAAAATTTTAATTGCTTTGGTTTTCTGTCGTCCGGACAAAACCTTAGTTGCACAATACAGAAGAAGTGAGCAAGAAATGTATTCTCTCAAAAAGTATGTTTGCATTCAGGGCTGTACACGCATAACTTTTTGCCTTTTGTTGGGTTCGAGACTCGAATCATAAAGACTGCTCAGGTTCTAGATTGCAAATCGGCATGTAGGCTTGCTAACAAGGTTTAATTAAAAAACAAGAGAGAACGCTATAGTCGAGTTAACCGACTATCTGATACCCGTTACTCAGCTAGTGGAAGTACAAAGGAGAATTTCAACACTGATAGTTTTTGGCGGTTGGGGGCGTATGAGTGGGCGTGGCAAAATGTTTTTCTGCAAATAAATAGAAATTTACAAACTAACAAAAAAATTTAAAAATATTTTTTTAAAAGTGTGGGCGTGGGAGCTTTGGGCTGTTTGTGGGCGTGGCAAAAAAATTCTTTGCAAATCAATAGACTTTTAACAGACTAATAAAAAAATGAAAAAATATCAAAACATTTTTCAAAAGTGTGGGCGTGACAGTTTTGGTGTGGTCGGTAGAGTGGGCGTGGCAACAAATTTGCGCTTCGTCTATGTCTCTGGACTCTGCATGCTTAATCAAACGAAAACATTTATAAATTTAATAACCTCTGGTTCGAGAAGAACCGATCTTGGTATCAGGAAGAACAGATCTCAGTATCAAAAAGAGCCGATCTCGCTTTTGAGAATATTCGATCTCAATCACAATTACCAATCCAAAATAAAAAGGAATTTTATCTTAAGTAAATGTCCCATTCTTTTTATGTTTTACATTTTACGTAATCTTTATGTAATATACAATATTCTTAAAAATTAATAACATATTTAACAAATACTTAATATACGCTGCAATAAAAAAAATCGCATTACTGTTAAAAATCAATATAAATCAATGCATCTGGAGAGGTGTGTTTAATATCTGATGGGGATTGATCTTCTTCAAACCTCCGCCACCTACAAAAATGTGTTTCATTTAATTTTTTTTGCCGAAAATAATCATTCCTATGATCTTAGATATATGTAAAATTTGCATATGTATGAATTTGTTAAATATTACATTATGATAACCTTATATACTCACACATAAGACACTTAAATTATTGTTAGTATATATATCTACATACACACAATGTAATATACATTACATGTGAATACATGAATACATTCCCGCAACTGGCAACTGATACGAAAAATATAGTAATAAATACTTTCAGGTGGGGAAGGGCTTTTATAAACAAATCTCACGAACCTCTCAAACAATCCTTGAACCTGCTTCCGACTAAAAATATCGACATTAAGATCGTCGAAATCAAGAAGGGTTCTTCTGATAAGAATAATTGAACCCACTGAGTACGCTGAGCCCAGCCAATCTCGACTTTTTTTGATTTGAATTTTCTGGATGCACAAACCTCGCAAACTCTTACACTTTTAAGAAATGTTTGGAGTTTTTTATATATTTGACTTATTTTTTTTGTCAATTTCTATACGAAGAAAATGTTGACCATTTTTGCTATTACTTTTTATACCCGTTACTCGTAGAGTAAAAGGGTATACTAGATTCGTTGAAAAGTATGTAACAGGCAGAAGGAAGCGTTTCCGACCATATAAAGTATATATATTCTTGATCAGGATCAATAGCGGAGTCGATTTAACCATGTCCGTCTGTCCGTCCGTCTGTCCGTCTGTCCGTCCGTCTGTCCGTATGAACGCCGAGATCTCAGGAACTACAAAAGCTAGAAAGTTGAGATTAGGCATACAGACTCCAGGGACATAGACGCAGCGCAAGTTTGTCGATTCATGTTGCCACGCCCACTCTAACGCCCACAAACCGCCCAAAACTGCCACGCCCACACTTTTGAAAAATGTTTTGAAATTTTTTCATTTTTGTATTAGTCTTGTAATTTTCTATCGATTTACCAAAAAACTTTTTGCCACGCCCCCTCTAACGCCCTCAAACCGCCCAAAGCTGATACGCCCACACTTTTGAAAAATGTTTTGATATTTTTTCATTTTTATATTGGTCTTGTAAATTTCTATCGATATGCCAAAAAACTTTTTGCCACGCCCACTCTAACGCCCACAAACCGCCAAAAACTGTCCTTCGCACTTACACTAGCTGAGTAACGGGTATCAGATAGTCGGGGAACTCGACTATAGCGTTCTCTCTTGTTTTTAGCTGAGAAACGGGTATCGATCAATGGAATCGACTATAGCGTTATCTGTAGTAGCGCCCTTAATTTAAAACTTAGAATTATTTCCCTTAAACCAAGCAAGATAAAATTAAAATAGTTCCAGCTCGGTTCTGGTTTATTAACGAATATACATATATATATATATATATAATTCATTGCAAAGGTTGACGAAAAACTAGTTCGCCGTCTGCACCATAAGAATTTTTAAGAAAAATCGGAACTCTTAACAAATGAGGATTACATTTGTTTTCAATCACAAGATATTTTTAAAACAAGTATTTTGGTG
Source organism: Drosophila yakuba (assembly GCF_016746365.2). Classification (NCBI taxonomy): domain Eukaryota; kingdom Metazoa; phylum Arthropoda; class Insecta; order Diptera; family Drosophilidae; genus Drosophila; species Drosophila yakuba. Next base: position 998,567 of record NC_052531.2, on the reverse strand, counting down.
AACTTTTTTGTGGACTTGTTAACCTGTATGTCAGTCTGCAACATACCGTTATTTTTATTATGTCACTTATTGGCAGATGTTGATATTTTTTTATATAGTGCCCCTATAAGGTTAAGTGCTATATTATTTTTATGCGAAAGAGTTTATATCTAATTTCATATCTCTGCCAAGGTAGTAGGCAATTATTGTAACGACCTCAAGCTGGTAACACTCCCTTACATTTTTTTATCTGTGCAACGGGCATGTGATAGTCGAAATAGTCGACTTAAGCTTTTCCTGTTGATCTTAAATAATTTATGTTAGTAATTTTCTCCTGTCCATTTGGATTCGCTCCGATCTTTCTCGTGCAACCACATGCATTGGGCCTTTCAATTGAATCAAGATTGATAAGGATCTAAAGGTCCTATTTTGAACGTTCTTTATCTGACATATTTGTAGGAAACACTTAACCAAATCGTTCGGTTTTCCAATTCATTAGTGCGCAGTGTATGAAAATGTAATTACTTGTGACGCTATAAGCAACATTTAGTTCAGTTCAAGAACTTAAAGAGCGTTTGAGAGAGAATGCTTAAGGCATGCGCAATAGGTAAATACTTGTCTCTTAAATTTTTCCTGTCTTACCCACACTTGACTTTTTTCTGTATACATAAGCTTTTTAATGGTGTACTAAAAACTAAAGTTCTAAGTGTGTAACAGTCATCCGCACAAAAGCTTATTTGCTGGTAGCTTCATAAAAACGGAGCTAGGCGCAACAAAGAATTTACCAAGTTGTAGTGTGGATTTCAACGTTTTTTTTATTCTCAGCAGAGCGCAAATAATTGTTCGTAGTGATTTCAAATAGTCTATGCTAAGAAAAGCAGATAAAATAGTTTAAGAAAATTACCTTTTTATTTAAAAATTGCGTATACATAATTTTGTGCAAGGAAAGGAAACAAACTGTTTTAATGTTTTGTTATTATAAAAATTAATCAAATTTGTGGTGGTTCTAATTGCCTTAAGTGCAGATACCTGACTAATTTATAAACGAATCCAATTTATGATCCCCTTAATAAAATTGAGTTACGAACCAATTGCACGACTCCTTTGGTGCTATTTAATTTATTGTAGCAATTCCTAATTGGTTACAGATAAATGTAATTGAATGTAATACACATTCTATCAAAATACGTTTTGAAATACATATATATATTACAAGAACCTAATTTAAAGAGTTATGTGTATTTACTCTTTTTCACCGAATACTAAACGTGGTTTTAGGTACATATGTATATAAAAATTGAGTATTTCAGACGAAATTGACTATTGGAATAAACGTATGTATATACATCGAGCATTAAAACAGAATAAAAGAAAAACACTTTTATTTAGGTAAAAACAAAACCTAGAGATTGATTTGGAAATCGGCACTTATTAACTGTATGATGAACACATCTCAGCTGCAGGCGACCGGAGATACGGAAAAAAAAAGTCAGTTACTTAAAAAGGAACTCAAAATAAACACCCAGGAAAAGCTTATCTTTGCAGAAAATGCTCTAAAAAGCCAGATTAAAATAAAGGAGCAGTTACGGCTTCAGCAACAATCAACGATGTATGCGTCGTCACTATTTAACTCTTCTTCTGGTAGATTAGTAAAAGCACCGCTCTTAAACCAGCGGCATCTTAATTCTATCCAGAACCACATTAATTTCGACCTGGCCCAAAAGCAAAAATTGCAAATGCAACCACCGATGAGTAAGTCGCCCGTTGGATTGGATTCAACATATTTCACTTATCCAAGCACAAGTACTAATGGAAGTATGATATCGATTAAAAGTGAACAGCAGTTGTGTCAGATCTACAATTCACAGCAACACTCTGACTACATTATATCCGATTATATGGATAAAATTGCAACAAGGATTAGTTTACTTGAAACAGAGCTAAAGTTTGCTTGGCGTGCATTGGACTTGCTTTCTACAGAGTACGGAAAGATTTGGACTCGTTTGGAGAAGCTTGAAAACATATCAATAGAACAGCAGTCTGTCGTTGGTAATCTTATGGATCTTATCGGAGCATCAAAACCAGAACTACATCAAGTCGATATCGAAAAAATGGAAGTACCTCTATATCAGGATGAAGATCAATTACTACCGTTGATAATGGAACCCACATTGGATATAGATATCCAACCATCTGATCATGACTATGATAAGAAACTTACTTTTGAAAACCATAATAACACCTTTGTAAGCGAACTAACGCCAGCTACTGAATCCAATGAGTTTATGAATGCCGCTTGCGCAATAGATTCCCATCCAAATTTTGAAAACGTTGCATTGAATGACAATAGCTTGGAACTTGGAATAACTCAATTTGGTTTTGAAAAAGGTTATGATCCAAATCAGAAAGGTATTCAATCAGATTTCGAAGCTTCACAAAAGGAATCCAAAATTCAACTTTACTCAGATTCTGACCTTATGTTGTATGAGAGGCAGCAGTTTCTAGCAAATAGCGCCCGTGCCGAATTAATGAAGGAATTTTTGAATGGACGTCGAGTTTTAAATGAGATTTCGGCATCCTCAGGTACATTGTCTAAAAGTTCTAAAAAGTGTAAAGATTTTGTACAGCCAAGAGAACCATTTATTAATAACCACTTGCTTTTCGAGACAGATGATAAATACAAGAGACAGACAAGCAGTGAACATGACAGCCTTATTGGTGATACGTTTTTTCGTTTAGCAGCCTCTAAAACCGGCGAGGGTGGAATCCAGGTACTACCCATTGAAGATTCTGGAGGAACGAAAATTCCAGCTAATATTAATGAAGTGGACGAATCTTTTTATAAAAAACTAAACGAGGCATATCGTGACAATGAATTGAGCTCTGAGATATTTAAGGTAGATGCATTACTACATAAGTCTGGGGCCACACACGACCAAATCTCATCTATCCGTAACCACTCAGCTGCTTCCCTTCTTTTAAATAATCAGGGTGTGAAGGATATTACAGATATACAATCTTTGCAGACTGCAAAAACCAGTGTTGTAATGCAGTCAAATCAAAACTTGAACAAAGAATCAAGAAAGCACAGAAAAAAAAAACATCATACAAACGAAATGGATATGATTAATAAACTAAAGTGTATCCTTGCACAAGCACAATCAACACAAATTATTAAGGTAGACACGGAAGAATTGCGTTATTCACAGTCAACTCCGGGTGATAAACCAACTGAAACGGAAGATATTACTATGCAAAATGAATCAGACAAACAGCGTAGTAGCAGATACTTAAGAGATGATATACGGAAAACTTTGAACAACGTAATACAGACTTTATTGGATGAAATAAATAAAATTACAGGCCTACAATCATTGAGTGCAACACAAATAAGTCAGTTACGAAACGCTGTATGGTCAGAAGAAAAGTTTTTTCAAAAAATTAGCCAAGTCGATAAAAAATTGACTTTGCTCTTACTAAATCCGTTAACAGTAACAGAAGAACTACAAAGACTTTGCATTTCAAACACAAATGAAAAGTTTGTGCTGGTAATGAGAAAGTTAAAAAAAAATATTGATACACTAAAAAAGTTAGTTGGCAACTCATTGGATGATTTGACAATAGATAATTCACATGCAAATACGACCACATCTCACCGTCTTAATTCATCCCTTAATTCTAATGTTAGTAGTTTTAGTGCACAATTATTAAGAAACAACTCTAATCTGGATGAACAGTTGAAAATTATTGAAACTCAAGAGATTGAAATACATCGGAAAAAGAAAATAGACGAAATTAAGAGCGCACACCCCGAAGAAGTCGATACTTTAAACCCAGATATTGAATATAAAAGCCATAATAGTTGTATTAATTCAACTGATAATATTTTAAGCTTTTCAAAAAATATTTACAATGAAGATGAATACATAAAGTCTTTAAAAAAGAGTCTGGAACGACACAATAGCATGATTTTTTTACTCCATTTGCAAAATCCTGAAAAACACAAAGTATTGGCTGATATAAATGATGCACTAATAGATTCAAACCGATCCAGTCTCAGTCCTCCACCACCAGCTCCAACCGATACAATTAACTTAAATGAGGCTATTAATCAAATTTCATGTCAACAACGAAATGCAAAATCGGACTCGGGCCTATCGTCGATGAGCGGCTGGTCACCCAACTCCCAAGTGTCGGTTGGAATTCAAAACTACGATTTTGTCTGTAATAATATTTATAAAAATTGTAGCGAAAGATTGCCTTTAGCTGAAAATTTAAGCCTTCACAATTTACCAGTCAGTTATGAACAAGCTCAAACAAGTATAAAAAATGAGTTTGTGATATTAGAAGAAAATCTAAACTATATTTATGAGCTTTCTAAAAATTTACCTATTTGCTCTGCCTATGAAAATAAGTCTATTTTCGATATGAATAGCGACTCAAATGAAATAAGAAAATTTTCCACTGTTGACGAAATGCTGGAATGGGACCAGCTCAATGAACCGGATAAACAAAACTTTTCTGCGAAACGGGTAAACTCTAACCTTATGCCAGATCTTCTGACTGCGCAAACACAAAAATGCTCATTAAATCACAATAAAAAGACAAATATGAAAATGGAATATGTTGGGCAAGAAGAGAATGGAAGCATGACGAAGCGTAGCATCATAGCACCAAATATTTATAACGGAAAATCGGTAAATCAATTCTGCAGACCTTGTTTAACAGATAGACTAGTATTTTATCCCTCATCAAACTCTATTACCGATTCCAATAGCAGCCATAATTTGAATTATTTGGGTCAACAGGATCAAACACAGAATAATAAGGTATTCGGATCTGCACCTTCGAATCAAGTTCTAACGAACTATCTTGATTATACTCCTGGTAGTTATTCTAAGGGCCAGCCGGAGGATCTCATTGACGCAACGAACTCAAGTCAACTGGAATTTGAGGTCGAATCGGAGTCACTGTTCAACTCTCCTAATAGTTCTAGCTATTTTAAACAACAAAGGTTTGTTCAAGAACCATCTGCTACAAAGCCTTTAAAGGTATGGAACAGGCTTAATACCATATTAACACAAAATCTAACGCTTAAGCGGCCGTCAAAGTTTAATAGATCACAGTCTTTACCCGGTGATGTGCAAAGTCAAGGCGTTCAGAGACAGTCTCGTGGCCAGGCCGGCTCGTGTCCGTTTCTTTCCCACAAGCGTTCCAATCTAGGCGGAAGCCAGGTTCAGTTATCGAAGAGAATACAAAAGCTTCCTATGCGTTTTATGCGACGAGCGACAGGAGCCCCATTCGTGCGGCGCTTGTCAAGTCCTGAATCCGCTGTTTCATTAGATTCTGCTGCCGATAAACGATTCTCAAGCGAAAAAAGTTTACAAAAAAAATCAATTTCGTCTAGGATGAATATTTTAATGCAAAAAGCAAAGAAGTACAAACGGCACAGCTTTGTCCTGCGCCGCGGCTGTAACATGTCGGATTCTAAATTGGAGACGGCAGACTTTGCTTCATCGGATAACGATAAAAGTTCGATATCAGCAAGTGAAATTTTGTTGAATCAATCGGACGAGGTAGAAGACGAACGAGAGGAAGATTTCAATGATAAAAATGGGTGTGACTTTGACTATCAAAGTGAATTTGGTGGTTCAATTGAGAAGTTAAATGGCAACCTACCAGATAATCTATTTCCTATTGTTGGTGACATAAAAAGGGTTCAAAACCCCTTACCACTGGCTGCCTCAACAGAAACTTCTCTTTTTAAGCATAATAATAGTAATGAATATGAAAATCTTAAAACTTTACCCATCGCAATGCCCAAGATTCACTTAGAGACGCCAGCAGAGGCATGCCATCAAGAACTGAAATCAGCACAGTCTGACGATGAAGTCGTTAAGAACTCACTGGAAAACTCGGTCAAAAATAATCTAAATGCCCCCACGCTTAGTATATTACAGACGATTGAAGATGATTTCGTCCCAACGATGACTACATTCCTTACAACAACAACGACAACTACAACTACAACGATAAACAGCAGTCGTAATTTCAATGGCACTAGCGCTTTATGGGTCACGCAGCAGTGCTTAGACCTTCCAAACAATCTCGGGTGTGGGGGGTCGCGAGAAGATGACGATAATCGCAGTCAGCATTCTGCTCGCACTCTCTCTTCTTCTCGTCGACAAAGCACTGAAGATAGCATTGATACAGACGACGAATACTTTTATTATGAGCTTCGCCAGTTAGAGGAGCAGGAAAAGCAACGGGCTCAAATTTCTGCACTTTCATCTTCCGAACGACAAGATGACAATGGGGTGTTGTTTTCACAAATTGGACAACTTCTTCAAAACGATGTTAACGGAGAAGACTGTTTTTGCCCTTCTGGTGTCTATAAGGATGGAGAAGAGGCTATTATTTATTCGCCAAGTGAAAGTGTAAAGTTACGAATGTCTGATGTATTTATTGAACTTAAAAGCGTTGTTAGTTTAGTCCCATGCATATATGATGACAGTGTGGTATACGCAGCGTCTGTCGCGACTATTAAAGGAACTTCTATTGTGAAACCAACATGTGAAAAACTTGCAACAGTTTCCGACATGCACAGTGCGTGGCAGGATATTAATGGTGAATTACAAATTACAGCTTCCGATATTGATTCTAATGACGACATAATTTCAAATAAGGACAGGGAAACTGTAATTTTTTTAAATAACAAACAACGAAAATTGAGACGGTTAAAAAAAAAAACACGCGATCGTAAAGTTAATACATCTAACAATGCAGGTAGTTCCAGTTCCTCTTGCCATTCTGAAAATGAATGTGAGCAGTATGAACGTAATAAACCACTTGGAAAATGTACTCAGAGATTGGAAGCAGATAAAGCTGAGAATGAAATATCACATAAATCGGAAGCATCTAGCGAGACATCAGGACCAGATACGCCAGCAGAGCTGAGCGATGTTGAGATAAGCGAAACCGAAAACGGTGTGAGAGCTGACGGCCCGAATATAGATGGCATGCACGAAAATTCAGAGAGCCTTTTAAAGGGTAATCTGACGTCCCTATTACATGACCACAATTTAAAAAACCAGTCTCTGGAAACATATCACCATAATACGCACATATTAAAGAATATTACAAGTAAATCACTTTCAACGCAGAACCAAATTGACTCAAAAAAGTTAATTAGTCAAGAATTAGATGCTGATGGAACACAAGCTGTAGGCAATGAAACTGGTCTTGGCAGTAGCAAATGGAAACTGCTAAAAACTTTAAAGGAGCGCAAGATCGAGGAAAAAAATAATCAAGATAAAATAAAAGAAGATGAAATGACAAAGGACAGGGACAAGGTAATTATAAAGAATTAAAATTTATTTTAGGAATTCTTTAAACTGTCGTTTTTCTAAATTAATTGCAAATTTTTTACAAAGATGTAGTCAAATAAAAGATACTACATTTCCTAGATGGTAACAACCAAGGGTGTGAGCCAGTGCCTATTTCTTTTAAAGCCTTTAAAACTTTTGGTTTCATTCCTATCGGTATGAAAAAACACTGAAACGCTATCATTATTTTTCTTTATGCTTACTCTCAGCATTTTTTCACATATATTAAAAACAAATAAATAAAATTTGCGAAAAAAATTCGATAGTCGTGCGATTTCTGAAAAATTTAGTAAATATCGATATGCAAATCGCTTAAAGAAAATTAACGTTCATTAGAGCTTTGCTAAACATATTTAAAAACTGATACCCGCAGATAATGGAAGTTCAAAGAGAAATTTCAACACTGACAGTTTTTGGCGGTTCGCGGTCGTTAGATTGGATTGGCAAAAAAAATTATTTTCAAATTGAGTGAAATTTACAGGACTAACAAGAATGTGAAAAAATATCAAAACATTTTTTAAAAGTGAGGGCGTGCCAGTTTTGTGCGGTTTGTGGGCGTTAGGGTGTTAAAAAGTTTTTCCGCAGATCGATAGAAATTAACAATACTAATAAGAAAATGAAAAAATATTTTCCAAAGTGTGGGCGTGGCAGTCTTGGGCGGTTTGTGGGCGTTAGAGTGGGAGTGGCAAAAAGTTTTTTGGTAAATAGATAGAAAATTACAAGACTAATACAAAAATGAAAAAATTTCAAAACATTTTTCAAAAGTGTGGGCGTGGCAGCTTTGGGCGGTGTGTGGGCGTTTTTTTGCAAATCGATAGAATATAACAAGACCAATAAAAAACAAGAGAGAACGCTATAGTCGACTTCCCCGACTATCTGATACCCGTTACTCAGCTAGTGGATGTGCGAAGAAGAAATTTCAGCACTGACAGTTATTGGCGGTTTGTGGGCGTTAGAGTGGGCGTGGCAACATGAATCGACAAACTTGCGCTGCTTCTATGTCCCTGGAGTTTGTATGCTTAATCTCAACTTTCTAGCTTTAGTAGTTCCTGAGATCTCGACGTTCATACGGACGGACAGACGGACGGACAGACGGACGGACAGACGGACATGGCCAGATCGACTCGGCTATTGATCCTGATCAAGAATATATATACTTTATATGGTCGGAAACGCTTCCTTCTGCCGGTTACATACTTTTCAACGAATCTAGTATACCCTTTTACTCTACGAGTAACGGGTATAAAAAATAGCACTTTATGAAAAATGCTTAAATGTTCAATTTTAAACTTGATAGTAACAAGTTTACTAATATCAAATGTTTGCGTATTAAAACTACAGACATTCCACTAATTTAATATTTGGTAGTGTATTCCTTATTACCAATAACGGGAGCGCAACGTTTTGGCATGGAATCAAGCAGGTCCTGACAACCTTTTAGGGATAGTTTGCTCCAGGACTCTTTACGGGCGGACGGGGACGATCAAAAAGATATTAATAATAAGAGAACAAAATAGATGAACGGATTCCTTTTCTAGTCTCTATCTTTTTACCTAAATATCTAAATATTTATACATTTTTATTGTTGTGGTACTTAATTACTATACTACCTATCGAAAATTCGACTTCCTGTAACATATAATACCTTTTTTTCAGAATGGAGGTGGTACTGGAGAAGTGGGATTACGTACGAATGGTCATCCCGGTGATAATCCATTTTATAGCAACATTGACAGTATGCCGGACATAAGGCCTCGTAGAAAATCCATTCCTCTCGTGTCTGAGCTGGTAAGTTCTTTAATAACTTTTCACAATATGTTTCCCTTGATGCAATGATTTAAACAGTTACCGCATAAAAATAGATACTACTAAGACCAATTACTCATACCAATTTTATGTTTACCATTTTTTTTCCCAAGATTCAGAGAATTAGCCACTGATTTAATTGATGGCTCACTTAAGTGAATGAACAATAAAAAATATTAATCCTATAATCTATGACTCTGCTTACTATATCATACTTTTTTTAAAATATCGTTTCTTACGTCGATGATTTGATGGACGGCAGGTTCTTAAGGTATACCTAAAGATTTTTAATTAAAAAAAAAATGTTATTACAAAATGTAAACTAGCTATTTTTATACTAAAAAGTATTTTCTATTTACCTCTTAAATTTACTGAAATATGCAAAATTATATTGTTGTTTTATTTTTAATGTAGTTTAGCACTGTAGACTCCATAAAACACAAACTTCAGAATTAAATGAAAAATAGCGATGGATAGTGCAAAATAACGTTTAACAATGTAAAGGTGAATTACAGTCATTAGGCAATGTTGGGCAGAGTAAACATTTGAGCAGGATCAGTAGCCGAGATGATCTGGCCATGTCCACTGTCTGTCCGTCCGTATGAACGCCTATATTTCGCAAACCATAAGAGAGTTAAAATTAAGAATGCAGGTTTAAATTATGCCTCCATTGAGCAAGCTGGTATCAGAAAAGATATCGAATGGATTCGATTTTTAATATTAACATATCATAAAGCACAAAGGAAATACAGATGAATGCCAAATATAAATGGTTACAAATTACATCTATAATACATTTTAAAAATACAAAAAAAAAATAACGTTTTATAATATTTAAATTTATAAAAATTTCATGCATGCGTACAAAAAATACATTGTAGATCATTCACGACTTCAAAAAATAGTCATCATAGCACCATTAAAAATTATAATTTTGTGTAACATCTTATGTCCCTTAAAATTTTTTATTACCTGTAAAATAACAAATATGTATTTTAGAACGGGTTACGTCTCTTTAAATTTTGTTTACCTGCCAAATAAAAAAAATTAATTTCAGAAAAAAACAGTTTTATATAAAATATTAAAAGAAAATTTGGTTAGTTTTTACAAAATGTCTTATAGAATTTATTTAAACCCTTAAAAATCTATAGAGAACCAAACTAACAAAATAGTTTTGTATTCGTGAAAAAGGAAAAGTGGTCACGGGCAGCGTAGAAAATAATATTTCGTTACTTACATTCTATCTCGAGCCGAAGATAGCAAACTGAATGGCATATACATATATATATCTGTTATTCCAGAAGTCGAAATTGATCAAGCAAAATCCTTAATTCCTGAATTAATTATAAAAAATTCCGTAGTACCTATAATAATAATGTAATTGACAGCTTTGTTCATTTGCAAAAGAAATAATTATAAACTTAATCATAAATAATGCACACGCAATTGATGACGTCATCAAGTAATTTTAATTGATAATTTTTGATTTTTTTGGTCTACGGCTATCAGGCGAATTATCTATATGCCTCCGCAAAAATGGATCAATGTAATCTGCTAAGTTTGCATGAAAATGACAAGACCACGGTTGGTAGATATAACACGTACACGTAGAAAGACCCATAAAATAATTCGAAAATCCTTATATTCGAATAGATGTGATTAAACAATGCAGTCATTTCTAAATATTGAGAAAGTTTACCAATCGTACTCGTACATGAAGATCCGTGCACTTTTAATTGTAATTATCTCAAAATTGCATTATTGTATGGAATTTTATTTGTGTTTGCATTCTGCCTGTAACGCTTTTTCTTAGTATTCTTAAAACTAAAAGCGTAAAGAAATTTACTTACGTATCATTGATAAAGTTGCGATGAAGAACCTTAATTTGCCTTTTAGTTTGATGCCAAGTTTAAATATAGGTCTTTTAAAATAAAAAGATTTACCAAATACATAAAATGAACTCATTGAAGTCTAATTCCTCGTTACGTCTCTTTAGACAATGGCCGCTACAAAACGAAATGCTGGACTCACATCTGCTGTTCCGCGTGCAACGCTTAATGACGAAGATCTGGTAAGGCTATTTGGTTATTTTTAAAAATGAATTTCTGCATTTTTAACAAAACTACGACTCAAACGAAGTTAATTAAAATTCCGATAAGTACCATATTCCCTAACATCTTTTAATTATTAAGCTAGTGAGCAAAATATATTTACTGTAAAACCTGTTAAAGGGTGTTAAAGGGTGTAGTAACTAGTTTTGTAAAAAAAATTTTTCAAAAATTGTTTGGTATCTGTTTCCAATCTATAGAAAATGCACGTGTACAAAAAAGCTCTACAAGCCCTGATCTACCCTATATCTTCCACAACGCCACACAATTTTTTGTTATGGACTGCTACGTCACCAACGTACTGCTACGAGTGTGAGGGTCTTTTGTGGGGAATAGCACGACAAGGGGTGCGATGCACTGAGTGCAGTGTAAAGTGTCATGAAAAATGTAAGGACCTGCTGAATGCGGACTGCCTACAGCGTAAGTATATTCACCACTACTTATATTTTACGAATTTATAAATTGTATCCTATAATTAAAGGTGCTGCCGAAAAAAGCTCAAAGCACGGCGCGGAAGACAAGGCTAACTCCATTATTACAGCCATGAAAGATCGAATGAAGCAACGTGAACGGGAGAAGCCTGAAATTTTTGAGTTGATTAGGTAATATTAAATTCCATATAGCGAATTCACTAGTGTTTTTAATCACATCGATAAAGGTGTTACTTATTTTAATTTTAAAACCTTAAGTGGGGGTAATAAGTTAATCTAAAGAACTCCCAATCTTACATATTAAAATAAGTCATCTAGTTTGGTAAACGGCCAGAAAAAACTAACCACAAAGGAATGTTAACTTTGAAATGGCATTCATTCACTAGAGCCGTATTCAGCGTTGAGGAGAAGAGTCATACCGGTCATATGAAGGCTGTAAAGCAAAGCGTCCTGGATGGCACAAGCAAGTGGTCGGCAAAAATAGCAATCACAGGTTTGAAACATTCCTCTAATCGTCGTATTTTTCTGTTGTCGGTTTAAATTAAGTTGGATGTATGTGAATGTATTTGCAATTCGCATTTGAATGACACGCTGTATTTATTATTATTATATTGGTATGTATATGAAAAATACAACATTGATTGACAATAATGAATGTATGATTATATGTAACCGTATTTAATATTTGTATTTTAAAAGTGTGTGATATGCATGTACGCATTACATACATGTTTGTATATTTGGGGAATCCACATATAAAATAAGCTGCGAGTTTATTTGTTTTAAAAATTTTTACAATATTATTTATTATTCAGCATTTAATAAGCTTATGTAGTACGAAACAAAATCTTGTAATTTGATATTGAATGGCGTCAGTATTAAATTAGCCTCGCGGCATAATTTTATGTATGGGCTTCGTCCTAACATGTAAGATTCAAAGTGTTTTCAGCTTACAGGTAAAGACATAAATAGGGTCAAGAAGAAATAAATTGATCAGCCCCCTTTAGTATTATGATATAATAAAAAAGAGGTCCAGGGTAAATAAGACTAGCCAATACAATTACATACTTTTAGAATTTTCATATTTAAGATTTTTTTATTGAAAGTCAAAAGAAAACGCAAATCATATATGTATGAAACCAATTTAATTTAAGGATGACATTCGGTGTGGATCCCGATACACACATAGATTCATTAGAGCAGGCTGAGCACGCAACTGTTGAGGGAACATCTAAGTGGTCATGCAAACTAACCATTACAGGTACACAAACAAAGCCATTTGGTATTGCTTTAACTCTTTTTTATTTTGTTTTATAATTTTATCCTTTCCTTGCATCCTAATTTTTTTTCAATTTCATTACTTCAAAGTAAATTGTAACCAATTACTTAAAAGCTATATTTTTGTTTTTCTTTGGTTTGCGATCAAAGAAAATAAAGTACAATTTGTTTTCTAACAGGGTTTAAAGGGTTTAAACCTAGTTTTAGGGTTTAAATCTAGTTTTAAATTAGATTTTGTTTTTGTACGAAATAAGACTTATTTTATTTTGTTTATTTTTACAATTTAAGAACTTTACGTTTCAAGTAAATTGTTTGTGTATAACCATTACTTTCTAATAAAAATTGTGTTGGGTACTTATTTGAATGGTCTTATCCCAAAATAAAGTTGTAAATACACACAATACCATAATTCTATTTTTTTTGTAGTTTTTTTTTTTTTGTAGATCATCAACAGGAAATGTTAAATTACCTGCATAGTTTAATAATATTTACCGTGAATATTTATGTAAGCTACACTGCTGTGCTATATTGCTATATTACTGATTAAAACACTTAGGACAGACTTAAAAGAAAAGCAACGGCCAAACGTTATTTTTAACTTGGAAAGAATTATTTAAAAAATTAAAGAATTATGTTGTAGGAAAAAAAGGTTTATAACATACAAGCCCTTTATTCATTTCCTCCATGCTTACCACTCTACATTAGCACATTAGCCCTTGCAGAGGGAAAAATAATTTTAGTCAAAAGTCTGCAACGCACTAAGGGAGGAATTTGCACCATATATAGTATATAATTTAATTTTATTTTACTGAATGATTACAATATTTTTAGTTGAGAAGAGCACCGACCGATTATAATTAGGCCTCAAACTGAACTCTGATAATTACTCTAATTTGATTGACGTTCTAGCCTCGGTTTCGAGCTTTTCTAATATGGACTTTAGACTTTAGGCTTCTGATCAAAAGAAGAGAGAAAGCTTTGGAGTTGCTGAATTTAATTGCCTTTGCATTTCTCTTGGATTCAAGTGCATTCGCTCTTGGATACAAGTGCTCTTAGATTCTTATAATTTTGTTTATTGAAATATAATACATCTGTTTTTCGGGATTGCGAGTCCGAGCTTTGAACGTGGGAACGCAACGATGATGCGAGGGCTTAAGCAAGGATTGTTAAAATTGGGCAATGGATGTTTAGTCTACCAGTGGGTGGGGGAGTAGTGTAGGGTGTATAAGTGAGTTTGGGTGTACATGTTGTATGTGTATTAGTGTGTAGGCATGTGCTTAAGTCTTAGGTACTTATGGATATGTCACTATATATATTATTAGTCGGTATCAACAACCGAGTCGATATAGCCGTCTGTACTTCCTTCCGATATTCCTTCTCTTATTTGTAAATCTATTTGCATTCTTTTCGACGAATCTAGTAATCCCTTTTACTAACGGGATTATACATATTAATAAGCTTAGGTCAGCAGCTTTTTCTCCGCAGTACAGCAAATAATATTGTAAGAATTGTGTTTAAGCTAATGCCATACCACGCATATACGGTATTCCCGTTTACCCTATAAGTAATTTAATTTGTGATAACACACATCCTAGGAAAGCATTGAAAAAAAAATTTTTTTTTTGCTGTTCATACTAAGTTGTTTCCTGTTTTATTGCTTCCAAGCTAATTCGGCGCATTGCTTGAACAAACAAAAATTGCTGAAGTTAAAACATAATTTTTTTATTTAATTAAAGGTTCCTAAATAGAGTAATTGGGTCGATGCTTTTTCGTATACATTTTTGTAATTCCATTTGAATTTAATTAATGTACTTATTCTTTTAAATCTTATTGTATATACATACAATCCACACTTAAGGCATTTAATCATAATTGCTTTTGTTATCATTTTCTAGACAAACTTTTTAATTTATTTTGTAATATTTTTTCTAGTATAGTATCTATTACTATCCATTGTCCCGGCTTTATGAGCTATTAAAATGAAAAAGTGGCAGAATATCTGTTATTTTTTTAGAAGCACTATTTTAAATATGTGCGGGTCAATAATTAATTTATTTACAGATGTTTTAATGTATAGCTTTTATGCTATAAGGTTTAATGATATTTTAAAAGCGTGTCAATAATTAATTTATTTACAGATGTTTTAATGTATTGCTTTTATGCTATAAGGTTTAAAGATATTTTAAAAGTGTGAAAGATTAAATAATTTCATGCTTTCATTTCGTCTAAGCTGATAGGGATGCCTAATGGTTAAAAACCGATAGTAATTTGACAAACAAACAAACTCTTAACAGGGCTAATTACGATAAAATAATTGCAGGATTTTTAGACCAGAAATGCGCAAAATACAATTTTTTGTTTTAAGCTTATATTGCCCATGGATTAATACGATTTTGATTAAATTGGGCATTTTAAAACAAAACTAATATACATCGAATATAAACTCGTTTTCGTTCCATTTAAAATCTAATTAATTATATTATTTTATTTTTCGATTATTCTTATTCGAATCTATAGAACTTATACCTGCCATAGAAGCAAGAGTTTTGAGAAAACTTCTTGAAGATAGCTTAATAACTGAGAAACTCGTCCGCGTAGAAATGGACGGGTTGACGGACGGACATGATTATATCAACTCAGTTGTTGAAACTGATGATAAGTACATACATTATACTGAATATGGCGCCAATGTCAGTTTTACTGCGTTACAAACTTCTGACTGTAAAGTGACATGCTATTCTGCTTTAACGCTCTAAGGTTTATTATGTAAACCAGAGGTGCTGTCTTACAGAGGCCGGCACCTTAATGAATAGATGTACATACATACATATGTGCGCCCGATTTGACGAATAGATGTCTTACTTGCATTGCAATTCTGTGAACAGCCCTGAATAAAAAAAAAGGAAATGCGAATAATTTGCAAATGAAAAAACCCTCATCAATAGCTTCTTTTGTTATTTTCTCCTTATTTTTTTTTTTATAAAAGAAGGCTAAAAAGCGCATTACTATCCGATTTTGTAAACATTTATGTATGTTTTTGTTTTTGTGAAGCATATGTACATATTCTTCTACTCTGTTTTAATGCAAGTTGGTGTAGTTTTTTAACATATGTGTGTTATATACGTAGTTATATCTGTTGAACCAATCTATTATTTTTAAACATAATATATTGCTTTTGACTTTTGTACTCTTACCTTTAAAAATATTATTAGTTTTTTGTATTTGTACAGAACTGAGTGTTTTTGTTATCGACAAGGTACCTTTGACACCTACCTACATAAATATCTATGTCACTTGCATCTTTCTGACTAGCAATCATGTGTACATAAATGTATATACTTATATTATCTTAGTGAATGTGTATATGTACATACATATGTGTATATGTGAAAGAGTAATCAAGTCAGCAGCACTGCACGGTTTCTGCTGAGCTGATATTAAAGATCAATACTAAAAAGACTCCGTTTTTCTCTTCTTCTTTCTCCCTTGAAAATCAATTTCCAACACTGAAAATAAAACCAACAAAATTTAATAATTGTTAAAATGCACATAAAAAAACTCAAAAATTCTCAAAACTACTTTCTTCGTTTCAACCCCCCAAAATCGCTTTGAAATTAAAATACAAAATTTGAAAATATGAAATTGTAACTATTTTACAATCAACACAAACTATAAATAAAAATTGGCGACTATTGATATGAAAATGATAAACTCTAACATCTGGAACATGATTTTAATCGGCATGCAACATTCGATAACCGCACTCGAAAATGTTGATTTTCGGAAATGGTTTTGGAAACGATGAACTGATGAATTGATGAACCCACTATATTTGACCTGGTTTGATGCAGTGATTTGTGCTCAAGGCCTGATAGCGAAGGATAAAAGCGGTACCAGTGATCCATATGTGACGGTGCAGGTTAGCAAGGTGAAAAAACGAACGCGAACAATGCCGCAGGAACTTAATCCTGTGTGGAACGAGAAGTTTCACTTGTGAGTACTTGTGCCCTAAATTGAATCCCCTACTTAGTCTCCACAATATCAATTGTATATGTTTATAAACAATAATTACACCTAAAATGCACTCCCACTTGTGCATATTAAATATATAAAAATTAGGATCATTATTTGTATTTGTAATGATCAATATTGGTGAGAATTTGATTTTTGAGAAAATATTCTAGAAGCAAAGTTTACTATTTAATAGTATGTTAGTGCACACATTTGACATTGCTAATGAAAGTGAACGTATACATAACCATTTCGCATTAAAACATCGTAGAAATACCTTAGAAGGATCAAAATAAATTATTTATTGAGCATCTACTATTTTTTTTTTTTATAAATATATTTATAATAATGCTAATATTATTCCCGTTACTGGTAGTTGATGGGTATATTAGATATGTTAAAAAGCATTTAACAGGTAGAAGGAAGCGTTTCCAAATCCACCAGTGAGTAGAAGGGTTACGTGAAGCGATTTTGATTATACAGCCAAAAAAAAAATTTCATGTTTATTAATCTTTAATTTTATCCTAAACTATTCATTGAAATATACAATTAATTCGTTGAATAAAGGACCTTCCAAAAGATCTTTGTCCACTTCCTGTTTGTGATGGTGATTTTATTTTCTATAAGTCAAATTTCGTACTTTTATCCTAGATTCATTGTATCTATTATATATTCGGTACTGATCGAAGTGCGAAAGGGAAATTTCAACACTGACAGTTTTTGGCGGTTTGTGGAAGTTAAAGTGGGGGTGGCAAAAAGATTTTTGGCAAACCGAGAGAAATTTACAAGACTAACAAAAATGTAAAAATATCAAAACCATATTTAAAAAGTGTGAGCGTTAGAGTGGGCGTTGCAAAAAGTATTTTTGGAAATTGATAGAAATTTGCAACACTAATAAATATACAAAAAATATCAAAACATTTTACAAAAGTGTGAGCGTGGCAGCTTTGGGTGGTTTGTGGGAGTTAGAATTGGCGTGGCAACATGGGTCAACAAACTGTCCCTGGAGTCTGCATGCTGAATCTCAACTTTCTAGATTTAACAGTTCATACGCACGGACAGACGGACATGGCCAGATCGACACGACTATTGATCTTGATGAAGAATTCATAAATATACTTTATATGGTTGAAAACGCTTCCTTCTGCCTGTTACATATTTTTCAACGAATCTACGAGTAACGGATATAACTACCAAAGACAAAACAAGAGAGAACGCTATAGTCGAGTTCCCCGACTATCTGATACCCGTTACTCGGCTAGTGGAAGTGCGAAGGAGAGTCTTTAACACTGACAGTTTTTGGAGGTTTGTGGGCGTTAGAGGGCGTGGCAAAAAGTTTTTAGGTAAATCGATAGAAATTTACAAGACTAATACAAAAATGAAAAAATATCAAAACATTTTTCAAAAGTGTGGGCTTTGGGCGGTTTGTGGGCGTTAGAGTGGGCGCGGCAAAAAGTTTTTTGGCAAACCAATAGAAATTTACAAGACTAATACAAAAATGAAAAAATATCAAAACATTTTTCAAAATTGTGGGCATGGCAGTTGTGGGCGGTTTGATGGCGTTGGAGTGGGCTTGGCAACATGGGTCAACTTGCGCTGCGTCTATGTCTCTGGAGTCTGCATGCTTAATCTTGACTTTCTAGCTCCTATTGATCTCCTGAGATCTCGACGTTCATACGGACGGAGAGGCAGACGAACGGACAGAAGTACATGGCCAGATCGACCGGGCTATTGATTCTGATCAAGAATATATATACTTTATATTGTCGGAATGGCTTCATTCTGCCTGTTACACACTTTTCAACTAATCTAGTATACCTTTTTACTCTACGAGTAACGGGTATAATTAGGGTTACATAATTTTTACTGAATCAACTTGGAACCGAAAAGTGTAGCTTAATAACCAACTCAAATATCTCGACTTTACCACGAATAGGTAAACTGTCTATTAAGACAGTTTTAAGCATCGTCCTACGTTTGGCTAGGGAAGGTAAGTTAAAAGCATTAGTCTATTGGAATGGTTATATACGGCTTTCATCTTACGGCCATAAGACAAACGGTAAAAAGTTCGAGTGAACTCCATATTGCGAACTCCGAACAGGTGATCTATACTTTAAATCGGTGGGACTAGCGAATGAATAAGGTTTTAGTCATATAAAGGTTCTATAAATTTCTTTTAACACCTTTTTAGTAAACTAAGCATACCATACAATATATGTGATATGTGAAAAGAGCACCAACTTAGAGTGCAAGTCGCGTTTATTGTGTAGACACGACAAACAGGCTTTACTTTGCATTTGCACGCCATGATGAAACTTGAAGAATACATTGCCATTTAATGCATTGACATTCAAATACCTTAAAATCCTATTACAAGCTTAACAGAGTAATTTCTTTTCCAAAAGTGAATTAATAGTAGAGTCAAACGCCTTACTAAAGTTAGTGTAAAGGAAATCTGTTAAAAAATTATTTTTGAATTATTTTTTGCGCTTAGTATTCGCGAAATTATAAAAGTACTGAACTTTACATTTCAAAATTATTTAATTGCCGTATACAAAATATTTATGACCCATTAAAGCCGGATAATAAATTTAGGATATTTGTCTTGCCAATACGATGTGTTCGTTTGGTTGACTTCTCTGTATCTTCTTTTGTTCCGGTGCTTGTGTCGATGGTAAATAATTGTCAAAAGTAGGATGATATGGATCTTCAGGTTGAGTAAGACGTGCTGGATAGAAACACACGTTCGGTACTTGCGACAACGATATGTCGAGAAGGCGCTTATAAATTGATGTTGTGCAATAGGAAAAAATATATTTGATTTTTCTTCTTTAGTACAAGGTCGGCAAGAACCACCAATGGGTCCCTATGAGACAGCTTATTTGAGACGGCTTGGATTGCGGACAAATGATTTAAGTATTTTGGGAACTTAGAAGTAAGATGAAGTATTATATTCCGAGCTATCGGAATAAGACAGCTTTACGCCTACGAATTCTACGTTACGGAACTCATCGAAAAGTTCTTTTTAATATTATTATTCTACAAAAAATGCAATAATAGGATAATTTAACGATTATAATTATAATTATAATTCAGTAATCCCAATTCAAGCTAGTCACCGGTTAAATTAGAACTACAATTTTAGAAACTACATTATTTTTCTTGAATTTTTAATATTTTTTTAATTAGGAGTTAACAAATGTAGTACTACTATATTAAATAAATTATTGTTTATTGGGTGGATGTAGCGAATGCCATAACTCTTCTGATCGCATAAAAGTTCGAGTTTGGGACGAAGACAATGACCTGAAGTCGAAGCTGCGTCAGAAATTAACTAGAGAGTCGGACGACTTTTTGGGCCAAACAATTATTGAGGTTCGTACTCTTTCTGGTGAGATGGATGTATGGTACAATCTGGAAAAGCGCACAGATAAATCGGCCGTGTCAGGCGCAATACGGCTTCACATATCTGTTGAAATAAAAGGCGAGGAAAAGGTAGCTCCTTACCATGTACAATATACCTGTCTACACGAGAACCTATTTCATTATCTTTGTGAAGAAAATACCGGAATGGTAAGTAATAAATTTAGTTATTTATTTATTAACAAGGTTTTTGGTCACTTTTCATACAAATCATGCAAATTGACTTTCATGTTAAAGGTCAAGTTGCCAACCCAAAAAGGGGACGATGCTTGGAAGTTGTATTTTGATGAAATACCCGAGGAAATTGTGGACGAGTTTTCAATGCGATATGGAATTGAAAATATCTATCAAGCTATGACACATTTCCATTGCTTATCTGCTAAATACCTTTGTCCAGGGGTACCAGCTGTAATGAGTACCCTGTTGGCAAACATAAATGCTTATTATGCTCATACGACTGCTTCCTCAGCTGTATCGGCCAGTGATAGATTTGCTGCAAGCAATTTTGGGGTAACCAATGAATTATCATTAGTATTAAAATCTGTTTACAACGAAATCTATTGTTTCTTAGAAAGAAAAATTTGTTAAGTTGCTGGACCAATTGCACAACTCACTAAGGATTGATTTGTCAATGTACAGAAATAACTTTCCTGCATCGAGCCCAGAAAAGTTAATGGATCTAAAATCTACAGTCGATTTATTGACCAGCATAACATTTTTCCGCATGAAGGTAATTTAATTATAATAAAAATTGTATAATAATACATTATATATATACCAACCTAGGTACAAGAGCTATCTAGCCCGCCGAGGGCAAGTACTGTAGTCAAGGATTGTGTTAAAGCATGCCTAAGATCCACTTATCAGTTCTTATTTGAGAACTGTTATGAACTCTACAATAGAGAATTTCAGGTAAAAAGTATTGCATATTTTAGGGTATTTATATAATATTAGTATAAAAATAGATTATATTTTTAAACAAAAGAGAACGCTGTAGTCGAGTTCCCCGACTATCTGATACCCGTTACTCAGCTAGTAGAAGTGCGAAGACTCTCCAACACTGACAGTTTTGGCGGTTTGTGGGCGTTAGAGTAGGCGTGGCAAAAAGATTTTTGGCAAATCGATAGAAATTTACAAGACTAATAAAAAAATGAAAAAATATCTAAACATTTCTCAAAAGTGTGGGCGTGGCAGTTGTGGGCGGTTTGATGGCGTTGGAGTGGGCTTGGCAACATGGGTCAACTTGCGCTGCGTCTATGTCTCTTGAGTCTGCATGCCTAATCTCAACTTTCTAGCTTTTGTAGTTCCTGAGATTTTAGCGTTCATACGGACGGACAGACAGACGGACGGACAGACGGACATGGCCAGATCGACTCGACTATTGATCCTGATCAAGAATTTATATACTGTATATGGTCGGAAACGCTTCCTTCTGCCTGTTACATACTTTTCAACGAATCTAGTATACCCTTTTACTCTACGAGTAACGGGTATAATTAAAATAATTTAAAAGGTGCACATGTATTGGCGGTCGATAGTCATGGCCAAAATACTATATACTAAATATACAGCATTTTACCGAGACAAGCGGTAATCATTGATAAAGAATTCATATATGTACGTGTTTACAGGGTCTAAAAGGCTTTTTATACCTGTCGAATAATTCGATGTTAAACAAGAGAGAACGAAGGTTCCTCGCCTATAAGATACTCATTACTTAGCTAGTGGGAGTGCGAACGAGAAATTTAAACATTTTTTGAAACATCGTTAGAAATGGGGCTTTTTTCTGTCGTTAAAATGGACGTTGCAACGTTCGGAAACAAATTGCGCAGAAAAAGCGTCACTAAAATCTTCAGTCTTAGTTTAAGAGTTCTCAACGTTAAAGTTAAAAGGACTTACAAATTGTTTAATGCTATAGTCGAGTTCCCCGACTCTCTGATACCCGTTACTCAGTTTGTGCGAATGAAAAATTTCAACAATAACAGTTTTTGGCGATTTATGGGCGTTAGAGTGGGGGTGGCATCGAGAGAAAATTTACAAGACAAACAAAAATGTGAGAAAATATCAAAATATTTTTCAAAAGTGTGGGAGCGGCTGTTTTGGGAAATTTGTGGGCGTGGCAAAAAGTTTTTTGCAAATGGATAGAAATTTGCAAGACTAATGAAAAAAATATCAAAACATTTTTCAAAAGTGTGGACGAGGCAGTTTTGGGCTTTAGAGTGGGCGTGGCATCAATAATCGACAAACTTGCGCTGCGTCTCTGGCTCTGGAGTGCTGAGTCTCAACCCTCTAGCTTTTATAGTTCCTGAGATCTTGACGTTCATACGGACGGACATGGCCAGATCGATTCGGCTATTGATCCTGATCAAGAATATATATATTTTATATGGTCGGAAACGGTTACTTCTGCCTGTTACATAATTTTCAACGAACCTAGTATAGCCTTCTACTCTACGAGTTACGGCAAATCGATTTTTTTGCAATTTTTTTCCACGCCCACCCTAACGCCCACAAATTGCCAAAAACTCTCAGTGTTTAAGACTCTCATTCGCACTTCCACCAGCTGAGAAAAGGGTATCAGATAGTCGGGGAACTCGACTATAGCGTTCTCTCTTGTTATATCTATAAACCTCCCTTTTTTTATTAACCAACTTTTAACCAACTCAGGTGGATCCCAATGAAGCTAAGCGTGCACCAGACGATCACGAACCAAAGCTTGATAGCGTTGACTTCTGGCACAAGCTTATAGCTTTAATCGTATCTGTGATAGATGAAGACAAAAACAGTTACGGAACCGTCTTAAATCAATTTCCCCAAGAGCTAAATATTGGACAGGTAAACTTTTTGTTGTTGCTCTTAAGAATGACAATTTAACTTTGATATACGTGTGCAGTTATCAGCCTCTTCAATGTGGCATCTCTTTGCTGTGGACATGAAGTACGCGCTCGAGGAGCACGAGCAGCATCGTCTATGCAAGTCATCCGCTTATATGAACCTTCACTTTCGAGTTAAGTGGCTATACAGTAACTACGTCAAGGAGGTGCCTCCCTACAAGGGAGCGGTTCCCGATTATCCAGCATGGTTTGAGCCTTTTGTGATGCAGTGGCTAAATGAAAATGACGATGTTTCATTGGAATACCTTCATGGCGCATTTAAGAGGGACAAAAAAGACGGGGTAAGAAATATACAAATCCGTCGGAATGTAAAAAGGACCTGCTCGAGAATGTATCGCATAAATATATATTTTTTATTATTATTTCGAACGTACGGAAAAGAAACAAGAATGAACGCTATAGTCGAGTTCCCCGACTCTCCGTTACCCGTTACTCAGCTACTGGAAGTGCAAAGGAGAAATTTCAACACTGACAGTTTTTTGGCGGCTTATAAATCGAGAGAATTTTTTTAAAACTACGAATTCTAAGATCTGCTTTCAAGCCGTTCTTTGCTGATGAAATACATAGACCACAGTAGGCCGTTTTCATATTTAACACCCCTAAGCGAAGAGGAAATGACCTATATTCTTGCTTGACTTTTCCCATCACATTTATATTTCGTTTACTTGTGCAGGTCTTTAAATAATATTATTGTTATTATAACCAGTTCTCAAACTAAAACTATTTGCGTTGTGTTGTAGTTTCAAAAGAGCAGCGAGCACGCGCTTTTTTCTAATTCTGTAGTCGACGTTTTTACGCAATTGACGCAATGTTTCGATGTTGTTAGCAAACTCGAGTGTCCTGATCCAGAAATTTGGAAACGTTACATGAGGCGTTTTGCTAAAACAATCGTAAAAGTGCTTATAGCCTATGCGGATATTGTGAAAGTAGAGTTTCCAGAGCATATGAAGGATGAAAGAATCGTGAGTAGAAAAATAAGTCGGAAATTTATATAGATAACATTTAATCTTCCATGATATTCCCAATTGTTTTCCCTCTGCGCTAATAGGCTTGCATACTTATGAACAACATTCAGCAACTGAGGGTGCAGTTAGAAAAAATGTTTGAGTCTATGGGTGGGGATAAGCTAGAGGAGGATGCCGCGAATATTTTAAAAGAACTTCAGCAAAATCTTAACTCAGCGTTGGACGACTTAGCTTCACAATTCGCAATAAGGTTGGTTTTACCAGACATTAAGTCACAAAAGAATAAAATATATATTTTTAAATTAAACATCTTAAGTTTGGAGCCACGAATAACTCAATCAGTGCGAGAACTTGGGGACATGTTGCTGTCTATCAAAGGAGGCAGTGGAACTCTTGCTGTTGGTAATCTTGCAGCCCAAAGAAACGCGGTAGCCGTTGAGGCTGATGAAGTTTTAAGGCCGCTTATGGATTTACTCGATGGATCTTTAACTCTCTATGCGCAATCATGCGAAAAAACTGTATTGAAGAGATTACTAAAGGAGTTATGGAAGATCGTAATGCGAATATTAGAGAAAACAATTGTTTTACCACCTATGACTGATAAAACTGTTCGTAAAATATTACAATTGAGCTTAGTGTAATGTAATTAATATCTACTTTTGTAAATAGATGATGTTTAAACACCTCACTGACAATGCAAAAAACTTGGCATCCAATGCAAAAATTGAAGACATGGGTCGTTTGTTCAAGTCACATATGGCAGGAAAGCAGGATGTTAAAAGTGCTCTGAGCGGGGTAATGGACATATCAAAAGAAGTGGAAAAAAACTTGTCACCCAAGCAGTGCGCAGTGCTTGACGTTGCCTTAGATACAATAAAACAATATTTTCACGCGGGTGGCAATGGACTGAAGAAGACCTTCCTTGAAAAGTCGTCTGAGCTTCAGAGTTTACGTTACGCACTCAGTTTATATACACAAATGACCGACACATTAATTAAAACCTTTATATCCAGCCAAGTTCACGAGGGTAAGTACACTTTAAAGTGATCCTGCATATTGACAAAGGGCTTCTTTTAACTATAAAAGTTAAAAATATAGAGGTGTTAATAAAATATTTTGGGTGGGGTCGCTCACACAAGTTACCTTCTTTAAATAATTCCTAGTTATTTTTTTGTTTATAAGTAAAATATAAACATGACGGGTTGAACATTATATTACACCGCCCCAGACTGTAACACCCACGCATTTGAAAAAATTTTTTTTTTAATTTGAGAATGTATTTTGTTAGTTTTTATCAGTACACCAAAAAAAGTTTGGCCTCGTTCCACCACAAGGCTTAAATCCGCAACAAGCTGTCACGGCCACACTAAAGACATTTGGATCTTTTCGCAAATTTTGTTCTTCGAGTTGGGTGGTTTTATTGTACTCATGGGGATCCACAGATGTGTACGTAGCAAACGAATTCTAAAGCAATCCACAATTCATCGCTGCTCAAAAACATCACAAAATCGGCGGCTTATGCCGACCTTTTTTTAATGCAAGTTTTAAAGAAAACCGATAAGGATTTCCGAATTTAATTCGTTTAATAGTAACTGAAAGCAGACCATTTGATTATTAATGATTATTAATATTTTTCTATGGTTATACCATGAATCATGGCTAAAAAGGCAATGTACAGAACTGCAGGGATTTACGGGCATTATACCACCATATTTCTGGGAGAGCCGAAAGTCGCACTCCGCCCACACAAAAGTGTAATGTCGTTACGCACCTTAGAGATTATATTGATCTATTTTAAAATATGCTTAATTGATTTAATTTTTTTTATACACAAACCGCAAAAATTCTTTCACAAATTCCAAAATTTTGGTAATTTTAATTTCATTACATAAATAAAGTCGATCCAGAAAACTCAGAAGAAAGTGTCGGCGAAATATCCGTGCAAATAGACTTATTTTCCCATCCAGGCACCGGTGAACATAAAGTAAACGTGAAAGGTGAGTTCCATATATTGCGTCATAT
Organism: Drosophila yakuba; assembly: GCF_016746365.2. Taxonomy (NCBI): domain Eukaryota; kingdom Metazoa; phylum Arthropoda; class Insecta; order Diptera; family Drosophilidae; genus Drosophila; species Drosophila yakuba. Next base: position 972,265 of record NC_052531.2, on the reverse strand, counting down.
CTATATTACATGTTGGCTTTTAGTGGTTGCTGCTAATGACCTTAAATGGCAAATACCATCGGGTATGTTCAGACCATTTGTTGACATTAATTTAATCGGACCACACCTGCAAGAAAAAAAAAGGAAGTTTGCTACAAAGTCGAAGTCTAATAACTGGTCACCCAAATACAACGAATCATTCAGCTTGTAAGACCCTTTATTAAATGGTAAAAAGTGTAATAAATATTTTTAATTAATCATTTTGCTTATACTAGCACCATTGGAAATGAGGAGCAGTTAGACTTCTTTGAATTGCACATTTGCGTCAAGGACTATTGTTTTGCTCGTGATGATCGACTTGTAGGCGTGGCCGTAATTCCATTAAAAGATATATCGGAAAAGGTTTGTAGTTCTTATAAAATCTTATAAATTAAATAAACTGAATTTATGTATTTTATGAATAATAGGGATCGGTTGCATGCTGGTTACCTTTAATGAGGCGTATCGAAATGGACGAAACGGGTTGGACCATTTTAAGAATTTTGTCGCAGCGAAATAATGATGAAGTGGCCAAGGAATTTGTCAAGCTGAAATCGGAAATACGGCAGGAGCCAACCATGGGCACATAATTCAGGCCTCTCGTACTACCAAGTCCTCAAAACTACTACAATATTAAATACTACACAACATTGTTTAATTTGCCAAAACGACTTTATTTAAATTTATTTTTTAGAGGCGTTCGTAGGCAACAATGAAGAAATAATAGAATAATAAAAAAAATCGTAGATAATATATGAATCTACATAAATATATCTCTAAACTTAAAGTATTTAATAAAAGATATGTTTGGTCACGTATACAAAAATATTACGAATATTAAATTAAAAATGAATGTTTTAAGCTATTTTAAAATGCGCACCCACGCACTTACAAAAATTAGTCTACTATTTCTGTCTTTTGGCACTCGTATGTACATTTGTACATAATGCAGGGCAGACGCTCAATTATTTATTTTTGAAATCCATTTTCATCTGTATATTCCAAAATCACAAACGCACATTCCTATTTATGTAAATAAGTACCTGTATACAAACTAATTGGTAATTCTTAAAAACATTTGTTAAAGATTCTTCACATACACAATAAGTCCATGTTAGTCTTTATTTTTTCTATTGTAATAAAAGAAAGTATATTATGTGAGTCGAGGAAATAATTATCATTGTGTTAATATGACCCTTAACTGGACCCCTACATGTGGATGTACCATCGCAGGTTTTTGCATTACGAAATTAATATCTTTAAATCTGTAATATAATATGATTTATTATATATATAATATTTATGCGGTTTCTTTCAATTTGCGAGTAGACATGTTTTCTGATCTCGATCTCAGTAGTGACTAAATACCTACCTGTAAATATTACCAATTAGCTTTTGTGGCGTGATGCTGATGGATTCAGACACTAAATAAGGGTTTGGCTGAGCCGGTAGCTTATCCAAAAGGTCGAGAAAACTCCTAATATCTGCATTATGATACTTGCAGAGGTCTCGGCCTTACTTTTTTGTGAGGGTAAATGCTAAACTAATACGTTGGACCGTGAATGAATAATAAAAAGTACAGAAACAACCAAAATAACAAAACAGAACATATAATTTAATAAATACATTTGTGTGGCAAATTAGTTGGACTTCCATTTTATGAATAACTTCCATTCTGTTGCCAATGGGAGATGTGAATTTAAATAATAGGCACGCCCACGTCCGTAATGACATGCATTTCAGCTTAGGAGAAAATTTTTAAAATTATTTCTGAGTGAACGTGCTCAAATTAATGACTCATCGAATAACAAGTAAAACTTGAATTACCATTTATCTGAAATTTATTTTAAAGTTCCCAAAATCTATTCTCTTTTACGACAGACGGATATGATCACATTGACAGATCCTTATAAACAATTCACTTAACCGCATAAATCTGCATACACCACAAACAAAATTAAATATCAAGCTTCAATCACTTCTCGGACATAGTATTAGAATTATTTAACAATGTCATATTTATTTTTCAAATTTTAAACTTAATCCAATAAATTTCACACGCAAAGTCTGCGTCCACTTTACATTAATTTTTATAAAATGAGACCCTTTTAAATAACAACTAGCATTACCCTCGTAACTATATGTATCTTTTTCCTAGCAAAGCGCTAAGCTTCATAAATTCAAAAGTTTCTTCCGATCCCACGCCGACTTTTGGAAACTTTTTTTCTTTGTTTAATTTTTTTCCTAATTTCTACCGATATTCGAATTATTATACTACATTACCCAGATGCTAACAGGACACGGTTACTTTGGTGCGTTCCTACATTCTATAGGGAAAAGCAATGACGCCAGATGCGTATATGGAGATGCGGAGATGGACAATGTTGATCACACCATTTTTCAGTGGAAACACGGCCAAAGGCGAGGGGAGGTTTAGTGGGTGCAAGCCCCACATACCCTTTTTGAGACGGCTAACGGGAGATGCGTGAGGCTTTCCCCCTCCTCAATAATTTTATTATTATTATAACTCAAATTGTATATCCACAACATGCTAAAATGCATTTTTTTTTTTGGGAAAACACAATATTCATAGTACTTAATCGCTGTTCTGTTTCAGAAAGTGATAGTATTCCTTTAATTGCGGGTTAGTGCTTAATGTTGCAATGTGGAAACAAGTGTGTTGCATTTGTCAAGTAGTGGTAGTAGAGCTAGTGTAGAAGGAACATAAGAGCGAAGAACACCCCTATGCTAAATTTGAAGTTTACTTTAGTTTTTGCATGACGGCCACACTGGGTTCGCCCTATCTTTATTGGTATTGGTATTTTACGATAATATCTTGGTGGTACGTGTAAGTAGAATATTTTTACGAAATTCAAAATTTTTTTTGTTGAGTATGTGCTGTTGTAGTAGCTGAATTTTATTTAGGCCAGCTAAATTAACTATTCAAGCCTTAATCATATATGCTGTAAGTGCTTCCATTTACAATACATACATATGTATATCACTGTGTATGTATGTTTGCAGATACAAAAGAACTTCTTACTCTGTAGTTCTTTGCTTATGCTGGTGTGATTTTAATATATTAAAAGGATATTGTTCAAACGTGAAAAAGTAGCTTGAATCAGAAATTTGATTTTTGTGAACACGTACATATTTCTAAAATGTGTGATGAGTGTGCATGTGTATTTGGCGTTCGTGTGTGACTGTCAGTTTAATATTTTAGGTTATGTTTGTGTGTTGCTTTATTTTTTATTCTAATATTTCACTATTATTATGCATTCGGTATAGCACTGACAAATTTATTTATCATAACGCTTAAAGTATGTTTTAAAATAAATCCTTGTACTGATTGCTTTTAAAAAAATACTATTGGGGATTGAATTTGATTTATTTATAGAACTTATACTGTTTAAAAAATAAACAATCCATCTATCCTACACTTTAAGAGTTTAAGAGGAACTGCGAAAATGTGATTGCAGTGGCGTTCTAAATATATGCAAATAAATCAACTAAAAATTTTTTTTTTGAACTTAGTGTCAGCATAACGTTAAACAAGAGGCAACTGAAAATGACAGATTCAATGAAATTTGGTCCGGAATGGTTGCGCAATATGTCAGCCGAGCCTTCGGGCTCTCCCAGTACCTACAACGTTGGTACTGGAGCTCAAAACATCTCGATTGGAGGCCACAACCTGGGAAACAACACGACAGCATCCACTTCGCGTAATCTATTTCCAGAATACCGGTACGGACGTGAGGAAATGCTGTCCTTGTTCGATCGGAATTGCCTACTGCCGCAGATCCTGCCATCGTTCAAAAAGCTTTTCGTGGAGAAGGTCCAGTACCCACTTGCACTGACACCGAGCTCGGAGGAGGAAACCAACCAAAACTCTCTTGGCAATAACGTATGTTAAGTAATTTGACATGATTTACAGTTAATTTCTTTTACTTTGAAAATAGTCCCGTCCTGCCTGGTTGCAGCGCTCGCCCGGAGGATTTGGTAGTGCCTCCCGAGGCTCTGGACGTGGTGGAACAGTCGACCGGGGCCGAATGCGCGGAAAATCTACCTATCATCCAATATACCAACGCCCAAGCGGTCTATATGATGAAAGCTTATCTGTAATATCAATTAAGGTAATTGGAAACACGGGCGAAAATGAAAGTACGATTTGTTGCTCATTTTTTTTCCCAGGCCGAACGTACATGGAGCGATCGCAACGGAACTGGAGATTCTGCAGCTACCACCACCTCCACTAGTGGCCCTGGTGCTCTAGATTGGAACGGAACGCCCAGCTCAAGTCCTCGAAAAGATTTTTCTAGTCATCATCGCAACTTGGAAAACTGGCGACGAACACGAAACGAAGATGGATCAGGAGATGGTCCAGTTACCAGCGGTTCCATCGGTGGACCCGATATTGCTGGTTGGCGGAGCGGTGTTGTTGGTGGAAGTACCAGCACAAGTTTTGGTACCAATAGCCATCGCTGGGGTCAGTCAATTATATTATTATTTTTCATTTTTTCTCTTACCCATATGAACACATACGTGTATAGGTATTATTGCCTGGTAAATGGCACTTTCCATAACTTTCCAGCCTATATAGTTGTCGTTTTCAAAGATACCGTTTGTACAACAATCTGTTGTTATGTTTGTGTTTCTTTAAAACGACTTTTAAAACCCTTTTCATAAATGTTTATATTTTAGAAGAAATGATTTAGTTAATGAGGTATCTTATAAAATAATCGTTCAACAGAGGTTCCACAGACAAGCATTCATCCAAGAACATAAATTTTGTGTCTATCGCTGTGTGTATTTTTTTGTTGTCCAATTTTTATAAAAGACTTTGTTCTCAAAATAGCAGGAAAATTCAGAATGTTGTTGTGTTTTTCCTACAATAGACTTGATTAATCAAAAATCAGGAGCCCAAAACTTAACGGCAGTAATCTGTCGAGGGTCAAATTATATCGAACTATATCAAATTTTCAAAACATAAATAATACACCTTTGATAATTAAATATGGTTCGATTTGATTTGACCCTTAACGTATTACTGTTTTAACAATCGGTAAAAGAGAAGCGCAGACTGGCAATACACAAACAATATTTAACATGCAAAGTAAAAAATTAAAGTTCAGGAAAAGAAAATATAGAAAACCAAAATTTTGTCAGCTTGAAAAACGTAATTAAAAATAATGTATTTTGTTATTTTTTAAAAAGTGTTCATAATACTTATGTTTATATACATTGTAAGATTGCCATAAATAATGGAAAAAATGGGTTTTCATGAAGAGAAAGATATAAGCAGATATAGGATATAAGCAAAGAAAAAATAACTTCATTTTTACAATCGCATTACAAATCCCATGTACAATCGCTAACCAAAAAGTAGCGCAAAAAGCACTTACCAAATTATGTTATTTGCTCCATATTATTCATTTGCGGGCTTTGTGGTCGTGAATAATAAGCATAATACAGCAGCACAATCTGATTGATTGTCCCGCAACTTCGAAGAGGTCAAAATATTAAGTGTACCAGGTCTACAGAAAAAAACTTATTAACGTTTTAAAGCTTAATATTTTTATATTATTTTGCGTTTGATACTTTTTATACCCTTTACTCGTATAGTAAAAGGGTATACTAGATTCGTTGAAAAGTATGTAACAGGTAGAAGAAAGCTTTTGCGACAATATAAAGTATATATATTCTTGATCAGGGTCAATAGCCGAGTCGATCTGGTCATGTCAGTCTGTCCGTCCTTATGAACGTCGAGATCTCAGGAACTACAAAAGTTAGAAAGTTCAGATAAGCATACAGACTCCACAGACATTGACGTAGCACAAGTTTGTCGATTCATGTTGCCACGCCCAATCTAACGCCCACAAACCGCCCAAAACTGTCACGCCCACACTTTTGAAAAGTGTTTTGATATTTTTTCATTTTTGTATTAGTCTTGTAAATTTCTATCGATTTGCAAAAAAACTTTTTGCCACGCCCACTCTTACGCCCACAAACCGCCAAGAACTGTAAGTGTTGAAAACTCTTTCCCGCACTTCCACTAGCTGAGTAACGGGTATCAGATAGTCGGGAAACTCGACTATAGCGTTCTCTCTTGTTATTTATAGTATATTTATAAAGTTGGAGTTAAGATTTAGTGTCACCGCATAGTTGCTTTCCTACTTGCATATCTGAATATTGCTTGCACTTCAAGTATCTGAGTAATGGGTATTCGGTATTTGATAACACAACTATAGCGGTTTTCTTTTTTGGAAGTAACATATTTTCTAAGAAGAAAAAAAAGTTGGAATTTAAATACTCTGAAGGTTTAAGCAACATATAAAATAAATGTTTTTTTTTAAATATTTTATTAGGAAGATCTACAAGCTGGCGTGATGAAGACTCTAGCGTCGACAATACAACTAGTTTGCAACGTTCAATTTCATCAGTTGGGACTTTAGGTACAGAACGAGACCGAACTGTAAACATTAAAGGTTCTGGAATGGTAGCTGCAGAGACAGGGGGGAACACATCGCATCCACGCTTGTCGAGCTCAAAAATATGCCAATTATGGACTGTTAATAATGCAGTCGGTGTTGATGTCGACGAAAATCTTCCCGAATGGGCTATAGAAAATCCATCGGAATTGGGTGGCAGTTTTGATGCTAGTGGTGCCTTTCATGGAGATACCGATATAAAACCTAACAAAAGTTCGCATAATAATTTAAAAACTAAAAGCTTAAACTCCGATAACGATGTGACAATACCGAAAAGTAAAGAACTGTCTGATGCAGATAGTGTTAACGATAAAAATTCAGAAATCTCATTAAAAAAAGTTTCCAATTCATCAGCTGTGCAAGAAGCTGAAAGTAGTTTATCCCCAATGAGCTCTAAAACGACAAAGAAGGAAGTGATCCATGGAGATATCTCAGATCGTATCAAAGAGGTCGCCGATGAAGTAGAAAAACTTATAATGGATGATGATAATAAAAGCTCGGCAAATGAAAGCCAACTTCAAAATGAAGGCCAGTTTAAAGCAGCGCTTCCAAGCATGGATAATAACTTTGACCTTGAGATAAGCATCGAACCGAGTGTTACAGGAGTGCAACAGCAAGCGCCTTCCACTATGTCTATACAAATTCCCAACCCAATTACGGATGCCGCTCATCCATCCCATCAGCATCCAGGTGTTCCGTTTTCGGATCATGAGACTTTGCAACACCATAACATGCATCACCTGCCACATTTTCCAATGCTTTCTACACCGCATATGATCAATTCAAATCTGAATGAATTGTGGTTTTATAGGGATCCACAGGCAAATGTACAGGGGCCATTCAGTGCCATTGAAATGACCGAATGGTATCGCGCTGGATACTTTAATGAGAACCTCTTTGTACGCCGGTACTCTGAGAATAGGTTTAGACCGCTGGGAGAGCTTATAAAATTTTGTCATGGTAACATGCCATTCACGCACAGTCACTTACTTCCTTCGGCGATTGACCTAGAGAACCTTTCTGTTGGTCAAATACCAGCCCCTCTAACAGCGTCTCTCTCAATTACACCCCATAAGCCATCACCAATTCCTATCGCACTGTCTGTTGTTGAACAGCAGTTGCAGCAGCAAAGAGATGAGCAACTGAAGGCAAATGTAACAGCAACCGCTGAATCTCTAAGTGCTGCAATAAAAGGAAATTTTGGCGGAAATAGCATTACTAATACGTCTCATTTGCTTACAATGCGGTTTCAAATGCTTCAGGATCAGTACTTGCAGCACCAGGAATATCAAATACTATCTGAGCTTTCCAAAAATGAATGTTTTCAACGACTTTCGGCTGCCGAGCAAGAAACAGTTGTTCGTCGGAAAGTTCAATTGCTGGTTCTTCCTGAGTACTTGATCAGTTTAAACGGATTAAGCAACTCTTTGTCCGTACTGAACCCAGTCGCCGGAAGACAGTTATACAGTACAGTGGTTGAACAGACCAAGCAGGATCAACAACATATTTTTGCAAACAACAGCGAGCAACAACGTTCAGTGGGCAATTTACTAGACGCTAATAATTTTATTCTAAATGCCCAAATAATGCATCAGCAATTGCAGCAAGAGGTAGGCCCCTTAGCAGCATCCGTGGATTGTATTATGCAAGGAGAAACTGCAGCCGACCTAAGTAAGCCTAATGAAATACCAAGAAATGAGTTGGACTTAATTAATGAATACAACTTACGGATGCTTTTGCGGGGCCAACCAACAAGTACTCAACAGCAACCACCTTCGCTGCCAAACTCTGCTACCCCCAATCTTTCGGGAGTTGATTTTTTAACTGAAACACAGTTGCTAGAGACGCAAAACTTGATGATTCCAATCTGGTTACCCCCTAACAAGCAACAACAGCCCGTCCAGTGGGCTGGAATGACTAACGCGGAAGCATCATTATGGGAAGTGGGCAACTTAAATAAAGAGCAAAATGAAGATCAGCAACTATATATACAAAAGTCTTCTGATGTGTGCTTTGCAAATACAGAGAAAGATGTGCAAATTTCGCCATTATTACAAGCTCAATCAGGAAATATTGTTAAACACAGCACTTCAGGAGAAATAGATCAAGCCATTGAAAACTTGAAGAACTCACATAATCAAAAAATAGTCAAACTCCATGATTCCGATATTCAACAGAATCATCATAAGGAACAAAATGCACACCAGGCAAAACTGGCTAACAAACAGAATCTGAATACAAAACAGATTTCGGCACAGCCAGCCTTAATAAAGCAAATTAAAGAAGATGATCGTAAACGAGAGCAAACAGAAGAAAAAAAAAAGCAAAAAGAGGAACGCAAGCGCCAGCAATTGGAAGAAGAAAAACGTCGGGCGTTGCATGAATCTGAAGAACGGACCCGCCAAATGCAAGAGGAAAAGGAAAGGCAACAGCAAATACAAGCCCAACGTCGAAAGGCATTATTGGGCAATGATGAATCTCTATCAGTTCAAAGTGGGTCGCCAGGTTAGTACATGCAGTCAAATTATTGCTGTATATATGCACTTTATAAACAACATTGAATATTTGATAGAATGAACAGATTTTAAACCATTTTTCAACTAAAAAAAACCTATTTTAAACTGAAAGTTAATATTTTGGTTTTAAGTTAAAAAGAATTCTTTTTGCGAAAGAAATTCAAAAATATTTTATACTTGCATATAAAAGGTTTTCACTGTAGTAAACAAATAAACGGAAATCTGCTCTAGTTGTCCGTTAGAAACTCGTAACTGCCAATAACAGTTAATGTTTGAAAACACAAATTTCTATATAAACAGTAAGTTAGAATATTCATATATGATAAAGCTTTATCAAGAAGGTGTTCATACAAAATAAGTTGATTTATAATTTCGTCCTCATGCGAGCGAGAGCGCTTGGGATTTGCCAGTAAAACGTAAAATTTTAATCTTTTATTGCCACTAAACCGATTTATAGGAACATTCGCGTCTGCACAAGGGAACAAGAACGACGCAGTCAAAACAGCAGAACCGCAAGCCTGCTCACGCTTACCATCTACATCCGTAGCGCCTTGGTCTCTGCAGTCGCCAAATTCTATGAGCTCGGCGCCTGGTCTGGCAGAGATACAAAAGGCAGAACGTCGAGAGCGTCGCGCAGACCAGCAGCGACATCAAGAGCTATTGGATAAGCAATTGCGTGCCAACGCTGCAGCTGCGGCTGAAGCCAACGATGCTCTGCTTAAATGGCAGTCAACACCAGCGTCGGTCCCCGTAATAAGTCTTGCCGAGATTCAAGCGGAAGAGGCCAGACGGTTGGCCAATGACCTTGTGGATCAGCAGCGTCGACGCGAATTGGACCAACACCAGCAAGCTCCTCTATCAACAGCGGTTTTGGTTACGAATGCAACTTCCAACATCTGGGGTACTGCCAATAAAGCATGGAACTCGACATTAAGAACCAGTTCTGGAACTGGTCTATGGGACGAACCGAATGCATTAGGTTCTAATCAAACGATGTATGGATGTGGAACAAGCGGTTCCAGTTCCGTAACTGCGACGGCAGTCTCAAACAGTAAATGCAATCAACAAGCTCAAAATAAGGCATCGGCTTTATTTGCGTCTCCTCGAAATTTGCGCAAGAGTCAAACATTGCCGGCCCTAAATAACACAGGAAAGACAAATAAAAATGGACCAGGACAACGGCCAGAGAAACAAAAATTGGCTCAAATTCGTTCAAAAGGTCCACCGGTCTCAGTTGAAGAGAAGGATAAAGAAAGAAAATCGAATATAAAAAGCCATGTGCAGCAAAGCAGCATCGACCAAGCCAATGAGTATGAAAACGAGTTCACTAGCTGGTGCATAAAGAGCCTAGATAATATGTCCGCCAAAGTTGATGGTAAACATTAACATAATTTTTTTTTTACTCTATTAATTTTGTTTATATTTTTAGTACCCACCTTCGTGGCATTTTTGCAGGACTTGGAAGCGCCATATGAAGTAAAGGACTATGTCCGAATTTACCTTGGTAAGTTATAAAAAATACCATAATTTTATTTTTTTGCCAGTAAAGTAAGGTTTATTGGGTAAACTTGATTTGTAAAAATGTAAGCAACTAATAAACATGAACCTTTATTAGGATTACTAGCCGATTCAAGTGATGTTTAAGCTGCGCAAATTTGTTTTGAACGGTTTCCACAGCCACTCACGCATGCTCCGGTAATCTTAATTTTTTTTTCGAATTTGGGCCAAATCGTACGATTTCGTTTTAGGTGCTCTGGTTTTCGCAAAATTTTTGCTACGTTTTGCTATCGGAATGTTTCGTTTCTTACCACTTCTTGCTGCTCAAGCACCTGTTTTATTTTATTTGTCAAAATCAAGCAACGTGAAAAATGCCTTTTATATTTGCAATTGCTTGTTTTGAAGCCAGAAGGCAGAAGGGAAGGCAGAAATTGGAGGCTTTGAGAAAATCTAGAGTTGGCACCTTTTTCACAGTTTTAATTCTGATGTTTGCAATTACTTTTTACTGCACTTTGACCATTTAAGTAATTAAATTAAATATCATCATTTACAAACAATATTGTTGGACCTTCTTTAAATTAATAAATAAATTATTTTATATTTTATAAGTATTTGTACATGCTTGTTTCGTTCCACGAACAGTATGGCAACCTTCGCGATAGATTTGGCGACGTACTTATCGACCCGTTACCAAATCTTAAATTGTTGTTGCCGACGGCAACATTTTGTTTGTCAAATATGAGGTGGGGTCAGAAATTATTTTTTTATAAAATAACTAAGTGGCAGAATGATTTTGTGGTGATAAAAAATAAACATCAATAGACCACTGAGTAAACTATTTTTTTCCCTTAGTAAATAAGATCTGATTTGATATATAAAAGGCATTTACTTTTCATTTCAGCCAGACAAAAGTGCCCGTTTTACAAATCGAAAAATTCTTACGATTTCGAAAACCGGAGCACCAATTTTTCGATTTCAAATCGAAATCGTAAAAATCTTACGAATTCGATTACCGGAGCATGCCTGATTAATTGTCTCGTTAATGTCAAAATCATTTTTGGCCGCGTTCACGCATAAATATTTGTTCAGTAAACTATCCAAATTACTATTAGTTTAGATGTTATTAAATGACGTTACAGAGTCGTTAGCCACAAATAGATATGAATGGGAAGCTCCAAATATTTCAATAAACAATAACTAGCGGATTTAACATCGAATCGAAATCGAATTTTACGTAGCCGCATATAGATAAACAGCGGAATTCCATAAACTGCAAATAGATTTGAGGCTGAAATAGTTAATTTTGAATTTTTTAATTACTTTGAATTTTTTTTTTTTTTTTTTTTTGTGATTTGCTGCTTAACGGGTATAATTTTCGACTAAATCAAACCCAATTTGTAGACAATACAATTTATTGGTTTCATTTAACCCAGAGTATAATCTTTTAGGTGATGGAAAGGATTCTTTGGATTTCGCAAAACAATTCTTGGAGCGGCGTAGCAAATACAAAAGCTTGCAACGTGCCCAAAATGCACACAATGACGATATGTGCAAACCGGCTCCTGCCATTACACCATCGGCGAACGACTATGCCGACAGCAAGGTACTTTGAGAATATATATTTCACACCGTATTAATTTTACCATTTTTAAGAACAAGCAAAAAAAGATTAAAAAAAATAAGATGACCAAGATGGACGCCCGCATTCTTGGGTTTTCTGTAACAGCTGCCGAGGGTCGCATAAATGTTGGCATTCGAGACTATGTCGAAGGGCCATAACCACTCCGAAAATGCGATAAAAAACTTAAAATTTTCTATAAAACTAGAAATGTTATGAACTGCAGAATTAAAATATACCTTAGGATGAGTGTTAAACCCTGAAATACCTAAATAAATATATATACATATATATACATTAATAAAATAGTTGTTACTCAATAATACTTACGATTATAATATTTGGCAGTCGAAGCAATGCAATGTCTGTCTGTCACACTCGTCAGGGTTGTATGGGACACCCTCCGGCAAAAAACGCAACACAAGGGTGAGTACAGAGAAATACACATTTGTTGCGGCTCCATACGAAGTTGGTTTTATTTCCGCCTTTCCCGAGCTTGTTATAGGTTTCAATATTTGTTCGTTGTTGTATAAAATTTGTGCACTCAAAAATGTATACATTGCGAAATCAAAGAAATTAACGACTTTTGTCTTTTTCCACTTGAGCGCAAAATAATACAAAACAGTAACGTTGTCCAATTTTGGTGTTTTTTGAACGACTCATTGATTTCACACGATTTTCTTTTTTTATATTTGTATTTTATAAACAGGACCAAACAACAGCTGTTTTCCGTCACTAAAGCGGTTACTAGAACTTTTGTTCTTAGTTTAAAGGTGTGATCGCCACTAGTTATATACCTCGTTAATGAATATTTTTTTTTATCACTTAATAATTTGTAATGCCGATTAATCAGTACTCCAATTACACTGAAATTTCTCTATTACAGTCCATTTAAATGTGTAACATTTAGTTGATAGTTGGAAAAATTTAATAACAATTGTATTGGAGAAATATCAGTTTAATTGAAATTCTGTTGTATGAAATTTGTACAAATAATAAAATATCAAGAGGGAACGCTATAGTCGAGATCCCCGATTATCTGATACCCGTTACTCAGCTAGTGAAAGTGCGAAGGAGAAATTTCAACACTGACAGTTTTTTGCGGTTTGTGGGCGTGTCAAAAAGTTGTTTGGCAAATCGAGGGATATTTACAAAACTAACGAAAATGTGAAAAAATATCAAAAGAGTTTTCAAAAGTGTGGCCGTGGCTGTATTTGGCGGTTTGTGGGCGTCAGGGTGGGCGTGGCTAAATGTTGAACGGTTTATTATTAACGGCATTAACAGCAGCTTTGATATGATATGATATAGTCCCAGTTTGATCAAATTAAATACGAAATTATATGTTTCCGAAATGCCGGTGTATAACGAATAGTTGTTTTTCATCATTGAGTCTTAATTCGGTATATACTAGTTTTTTGGCAATATAAAATAAACCGACATTTTACTTTATCTGCCATAAAAGCAGTCGGGAAAATTACAAGCTCATAAATGATAGCTTCTTTGTTTTTAATAAAAAAGGGCTAAAATCAACGGTTTTTAAACAATATATAACTTCTATTTTAATTTGATAAAATTTTAGCATTTATATAAAATAAGTGCCATAGAAACAGCCGAAAGCTTATTTTAAAATTCGTTGTGTAAATTATTAAGTGTTCTGATTTTTTTTTTTTTTCAAATATAAAATTAAGGAACACTTTAAATACGACAAGAAAGAATCAAATTATTTTATAGTATAATATAATAATAATCCAACTCGAAGTAAATTTGGAGTTTTTATAAACCGTCCCTAAATAATTTAAAAATGTGCTTATTTGGCTACTCATAACTTCTATTAATTAAGTAGTCGTTTACGAGGTGCAAGTAAAATGCTTGCTATCAAGTGCGAAAATTAGAACCGTCAAATAGGAATGTCAGAAAACACCACCATTAATATTTTGCGCACCCTCCATGTACGCGCGTAACCAGTTTTATCAGATAATAAACAGGTATCTGGTTTCAATTGTGAAGTTCCAACATCTGTCGCAACCGCCCAATTACAACACAAAGTCGAAGCTCATATAACTCAATTAGAGCAGTCTTTTTCTAAACGATAAAATAGCACTATCCGCTTTTGAGTCAGACTTTGAAATTTTTTTTTCTTAAATAAAAATAGCATTTATTGTTTTATATTTTGTTTATAGGATTGTTATACCCGTTACCGTAGAGTCAAAGTTGAAAAGTATGTAACAGGCAGAAGAAAGCGTTTCCGACCATATAAAGTTTGTATATTCTTGATCGGGATCAGTAGCCGAGTCGATCTGGCCATGTTCGTCTGTCCGGCCGTCTGTCCGTCTGAACGTCGAGATCTCAGGAACTACAAAAGCTAGAAAGTTGAGATTAAGCATACAGACTCCAGACATAGACGCAGCGCAAGTTGCCACGCCCACTCTAACGCCCACAAACCGCCCAAAACTGCCATGCCTACAGTTTTGAAAAATGTTTTGATATTTTTTTATTTTTTTATTAGTCTTATAAATTTCTATCGATCTGCCAAAAAACTTTTTTGCACGCCCCATCTAACGCCCAAAAACGGTCAGTGTGGAAAACTCTCCTTCTTATTTCCACTAGCTCAGTAACGGGTATCAGATAGTCGGGGAACTCGACTATAGCGTTCTCTCTTGTTTTTGTTTATAGCAACTTAACAAAAGAGGCATTGGTTACAATAGAGGATTCAAAGTTAATATGCTGTTGACAGTAGGGTTTTATTTTGTAAAATAAAACGTGTACAGCACATTTAAATTTATATACACGTTGCTTGCTTCTGCATAGCTGTTTGTACAATATTTCTGCCGGAAGTGCACGTAGTGACCAGGAGAGTGGGCTATACAAAAATGAAAATCTACGGTGCTTGTTGGGTTCTAACAAGTCATACAGCAGTCGAAAGATACAGGGTTCAGGAAAAAAAGGTGTGAATTGTAGGAGTGCGATTTAAAGAAATTTGTGGACGTGGCAAGACTCTTTTGGAATGAAACAAAAAAATTTTAAATGTGAGCGTGGCAGTTATAGGCGGCTTGTAACGTGGGTGGTGTGTCAACGTTTTGAAACAAACGAGCCCTGCGTCTAAGGTTCTAGAATCGGCAAGCCTACGCTCATAGATCCCGAGGACGCAGGAACTTACTTCTACCTGTTACATACTTTTCAACAAATCTAGTTAACTTTACGAGTACCTAGTAGAAATAATACTGCCCATATAGTTCCGAAATTCTTTGCGCTTCCTGCTTTGAAAATCCAGTTACCAGAAGCAAGACTAAAGAGATGACAACTGAATAATTTTGTTTGTGTGTCACTCTAAATTTATAGATAGATAAGGTTTATTATTATTTATATTAATTCTTTCTAGGTCCTGTACTTATAAAGAACTAGACGTTTGAACAGATATGGAAATGGCGATTCGCCGAGTAATTCTGATCAAAACTGCCGAGTAAGGAACACTCACTTTCAATTCCATAATATATACGAAATTGAATAAAACCTAAAGCATGGAAGCTATACTGAATATAAACACTAGCTTATTGTGAATTAGAATTTATATTCGTTCTTATCAAGGCTCAGAATTTGTTTAACACAAAGTTAGAAATTTGGGTCCCTAAAACCTCTGTCAGTATATGTACATAAATGTAAATGGGGGTGCTCTATTGCCCAGCGATTTTCAATGGCTTCTATTTCCCAATGGAGTTTATTGGTTGTAAACGGATTGTAAGCTCAGAGTACTTCGGAAGATCTTGCCCAGCTCTATTGGCAGCCAAATACCCTAGATAAAAATAATTGTTTTGGTAGTCCCAGACAGCAGCCACCACCCACTGCCTACTTCACTTGTCCACATTTAAAGTCGCCCTGGCCCATTCTCAAATTGTACTCAGCAGCGCCGTTTCATTTATTTCATTAGTGTCCTGTTCCCCTTCTTCACATCGCTGATACGCCTTATTGTTGGTGTTATCCTTGCATGACTGATGTCGCTGTTGCTCCGTTACTGTTGAAATTACACATTTTTGTGGTTGCTTCCTGCTGTGCGTGCGTCTTGGGATTAGCTGGCCTTTGTCATTGTCCCAATCCTGGTTTTGCTAGTTGTTTAAAAACCGTTTAACGATTTCCCGTCGGCGAGCAGTCCCAATCTTGTTTTTGCCTTACAGCTAATAGCAAATGAGCAAGAAATTTGCACTCATAAAAATTTTCTAGTGGTTAAATACGCAATGCTTATATAAATATGTATATAAACATTTTATTGTGGTATGGAACTCCCGTTGGCAATCTATGAATTTGGATTTTTAATCAGCTACTGAAAAGGCATATATGTATGTTCAAATTCGACACATACGTAATATAAATTAAAGTCACTGGGTCTCTCGATCTGTAAATAGCAATGATACTACGATAAACGCATAAAAATTCCCAGTCAGCAAACTCTTAAATATTTTATTACTCTATGACCATATAAATAATTGACACTATTAGTATTATAATTAGCAGTATAACATGTTCTTAAATATTATATTACTCTATGACCATATAAATAATTGACACTATTAGTATTATAATTAGCAGTATAACATGTTCATTTTTTTGATTTTTGCTTATAGTCGAAATGTATTAATAAATAAAACATAATTTATACCAATTTTAAACCTTAATTTTGCTTATAATCTACCAAAATTTATATCTTTGTAGGAAGATACTGCCTTTCATTTATGCATCGCTCTTGTTTAATACAGTAGCATTCTGTTTTTTTTGGTAGTGTAAGTAACTACCCCTGTGTCTCATTTCGTTGGCTGTCACGGTTGTATATATGTACATATATATTCTATTGTTGAATTATACCTAATACGTTAACTCCTTTGGGACTGGTGATTATCAAACAATTTGCACGCATTACGGTATAATGTTTGACTAGGGAACATTCAAATTATTATTCAAAGAAGTTAGTAGCCAGATGAATACGCGAAAAGATAATTTGACACCTGATTAAGAAAAAACAAAAGAGAATGCTATAGTCGGGTCCACCGACTATCAGATACCCGTTACTCAACTAGTGAAATTGCAAACGAGAAATTTCAACATTTTTTGGAATATCGGTAGAAATTGGACAAAAAAGTAATAAAATTAAAAATTTTGTAAAAATCCTCTATTATAACCAATGCCTCTTTTGTTAAGTTGCTATAAACAAAAACAAGAGAGAACGCTATGGTCGAGTTCCCCGACTATCTGATACCCGTTACTCAGATAGTGGAAGTCCGAAGGAGAGTCTTCAACACTGACAGTTTTTTGCGGTTTGTGGGCGTTAGAGTGGGCGTGGCAAAAAGTTTTTTTGCAAATCGATAGAATATTACAAGACCATTACAAAAATGAAAAAATATCTAAACATTTTTCAAAAGTGTGGGCGTGGCAGCTTTGGGCGGTTTGTGGGCGTTAGAGTGGGCGTGGCAGCATAAATCAGCAAACTTGCGCTGCGTCTATGTCTCTGGAGTCTGTATGCTTAATCTCAACTCTCAAGCTTTTGTAGTTCTTGAGATCTCAGCGTTCATACGGACGGACAGACAGACGGACGGACGGACATGGCTAGATCGACTCAGCTATTAATCTTGATCAAGAATATACATATATACTTTATATTGTCGGAAAAGATTCCTTCTGCCTGTTACACACTTTTCAACGAATCTAGTATACTCTTTTACTCTACGAGTAACGGGTATAACAAGAAACTTATATCAGCTGTTTAGACTACGGTTTACCAAAGAACAATTTAAAGTGGTTTCCATTAGGTTGGTATTCTAAGAAAATGTAATCGAAATCTTCACGATTTTAGAAAAAGAGTGTCGAATACAAATAATAACAATGATTTGAGCAAATTGTTTACTTATAGAGCCTGTCGGCCTTTGAAAGGTGATATGTAAGTGTTGAATGACAAAGAGGGATTATTTGGCAAATCTTAATCATATTGCTGGCAATCTCTTAAAGTGGTTGTGCGACCAGCAATCCCAGAAAGGTGACAAGGTTACTAGGAGTCGACAAGATTAGGATTTTAACAATGAGCATACGGGCTTACGGCCCATCCACCAGAGTTAGGTAGATTTAGTATAAAACAACTGTTCAATTACCCGTAGGTCTTTACCTATATACACCGCTTTTGGAGATACTTAAGGTTATATCCGTGGAAGGTTTTAACGTCTTTGAAAATTTAAAAATAAATACAATTTTAAATTGTATAAAAATGGGTGGTACGTTTTACCTACTTTTAACACAGCATCCTTTCTTGATATTGATTATTATACCCGTTACTCGTAGAGTAAAAGGGTATACTAGATTCGTTGAAAAGTATGTAACAGGCAGAAGGAAGCGTTTCCGACCATATAAAGTATATATATTCTTGATCAGGATCAATAGCCGAGTCGATCTGGCCATGTCCGTCCGTCTGTCTGTCCGTCTGTCCGTATGAACGTCGAGATCTCAGGAACTACAAAAGCTAGAAAGTTGAGATTAAGTATACAGACTCCAGGGACATAGACGCAGCGCAAGTTTGTCGATTCAGGTTGCCACGCCCACTCTAACGCCCACAAACCGCCCAAAACTGCCACGCCCACATTTTTGAAAATTTTTTTAATATTTTTTCATTTTTGTATTGGTTTTGTAAATTTCTATCGATTTGCAAGAAACCTTTTTGCCACGCCCACTCTAACGCCCACAAACCGCCCAAAGCTGCCACGCCCACACTTTTGAAAAATGTTTTGATATTTTTTCATTTTTGTATTAGCCTTGTAAATTTCTATCTATTTGCCAAAAAACTTTTGGCCACGCCCACTCTAACGCCCACAAACCGCCAAAAACTGTCCTTCGCACTTACACTAGCTGAGTAACGGGTATCAGATAGTCGGGGAACTCGACTATAGCGTTCTCTCTTTTTTTTTTATGTTAAAGGATTTGTTTTAAATTTAAATTTAGATTGTGTTATTAATTTAAAATGTGAGTGCTTTACATAATATTTAAACCGTTTGATGCAAGAATCATACAGCTTCCATACAAAAATTACAAAACTGAAAATCTAGAAGTTTTTTAATAACTTCTTTAAAGATTTCATTTATTTTGCATTTTCACCGAAACTCTACATATGTATACGCCTTAACAAAGGATACATAGGCAAAATAATCCGGTTCCAAAAAAGTTTTCACAATTTAAAAAAACCAATGCCCACATAAACAAGAATAAAATAATTTTTTACTAATCAATTTTACTAATATCAATTTAATAATTTTGGTATCCGTTATAAATACAGCTTCGTGCATAAATGAAGTCAAATGAAAGACTAATTCTCAAAATTATAGAAAATTGTTATTAACAAGCATTGATCCCGAAAAAATTTTATTTATGGAAAACTGGTTCTACATGTATACGTTATCTATTTTTGTTTTATTAGCATGTTCCTAAAAACAGTTTAATAAAGAAGTAAATGCGTATATGAGCAATCTGATAACGCTCTTATTGATTACCTACGATGCAGATTCTGTATACCTCAAATCTATATATGTATATATAAAAAATTAAATAAACTTCCTATTATGTATTTCGGGGATACATGTATACACCGCACTTTCTACAAAAAGAATTAAGGGCACAGTACGCTTTTCTCCTATGGAAAATGCGAATGCTAAAATAAGATGGGTGTAGGTGTAATTGGTCGAGGCCGCTTTTTACTTTTATGAGGCCCAACAGAGACAGCGCTAATACCATGAATGGCGTAAAGAGGACAGGCCAACAGTAACGAATATTTGAATCCCACCCTGAGAGCTCTTGATCTTTTCGACCAATGAAAAGCGCTAGGGTATGGTAAGGCGTGGCCTACATCGCGTTTGTGCTACTTGCACCCTAATGGCCAAGCCCTCAGCCATTTTAGCCCGACTCAGACATAGTTTGAGCACCGCGTCGACCGCACGTTCCTGATTTTTACCAAAATTTCGCTTGATGAAGCCATAAGAAGATCGCCAATGCTGCGGCTCACATCGAAGCCAGTGTATGTTCGTGTTCATTACATTTGTGCTATTATCGTGTTTTTATGAATAGTTACAGTTTCCCATTTAGTGGCAGTGATAAGCAGTTATTGCCCAAAATAATTATTAATAAATATACTAGAAATGGAATGACAGTTGCAGTCACGATTTACTTATACAGTTGGATACAGGTAAATCGTAAGTTCAGGCGGTATATATATATACATACATATACCTAATTTATACCTAAATATTATTAAGTACAGAAGTCCCAAACCTAACAAATACATATCTTATTTATAAATATTAATTGTAAAATAACAAGTGTTGTCATCATATCCGGCAGTGATTTATTCAAATCCACTTGCGTTTATATTATTTTAGTAAGTACTCTTCGGTCCCAGAAATCGCTTTCAACCGGATTAAAATAACAAGAGGAGTCCAGATTCTTGACTGCGATATACCCGACAAAATTAAACAACCATTATTTTTCACAAGTGTGGCTACTTTAAAAGTGAAGAAGTACTTTATAAAGTTTTTATGTATGTATAAATTATAAGTTTTGGCTATTCGAGTGAGCATGACAAAAATATTTTACAACTTAATGGCTTAATTACATATATATATATACGTATATAAGCACTTTATACGGTCGGAAAAACTGTCTTATATTTTTAATACCCCTTTACTCTACAAGTAACGGCCTTAACTACTTAGATCGGACGACTCTATCAAATAATTAGCCACACAGGAAGTTCCTGGCAACCTTGTAATTATTTGCTAGTCTGAAAAAATGTTTATATATATATATTTATCAAAATTTTTTCGGTTTCTTTTTAGCGAGTCTTTAGAAGCATTTTTATGAACATTTATTTTGTAACTTTATGTCTCTTTGAGCCAAAGGATATTGGATGCTTGGTGACAATTATACTATTTTGTGGGCCACGACCAATTATTAAATTTTTTAAGGACAAGGGCGTGCTTGGTAATATAAAAAAGGTGGCCAAGTGAATTTGATGATACATATAAGTACCAAAACCTTATACATTTCGGTAGTCCATCCGATTCCAAACCTATGGATCACCGGTTTGGAGTTCGCGTTATGGATTTCAATCGGGTCGCATTGAATCGATTAAAAACAAGAGAGAACGCTATAGTCGAGTTCCCCGACTATCTGATACCCGTTACTCAGCTAGTGGATGTGCGAAGGACAGTTTTTGGCGGTTTGTGGGCGTTAGAGTGGGCGTGGCCAAAAGTTTTTTTGCAAATCGATAGAATATTACAAGACCAATACAAAAATGAAAAAATATCAAAACATTTTTCAAAAGTGTGGGCGTTAGAGTGGGCGTGGCAAAAAGTTTTTTGGGAAATCGATAAAAATGTACAAGACTAATACAAAAATGAAAAAATATCAAAACCTTCTTCAAAAGTGTGGGCGTGGCAGTTTTGGGCGGTTTGTGGGCGTTAGAGTGGGCGTGGCAACATGAATCGACAAGCTTGCGCTGCTTCTATGTCTCTGGAGTCTGTATGCTTAATCTCAACTTTCTAGCTTTTGTAGTTCCTGAGATCTCAGCGTTCATACGGACGGACAGACGGACGGACAGACGGACATGGCCAGATCGACTCGGCTATTGATCCTGATCAAGAATATATATACTTTATATGGCCGGAAACGTTTCCTTCTGCCTGTTACATATTTTTCAACGAATCTAGTATACCCTTTTACTCTACGAGTAACGGGTATAAAAACTTACCGTTTGCTTCACAGCGCGTATATTGGGATGCAATACCTCTTTATTCCAGTAGCCTATTGTTATTTAACCTAGCTCCACTAGCTAACCGTAAAACGATGATTGGAACAATAGGTTTATGTATTCTTATTCGTGGTGAAGTTGATAGCCCAGAATTGGTTAGTCGCCCAAACTTCCCTTTTCAAGCAGATTCACTAGAGATTACGAAAAACTAATTTTAATCATTGTTGATTTAACTATTAGTGGCATGACACCTACAGAGTATTATGTTCTGACTATATTAGACATTATCCTATTATGTCGAATCGCTTCTTAAAGCGATCAATACTTTCTTAACACATAATTAGATCCTACTTATATTTAAATATTTTCTCGTTTTTAACTGTTTCGTTTATCGCTTTTATCTTTTCGCGAATCGAGCAGTACGATACACAGCAGCGCCCCTCGGTCGGTGGGGCGGGTGGTTGTCCGTGACGCGCGTTAAAAAACAAAATGATATACCAATCTCCGTTAATATCGAGTTTTATATTTTATTGAATAAGATCATTCAAAATGAGTAAAAACGTCTCATCACTTGAAAAGTGACGTAAAAAGGAGTACTTATTAACAGCCATTAACAGTAAGTGCCATTGATTGAAAATGTGTTCAGCTTTGGCAACCCCATAAACCTCACAGTAAGATAAACATATAGTCGTAATAAGAGCCTCTTGCATCACCTGAGGAACTGATTTATATGTGGGATATTCAATTAATTACTTTACAAACAAAGTCTAAAAAGTATACTGGGCCCAAACCAAAACCAAACAAGAGAGAACGCTATTGTCGATTTTTCAGACTATCAGATAACCGTTACTTGGTAGATGTGCGAACGATAAGTTTCAACATTTTCTGGAATATCGGTAAAAATTAAAATAAACAAGAGAAAACGTTATAGTCGAGTTGCCGACTATCTGATACCCGTTACTCAGCTATTAGAAGTGCAAAGGAGAGACTTCAACAGTAACAGATTTTGGTGGTTTGTGGGCATTAGAGTGGGCGTGGCAAAAATTTACAAGACTACCAAAAAAAATATCAAAACATTTTTCAAAAGTGTGGCAGTTTTGGTCGGTTTGTAGGCGTTAGGGTGGGCATTGCAAAAATTTTCTAGCCAAATCTAAAGAAATTTACATGATAAATAAAAAAATATCAAAACTTTTTCAAAAGAGTGGACGTGGCAGCTTTGGTCGGTTTGTGGGCGTGGCAAAAAGTTTTTCTGCAGATCGATAAAATATTACAATACTAATAAAAAAATATATAAGCATTTGTCAAAAGTGTGGGCGTGGCAACATGGGTCAACAAACTTGTGCTGCGTTTTTGTCTCTGGATTCTGCATGCTTAACCTCAACTTTCTAGCTTGTATAGTTCCTGAGATCTCGACGTTCATACGGAAAGAGAGACTGACGGACGGACATTGCCAGATCGATTCAGCTGTTGATCCTGATCAAGAATATATGTACTTCATATGGTCGGAAACGCTTCCTTCTGCCTGTTACATACTTTTCAACGATTCTAGTATACCCTTTTACTCTACGATTAACGGGTATAAACATTGCGCTGGTCGTGGGCGTGGCATAAAGTTTTTTTCCATATCGATAGAAATTTACAAGACTAATAAAAGGTCAAAACATTTTTTAAAAGTGTGGCACTTTTGGGCAGTTTATGGCCGTGGCAACATTTGGAAACGAGCTTGCGCTGCGTCTATGCCTGAACTCTGCATGCTAAATCTCACTTTTTAGCTTTAATGGTTCTTAAGTGAGGTTTCCAAATATTGACACTAGCGCCCACAAACCGCACGAAACTGACACGTCCACACTTAAAAAAAATGTTTTCACAATTTTTATAGTCTTATAAATTTTTATCGATTTAATTTTTTTTTTACACAATTTTTACCGATATTTCAGAAAATGTTGACATTTCTCGTTCGCATTGCTACTCGCTGAGTAACGGGTGTCTGGTAGTCGGGGAACTCGACTGGAGCATTATTACGTGCTTGTATTATACCAGTTACTCGTAAAAAAAAAGATTATAACAAATTTGTTGAAAAGTGTGAAACAGGTAAAAAGTATATATTTTCTTGTCCGTTCGTATAAGCGCCTCGATATCAGGAATTCAGATAGAAGGTTGACATTTAAGAGATATACAGGCATGCTCCGGTAATCGAATTTGTAAGATTTTTACGATTTCGATTTGAAATCGTAAAATTGGTGCTCCGGTTTTCGAAATCGTAAGAATTTTTCGATTTGTAAAACGGGCACTTTTGTCTGGCTGAAATGAAAAGCAAATGCCTTTTTTTTATATCAAATCAGATCTTATTTACTAAGGGAAAAAAATATTTATCTCAGTGGTCTATTGATGGTAATTCTACATCCCCACAAAATCATTCTGCCACTTAGTTATTTTATAAAAAATATATTACTGACCCCACCTCAGATTTGACAAACAAAATGTTGCCGTCGTCAACAACAATTTACGATTTGGTACGGGGTCGATAAGTACGTCGCCAAAAGCTATCGCGAAGGTTCGTTCGTGGAACAAATCAGGCAGATAAAAATACTTATAAAATATAAAAGAATTCGTTAATTAATTTAAAAGAGGGCCAAAAGTGTTATTTGTAAATAATGCTATTTAATTTAATTACTTAAATGGTCAAAGTGCAGTGAAATATTGCGAGCATCGAAATTAAATCTGTGAAAAAGGTGGCAGCTCCAGATTTTCTCAAGCCCTCCAATAAACGCAAGTTTATTTTCTTAAATTTTTATTTTCATTTTATTATATTTAAACCTGTTACTCGTAAAGTAAAAGAGTGTACTAAATTCGTTGGAAAGTGTGTAACAGGCAGAAGGAAGCGTTTCCGACCATATAAAGTATATATATTCTTGATCAGGATCAATAGCCGAGTCGATCTGGCCATGTCCGTCTGTCCGTCCGTCTGTCCGTCTGTCCGTCCGTATGAACGTCGAGATCTCGGGAACTACTAAAGCTAGAAAGTTGAGATTAAGCATACAAACTCCAGGGACATAGAAGCAGCGCAAGTTTATCGATTCATGTTGCCACGCCCACTCTAACGCCCTCAAACCGCCCAAAACTGCCACGCCCACACTTTTGAATAATGTTTTGAAATTTTTTCATTTTTGTATTAGTCTTGTAATTTTCTATCTATTTACCAAAAAACTTTTTGCCACGCCCACACTTTTGAAAAATGGTTTGATATTTTTTCATTTTTATATTGGTCTTGTAAATTTCTATCGATTTGCCAAGAAACGTTCTGTCACGCCCACTATAACGCCTACAAACCGCCAAAAACTGTGTTTAAGACTCTCCTTCTCCCTTCCACTAGCTGAGTAACGGGTATCAGATAGTCGGGGAACTCGACTATAGCGTTCTCTCTTGTTGTTTATTTTATTTTGTTTTTATATAATAGTGTCCATCGTAGACTGCTGTTACAGTGACATTTATAAAAGTTTTTTATAGTAGAAAGTACTAAAAAAAACAAGAGAGAACGCTATAGTCGAGTTCCTCGACTATCTGATACCCGTTACTCAGCTAGTGTAAGTGCGAAGGACAGTTTTTGGCGGTTTGTGGGCGTTAGAGTGGGCGTGGCAAAAAGATTTTTTGCAAATCGATAGAAATTTTCAAGACCAATACAAAAATGAAAAAATATTAAAACATTTTTCAAAAGTGTGGGCGTGGCAGTTTTGGGCGGTTTGTGGGCGTTAGAGTGGGCGTGGCAAAAAGTTTTTTTGCAAATCGATAGAAGTTTACAAGACCAATACAAAAATGAAAAAATATTAAAACATTTTTCAAAAGTGTGGGCGTCGCAGTTTTGGGCGGTTTGTGGGCGTTAGAGTGGGCGTGGCAACATGAATCGACAAACTTGCGCTGCGTCTATGTCTCTGGAGTCTGTGTGCTTAGTCTCAACTTTCTAGCTTTTGTAGTTCCTGAGATCTCGACGTTCATACGGACAGACAGACGGACAGACGGACGGACAGACGGACATGGCCAAATCGACTCGGCTATTGATCCTGATCAAGAATATATATACTTTATATGGTCGGAAACGCTTCCTTCTGCCTGTTACATACTTTGAATCTAGTATACCCTTTTACTCTACGAGTAACGGGTATAATAATAAAAATAAATGTATTATTAAACCTACGAAAATTTTCATGAATGAACAAATACAAAAAATGTAAGTAATGGAATAGTTTAAATATTATTACGTCAATATATTTGCGCCACAGAAAGGGTATGAGTATAATAGCCGTTCACGAGTTATTTATCTTAAACAATGCTTTTTAGATTTATTTTAAAAAGTCAAGAGAAGTGATCACGGGCCATTTCAATGTAGGCTTGTCCTAATGGCCATCCAATTTTCTGAACGTCGAAATTTTGCGAACTTTAAAAGTGAAAAAATTATAGTAAAGCGTGCAGATCATACGCTGTTCAGAACATTGCCACGTCCACTCTGAAAACAAACAAAACTCGCCCTGACCGGGACACACCATTCGAAAAAGTTAATTTTATTTTAATTTAATCATTTGTTTTGCAATTTTCTGGGTCAATAACATTTTTGCCACTAACTTACTTTTCTCTTTTTTTATATTAATAACATGTTAAAAGTTATTTTAGTTCATCTAAAAAAATGAATAAAAATATCGACCATTTTGGACAAATGTCTCGAAAACATTTAACATAATAAAAAAAGAAGTCGCATTGGTCGGTTGCTTCCAGTTTAGTTGCCACTTTTTTGTGCTAAAACGTTTTACATTTGAGGCAAGTTTTTTGTCAACTCGATTTTTCTGCCTAATAAATGGAGAAGTACCAATCTTAAGGCTATTCTTTTTGTAAAACAACGTTACGTCTCATGACGCAATGAAATGTTAAAATAAATATTCGTAAGGCGAAAAGTGAATTAAATTATTTTCCAACCAAAATCCAAAATCATTTATAACGTCGTTTAGTTGGAAAATCAAACGCGCCTAAAATTGTTACACACATCCATCCTGGTTAGAGCATAAGGCTCCCATGCCCACGTGACGGGTGTCTGATAGTCGACGAACTACACTATATATATACTCTCTTTTTTTCTTTTATCTGGTTGCCTGTTTAAATATAAAAAACTTCTTTTAATAGGAAAACTATTTTTGTTTATTTTAAACAGGTCAAATTGGATGGTCTTCGATGGTGTCACCTGTGTCATTTTAGTGTGAATATAAAGTAGCAAATGGCGCACTCTGACATATGTGCTTCACAGGCGACCAAAGCCAACCAGGAACAGGGAACGTCTTCAAGCGACAGCAATGTGCCAAAGCAATCCTTGCCCACCATCTACCCACTTGGAACGACAAGAACTTCACAAGCTCAATCAACGACGATGACTCTGGAACAATACCGCCTCCAGCTGTATAACTATGCCCTCAATATTGAACGACTACGCTGCCCCCAATATGGTGGGACGGGTGGCAGTGGAGCTAGTGCTCCTTGGTTGCATTTAAGTCCCTACGCACCCCATGGCTCAGGCAATTTAGCATCAGTTAACCGAATGTCCGCTCTTTCAACAATTTCCCTCTTTCCACAAACGCAACGTATTTTTCAACCCGAGGAGCCGAAACCGCAACACAGCTATATTGGTTTGATAGCCATGGCCATATTGAGCTCAACTGATATGAAGTTGGTCCTCTCAGATATTTATCAATATATTTTGGATAATTATCCTTACTTTAGAAGTCGGGGCCCGGGCTGGAGAAACTCCATTAGGCACAATCTCTCGCTAAATGATTGTTTTATCAAATCTGGCCGAAGTGCAAATGGCAAGGGCCACTACTGGGCAATACATCCAGCCAACATGGATGATTTTCGCAAAGGGGATTTTAGACGACGCAAAGCGCAGCGTAAGGTCCGAAAGCATATGGGTCTTTCGGTGGATGATGCCAGTACTGACTCGCCCAGCCCGCCGCCGTTGGATCTTACAACTCCACCTCCACCGAGTTCTCAGTCCGCACTGCAACTACCTGTCCTGGGTTATCCATACCACCAGCATTATATCGACCAATTCTTTAACCGGAGCTCAGCACTTGGTATGACGCAGTATTCCCCCCCAGATCCATCCATGTTAATGCAACGAGAACAGGTTAACCACCTGGATCAGACAATCCAATCAGCTCAGCTTCAGCAGCAACATGCCCATCATCAGCACATTGCCTATATCAACTCCACCACGACAACAACAATCGCGAATATGTTTTCGCAGACACGGAAGCGCCAATTTGACGTGGCTTCACTACTGGCACCCGATGTCCAAATCGTTGATATTGTCTCTGAAGACCAAAAGTCCTCAGTTACACCAACCACTTCGGCAAGGACAACGACTCAAACTCATCATACAGTCATTACCAAACAAACTATTCACCGCGAAGTTGTTTTGGAATTAGAGAAACCTGCGCCAGATACAGACATTGATACTGATATTGATGTAGAAGTTAACGTCGACGTGGTAGACGATAGCATTAATCCCGACCCTGATTCTTATGCGGATGCAGAAGAAAGGAAAAAAAAAAGAGGCAATTTGAAGCAAATATTTTCCATTGAGGACAATAACTCGTACCTAATCGATGGCAGGCTATCTTCATTTGATGCCGATCCCGATCATGATCCCGACCACGATCACGAAGAAATGGAACAGCACAACTTTTCAATTTCCAGCTCCGCAGCCAGGTCCTTGGGTAGCAGTAGTAGCCAACACGAGGAGTCTAGCTCACTAGAGGAATGTCCTATAGAAGAGTGCATTTTAGCGCCCCCAACTGCACTCATATCGTCAATACCGACTGCAAAACCATCAGCCCTGACAGTTCCCATTCCAGATGCATACATTGAACTCAACCATGTTGATCCACACAAGCTTAGTAGGTACTACGGGTCGTATATTGCCGCAGCTGCCCGACAAGCCAGTATGGATGTGTCAAATACTTCGCGGACTTCCTCTATTACACCACCTCCAAAAATCGAAATGGTCTCACAAAAGTAAAAGATATATTATTTGCACTTGTCTAAAAATATATAACAAACAATATTAAAAAGTGAACACCCACCCACCCACTCAAGTCCATACCATACCATTATATTTATTAAATAGTGTTCTTTCAATGTAGATTTATATTTAAACGATCATAAAAAATGTTAAACTATTGTTAAACTTCATGGATTGCAAAATAAATTTAGTGAATTATTACCATTTAAAATACTGTACATTTTAGTTACATTTTTAGTACTGTTCCAGTTCTAGTCATTCCAAGTCTTTATAAACCAACAAAATCTAAGTCTGATCTAACCAAGAAAAATGATCAATAAAGACTCTGCTTGATCTTATTTAAATAATATCTTTCAGTTTAATAATAAAAAACAATTCTCAAAAATGAATTTGTGGGTGGTATACTGGGAAAGGGTATACTGGGAAAGTTCCAGTATACAGGGTCACGTGAAAAAAATATTCACTTCATTTAGGTCTATTGAGTAGAGAGCGCAACTTTTGTTATTTTGTATCATATCCGCAAATGTTCAAAATGGTTTTGGTATGCCGATAGAAATCAGCAAGACAAATAATATAACAAAACAAGAGAGAACGCTATAGTCGAGTTCCCCGACTATCTGATACCCGTTACTCAGCTAGTGGAAGTGCGAAGGAGAGTCTTCAACACTGACAGTTTTTGGCGGTTTCTGAGCGTGCCAAAAAATTTTTTGGCAAATCCATAGAAATTTACAAGACCAATAGAAAAATGAAAAAATATCAAAACATTTTTGGGTGGTTTGTGGGCGTTAGAGTGGGCGTGGCAACATGAATCGACAAACTTGCGCTGCGTCTGTCCCTCTGGAGTCGGTGTGCTTAATCTCAGCTTTCTAGCTTTAGTAGTTCCTGAGATCTCAGCGTTCATACGGACGGACAGACAGACATGGCCAGATCGGCTCGGCTATTCATCCTGATCAAGAATATATATACTTTATATGGTCGGAAACGCTTCCTTCTGCCTGTTACATACTTTTCAACGAATCTAGTATACCCTTTTACTCTACGAGTAATGGGTATGATTTATTATCAAATTTTTTTAAAAGATGGGGCCTGGCAGTTTTGGGCAGTTTTTTATGAGGGCAAGAAGTGCCATCTATTGGTCATTTTTCAAACCCATTCCACTAGTTTTGTGACCTGCCACCATGGCTTATACACGTCGAGAGTTGCCATTCTGATTTCTACATATACGTAAGTTTTCTTTCATATGAAAACAGGATAGCATCACTTGACGTCCGTAGATGTTGAGAGGGCAACACCAACCATCATAACAATTCAGGATGGCAGTTGTGGAAATACTGCAAAAAATACCGACGATTACTGGGACAGATTGCAGACATATACAATTGTGAATACATAAAAGCTGGACTAAATAAAGCTGATATTATTAATGAGATGATCGCTGAGGATTAGCCTTAGATTAATTCGCGATAAGCTAATAGGCCTTTGGGGTTCTATATATTAATATATGTAAATATATATGCAATACATCTGGTGTACATATACATGACAACGTTTATACAATGGGTGTTGCCTCTGCTACATACTTATACCAAATTTTAAGGTACAAAACGTTATCGAATTTTTTAGTTCATGGACAATGTTATGTTTAAGTATCTAAACTCTGGGGGAAAGTTTATACAAAAATATATTAAAAGCTATATGAGCTGTAATACAATTTTTTAATACTTTATTTATGGATTTTAAAATGGTTTAATAAATCTTTCACTTCTAATTATAAATTTTAAAAGTGTTCTCTACTGTATGACAAGCTTTAACGATTCTTGCAAAATACTAAATTATCGAATTCAGCAAAGTGTTGAACCAATCTAAACTCCAACGAAATAAGCGAGCTCACGTACCGATTTTTAACAACATAAATATATGAGTAATCGATTTAAATTAAAATTCATATGTAGAAATCGGGATGGTAACAAAAGTACACTGTTTTCGAAACAACAAGATGAGATTAAACATGCGAATTTTAAGCACTTAGACGCAACGCAAGTATTTACCACGCCAACTCTAACGCCACTAAACCGTCCAAAACTAAAACACTTTCACAAACTATATTAATATTTGCCCACTATATTGCTTGTCTTGTCAATTTTGATACAAAAAAAAATGTTGGCCACGTCCGAAATCGCATTATTACAAAATCATGTACAAGCTATCACATGGTTTTTTTTTTTAAATATTCTGCGTTTTCGCTCGATCGTGTAGTTTCTTTTATAGGTATGATTTAAAGTAAATTTGTGGCAAAATTGGACGTGCGCGAGACTGTCAAACTTCAAAGCCGCGATTGGGCAACACGTTTTTAAAACAAATTCAAATTCTTTGGCCACGCCCCTCTTATTTTTGTTCGCTCTCTGCAAACAAAAAAGAGAACAACTTTGAAAAATTTTAAAATAAAGGAAGAAAAAGCACGTTTTAAGATTGCTCTTTAATGTTAAAATTTTACATACGTTCTCTTAATGTCCAAACTTAACACGTGGCTAACATGCAGTTAACAGATAACAGAATTGGTATGAATCAGTGACAATTGAGCATCGCTACACAGTGGTGGTAACATTCCACGTGCGCGGGTAAACTTATGCCGACTTTGAGTCGAAAACAAAATCAGAATGACTTTTGACTCAAATCTGCAATGTACTGATTGCGAAGTCGTACACAATGGATGCAACTCTTTTGCATGTGAATGCAGTGGACGTGCACCTGGCTTGTACACTCTGTTGTGCATTTGTGTTTAGTGCCAGCTACAAATAATACTAATTTCTCTACAAATTTAAAGGATACCGTCTCATGTAGTTCACATTTTCATTAATCCAAGTCAACGCCAAAAAAGGCAATCAAGCCCAAATACGCAGCACAGTGCAATACGAACTTTGCTTCTGATTAATAATTACACTTGCAAGCTCAATCTCCGAGCTCCAAAGGAAAAAGCATAATGCCGCATCGGTAAAGCCAAAGAAATTGGATAAGATACTGAGATGAACTCAAATAGTGTCTATGCACACAACGTAAATTATGAACTGGCAATGGGTTTGCTGGAAATCCATAGAAAATGGGAAAATGTATATCTTTAAGATCATCGCGAGGGGGGAGCCCGAATAATTGCCATGATCCAAAGTACCAATACGTTTACGTTTCTCGAAGTGTCGTGAGGCAAAAAGTCGGAACGCATTAAATGTGACGCAGGAAAATAAAGTGAATTTTCGAAGTGCCATAATATAATATATATAGATATACGCATCATATTTATATATATTTGTTCTATAAATATCATTAACTTGCCCACGGCCGATTATGCAGTCCTTGATGCGCCTAGTCAAATGAGTACGACTCAAAAATATCTTATCTCAGACGTAAGAAAAGGTGAGTATACTATTTTCCCTCGCAGTGGCACTATTCGAACTCACTATACGACAGTCGTAAATGATTTCCTCTAGCACAAATTTTGCATTGTTCCTTCCTCAAAAAAACTGAGATCTTAGGCCCGTGGCTCTGCCAGCTTGCCCGCATCATCATCATCGCAGTTTCTTCTGCCGGTTGCTGCTCTAAACAAGCATTGGTCGCGACAGGTGCATTGCCACGCGAGAATATCTTTCGGGAGGGGGAAGAGGAAGGGAAGGGAGGTCCAAGGCAAAGATCGGAACTGGAATCAAAATTCGAGTTGGTCACAGAAGGGTCGGAGAATGGGAGGAATACTTCATGAGTAGCTGGCTCGGAGAAGTTGGGGATCGTATATAAGATGGCTCAGAGTGGACTGGTTTTTGAGATCGCATGTGCATGTATATTCGTATCCGTATTCGAATGGGGACATAAACGAAGTCGGAGATATATTAAAGTATTTTATTGCGGACTTACAAATCCTGTACATACAAATAATTGCATTTCTACATTTCTGTTTTTCGAAATATAGGCTCCCGTTCAGTTTTGATTTGCGCGTAAGGTTGCATTTGGCACTAATGATATTGGTATTGAATATCTTACACTATTGTTCTTGTCGAGCTATTGCTTTTGCTTCTGTTGCCGCTTTCCGATTGTCTGTTGGAATTGTCCCTCTAGATCGCCATAAATTCTAGAACCCATAAGAACAGAAAGCAGCCGTTGCATGCTCAGCGCTTTTAACAGGCTACTCGGTTACATCAAAGAAACAATCAAATGCAAGACAATGATTAAAGCCCCACCACTGTGGTTCAGGAAAATAAGGATAGGCGCGAATCTATCGAAATAAGCGCAATGTTGATTATCGAACCGTGACATCTTTTCCCGAGAGTTCAGATATATAAGTCATGATTTAGGTGCTGGTGAAGCAAATTGATTTAGACTGGTGTATATCAGTTTCCTTTTTGTTCCAAAGGCGGTTAAAAAATCACGGCAGTGTGGATTTAATTAAATTCCAGAATTTAAGAAAAAGCCTGTTTATAGTATATTACAAATTTTCTTTTTCTTTTATTTCCGATTTCCTTATAAGTGCACTTAGTAGGGGAGAAAAAAATCTTAAATGTTAGGGTAGGCCTCGGCATCGAACAGTTCATTCAATTCATTAATGATGTTTGCTTCAGCTTTGTACGGTTCGTAGCTTACACTTCACAGTACTGTATGTTTTTAAGTACTCGTTATCAATTGCGGCAATTCATATATGTAATAGTTTTTTATTCGCAGAAATACTGCATGCACTTTTAAAAGATCCACAGCGCTTACCCATTTGCACGCACGATCATTAACTTCAACTTGAGGAGTACGTACGGGGGCAACATGACAGGTTGTTTATCCAGTTCTGCCTGAGAGATCTGGCAAAACTGGCCCACAGAAAAATTAGCAACAACGAACTAAACAAGAAAAAAAGCTGGCGTTTGGGACCGAAGCTTGAAATACACTTGTAGTATGTTTCGCTCGTATAAGCATCCTCTCATAATAATTAGATCAAATATGTAGTATATGATCATGCCATTTGGGACCAGACTACCAGTCAGATATTGTATACAGTTGTCTCTGCTACGAGTAAAACAATATAAATGAACTATTTGTGTCTTTTCTAGTTGTTTTTTAAATGTAACTACATATTAAATGAGTTTAAAATTAAATGTAAAAAAATACTATTAATATTGTTGTTTCCTAAACAACATAACTCAGTGCTTCAATAGGATCTAATTTAAAAAGTATGTTCATAAAAGCTTACAAATAAATTCCATCCTTGCAAACATGCTTTTACGCAAGTGCCTAGATTTTGCAAAACTCTGTCTATTAAGAAAATGCAGAGAAAAACATGTTTTGAGTTAAATAGATAAAGCCCGAGTCCACATAGCCATGCCGCAAATAGCGTCGATCCGCCGGGACGACATAAGACGACAGTTGGCGGGAATGCAGCATGAAAACTAGTTGTATAGTTGACGCTAATGCTGTTGCTTTTTTACGTCGATGGTCGAAATAACCACAACCAAGTCGAAATATCAACAGGTGAATGCGAATCCAAGAAATCAATAAAAATAAAACAGGAAATATGTGCTAGCCGGACCGATGATGAGAAGGCAGATTTCTAACTGAACTGAGTAAATAAAGCACAACAATCCGGGGTGCCTTAGTTGTTTAGATATCATTGTTATTACCCATATATATCGTATCATATATATAAAACAACAAAAATTAATACTGCACGTTAATCGTTTAGTAAGAATAAGAAGAAAGCACTTTTGACAAAAAAAAAAAATATATTTGTATAAGTTTGTTATATATGCCCGTCTGTCTGTATAATCAATATGATCCGAAACCTTTAGCGCTAGAGAATTATTAAGTTTATGCTATCGCAATGCAATGTTTGATCGTCACGATCACTGTACTTTCAGAACTGCAAAAGCAGGCAATTAGACTACTGTAGCTAGTTTATATTTTATAAAAATACTTTACAGTATCATATACTATAACATCCAGCTAAGAAGGGTTTACGTATAAGATATTCCCCGATTCAAAATATTATTGTATTATTATATTATCTATTAACTAAAGAAGATTTTCATATATATTTCACACCACGATAAGCCGGGTCATGGTCTTTGGTACGGCTAAAGTTAAGATTAATGGTCAAAGATCAGCCTGCTGTCTAATATAGCCGTTTTACAACTGCTACCTATTTGGAAATCCTCTTGAATAAGTAATTATTTGGAATTGCTAAGGTTTTGAACAACTCTAAAAAACTTGTGTCACAGGCAATTTTAATTTTAACAAATTTAAGTCAATTTCTGGGTATCTGATAGTCAAGAATATCGACGATACAGACCAGATGCTTGACCAGATGATGTCAACGGTAACATCTTAAATACAATAAAGACAATACGACAATGAAATACAAAAGTTGTTTTGTTTGTCCTGTATGAAATCCTCCACCCACTCTGATTTTAATCAACAGACGATGTGTCTGTTTTCGTATTCTCGAGTGCAATAACAACGGGAGCCAGAGAGCATATCTTAAAAACAATATAATTTGGTTCGAATTTTTAGATTGTCAAATATATAATTAGGAAGTACCGACTTGTTTAAAATCACGAAACGCGGAATGCAGAACACATAAACTTTAGATGGTATTATACCGTTACTAGTGGAGGAGAAGAGTCTCTTAGATTCATTGAGAACAAGCGTTTCGACTTTTTAGGGTAATAGTAGCAGAGTCAGTCTAGCAATTTTTTCATTGCCCTCGTTGTGTATGGAATATCGGATAGTCGAGGCACTCCACATCAGCATGGTCTTTTATTATACCCGTTACTCGTAGAGTAAAAGGGTATACTAGATTCGTTGAAAAGTATTCTTTTGAAAAATGTTTTGATATTTTTTCATTTTTGTATTAGTCTTGTAAGTTTCTATCGATTTGCCAAAAAACTTTCTGCCACGCCCACTATAACGCCTACAAACCACCAAAAACTGTGTTTAAGACTCTCCTTCTCCCTTCCACTAGCTGAGTAAAGGGTATCAGATAGTCGGGGAACTCGACTATAGCGTTCTCTCTTGTTTTTTTGTATATTCTGCTTTGTTACAAATCTATGTATGTTAAATTTTCTCTCTTTGCATAAGGCCTTAAGAGTAAAATAACGAAGAATTCAAAATCACCGCGCTTCGCAAAGAGAAGATACAAGCAAAAAATTAAAACAAAGATAACAAGAAACACAGAAACAGTTCAAGTCAACGACTCTGTGCCCATTGCAAATGCGGTGCTGTGACTGCATCTGAGGCTTCGCCCAACGCGAAATGATGTATTGCTGGTATCCCAACGACGCGGGGAAACGGAAGGGACCAAACCAAACCACTGCGCTGCAGTTTCCTTCTTCCTCTCACACGCAGTCTCAATCTAGTTGCCGATCGTCACACGCTTTCTTAAACAGTACAACACGTTTTCGTGCGAGTATACTCAAATATAAAGCAAACAAGAGAAAATGCAATAGTCGAGTTCCTCGGCTATGAGATACCCGTTACTCAGCTGTCGCCTTTAATATTTTTGTTTTGTTTTCAATATGCCCAAAAATGAATAAACCGAGTAAAGGGTAACCGATAGTACTATAGCGTTCTACCTTGTTATATCTGTTACTCTTAGAGTATAAGAGTATACGATTAGTTATAAAGTATCTAACAGGCAGAAGAAAGCGTTTCCGACCATGTAAACCTGTCACCCCCACACTTTCAAAATTTTTTTAAATTTTTGTCCCAAATTTTTACCGTTATTCTAGAAAATGTTGAAATTTTTTTTTTGCACTAGCTGAGTAACAAGTATCTGATAGTCGGGGAACTCTAAACCGTTCTGTCTTGTTTTATCTGATAGCTTAAACCCCTTAATCGCGTGCTATTGTTAAAAAGGCATTTTCAACATAACTTATTTTGTGTAAGCACCAAAAATTGAAAACAATAGATAGATCCCGAGGAAAGGTCAACGTCAAAATTATGTATTATTTAATTTATTTTAGGTAGTTTTCCTAAAACAATTAATAATTAAAAGAATACATAAAGCGTTCTTTAGATTGCCACCTCTGGATCCTAAGCTTAAGCTTAAAATTTAAAACATCAAATTTTAAAGGATGTGCATCTGAGTGAGAATGAATACGTATTTGTACATATATGCATACAAAAGGTGAAATGTGCATATGCCAAGCAGATGTGTCTCAGATGTTTTTTATAAGCAATTTAACTCACTGTCAATCGGTTAAAAACCTGTTGTTTTTGCACTATTGGAAATGTGGGTTCTCATACAATAATTTTCTCAGCACTATTTTTCAGTCATTATTTGTATGGCTATGATTTGATACAGGTTCTACTTAAACGGTCAGAGTTGCGTTGCAAAGTTCTAACCGAATTGCAATCAATTTCATGCATAATGTTTTATTTTTGTATTATTAGTAAGTTCCTCAAGATCAAGGACTATCCGATTCCATTCTCATGTAAGCCCAGATGGACTGGCGCACAGCTGGTACTGCCATAGACAATTTAAAATGAAACCATGAATACCTAATCTATTGAATGTCCGAGTGGTCACATTCAAGTAATTCAATAGCTATAATATAAGTAGGTCCCTATCTGGCCCTTTTATGGACACACCATATGGAAAAATGGCCGCGTTATTATTTTTATTGTAAGTACTTTCTACTTGAAATTTCATACATTATTAGATTGAAACGAAGGCAATCGTTGGAGAACAGAGATAAAGAATATCTAAAACTTTTAATGATTCTAAGAATAAACTCTACACTGTTGTGAACTGTAAACCTTAATGAGGACCTTAATAATATATATTTTTAACGACGTTACATTTTCTTGCAGAGACGATATTGAGACATGGCTCAGTAAGCTCGATTTTTTTAAATATTTTGGCAACGATTGGAAACCAATAAAAGAAATAGGTAAGTTGAATAAGCCCAACTTCAAAAACCTCTGTATGTTAGAGTCACTAGTTAAAAAGTTTAAAACAAGCCAAAACATGTAAACATTTAATTGTCCAAATTAAAGTATAGTATTAGTTTTCCCAATGGGTGTATGTAGTTGCGTTGGATTCTTCATAACTTTAAATGGGTGGAGGAAATATATGTTTTTTTACAACACATTTATATTGGAAATTCTTCTAAAATCTTTTGCAATATTTGTTGAGCGGAGCATCGCATTTTAACCAATGAAGGCTAGAATATACGACAAACTTATTCAAACCAAGATGAACATTAATTCAGGGTCAAACCGGGATAGACATTTCATGCTTATTACACTTGTCGCACCCCATTGGGTTTAGCCACGGTGTTATTCTCTCACCCTGCAGAAACCGTCATCTGTCCTGTACTTAATATATAAAATCTCCCTTGTCTGCGCGTAGATGCAAAGAAATTTGCCAGCTTATTATTTTGGCTGGCTTGTTACCACATTTTAACAGTAGCGATGAGAACTTTTGAAAGGGGATGAAACTCTTCGTAATACTTTATTGATTTGCAGTCATCCAAACGACGTCCTTAATCTTTTTCTTTCTTTAGTAGTTACAAAACAAAAGCATACTTATTAAAAAAATTGGGTGTGCGCCTTTTAGTGGTAAAGGGGTTACATGCTTAACATGCCCAGAAAATTAAAATAGTAATGGTTTCGATATACAACACAGATAAGAGAGAAAGCTATTGTCGAGCTCCCCGGCTATTTGATACCCGTTACTCAGCTAGTGGAAGTGCAAATGAGAAATTTCAACACTGACAGATTTTGTGGGCGTTAGAGATTTTAGGCAAATCGAGAAATATTTACAACACTAACAAAAATGTGAAAAAATATTAAAACAATTTTCAAAAGTATGGGCGTGGCAATTTTGAGCGGTTTGTGGGCATTAAGGTGGGTGTGACAAAAATGTATTTTTGCAAATCAATAGAAAATTTACAAGACTAACAAAAAAAATTACAAAATATGGAAACATTTTTCAAAAGTGTGGGCGTTGCAGTTTTGGGCGGTTCGTCGGCGTTAGACAGGGCGTGGCAACATGGGTCTGCATGTGTTTATAACTATGTTCAAAAACACCAAATTTAAGTAACAATAAGGGCTTTAGAAAGAGGCACATTTCCTAATTAGTATCATATAACATGATACAGAATGTTGCATGTGTTTGGTTAAATGGCAATTTGCTGTTTCAATTCGACTGTACAGTTAATGTGGCAATCATGTTCGCCAAAAAAAAACAAAGAAGATATTTATTTATTGCTTAAATTTGGGTTTCGCGGGGTTGGAAATTAGTGTTCCTGTGTGCTTTTAGGGACAACAAAATATTAATTTTCTCTACGCGGTTTTTTTTACGCGCGAATCTTGGATTTAGCATAAGCGTGGTATATGATACAAAATTTTAAGCTAGAATTTGTGTTCAATTAAACTTCGGAATGTTTCTATGAGATATAGAGTTTTTAATCCCATCTTTTCTGGCTTATATATGTATGTACTATCTGCAATATATAGACGTTCAAAAAACGCATTAAAATTACGAGGTTTACATATTTGCTTTCGGACCGACAGGCCAAATTGCATGATATGGATCGGGCTTATATCTATATGGGTCGGAAATGCTTCATGTACTGCTTTTTCTCGACTTAACATAAAGATCCTTTCTGCTGATACCGCTCCACATTTAAAGGTATCTACATGTTATAGCGTAATACAAGTCTGTGATGTAATGTATAAGGATGTTCAATGATCATAACATGTTGTTCAACAATATTAATTTTATGAATTTAATAAATGACATTTTTGTTTGAAAACCCACAAACTATTCTAAGCAAACACTGATCTGTATATATACGAATCCGACTATTGTCAAGCCATGCCCAGATACATACAATGATAAGCAGAGTCCTGTCTATACGTAAGTATATAAAGAAAGGAAATTTGCCACTCCTTGTTTCGGAAGGCTGGGGCTAGATAGAAATGCACAAACATAAGCCTGCATAAATAATACATAGACCTGTCGGCGGATGGAAGTCTCGACGGCCGGATAAACGGAGCAGAAAATGTAGTCTTTTGTAAGCTATTCGAGGTCCAGTCAGCCTTTTGTTTGCGCCTTTTTGACCAAACAAGTGCACCATCAACAAACAAACAATACACACACAAAGCGCATTCAGTAACATAACAGTCTTAAACACAAAGGCAAACCACTCTTTGAACTGCGATTTGTATAAGCGCCTCGATCCATTCACTGCCCTGAATTAAAAAAAAGGATTTGACAATTCTTCGTGGTTTTCATATGTAAATTTAAAATGGTTATAGAGCACATCATAGTCTTAGAAAGCAGCCACGTTGGCAAATAAAGGTAAATATAGATTGTGGGCTATATGCCTTTTTTGACGAACAGACAGGCAGGCGACCTGACAAACGGACGGACACGGCGAAATTGAATGAGTTAGTTACTTTTCCTGTTACTCGTAGGGCATTCGAATAGCCAGATCGACTGTTCTAGTGATGCTAATTAAGAATATATTACATTATACAACCGGCTTTACTTTTTAACAAATATAAAATATTTTTGTATTCTGCTAGTAACTGGTATAACACGTAAATAATCCGTTTTCAAACTTAAGTTTAGGATAAAGTTAAGGAGAAGGGCATTGAATTTCAAAAATACCTTTATATCCATGTATAGTTGATGTCCAGTAGATTTCGTGAAAAGAATTTCCTTAATCGAGCTATTTTCAAATATTTTCCAGTTGAAAACTTTTAAAAGCTATAAAGTTTTGTTTGGAAAATAAAAGCTTCACATAAGGTTTGTAGATATAATCTCTTAGGAAAAAAAATTGATATTTTATTACATTGCTATGTGAAATGAAAAAAAAATGTATAAAAATTTTCGCTTTTAAATAACTTTTTTTTAGACTTAAGCAGCTCAAGCTGTTTGATGGTATGAAGTTTTTTGTGTTTCTTCAATTTGCAAAGTAGCAATCGGTTCCTTTCAAAATGCCTGCAAGTTTTACCAAAAAACGCTCGTTGACTTTTCCCTTTAGAACCGTATTCATTTTTAATGCCAGCACGTGTTTGAGCAGCCGCATTAGGTCTACCAATGCTCGTAAACAATGCTGGCCACAATCAATAGAACAGACCACAAGTCATGGGAAGGTTATGACCTCAATTGAAAATTCATTAATGCACCAAGAGGATTTTTTATGTGCTTAGGATGTTTTTTGCGACGCTTGAAAAAGGGGGAACTAATATTTATTATATGCACCTTAGAGAACACACCAATCAACCACGTGCCTACTTACCGATTTTCGAAACAGTTTGCCCAAAGAAAGCTAAAAAAAAACGTTAAAGCGAGTAATGTGAAAACATTTTGGCAATAAAAGAAGTGCACACATTGGCCTATATTTTTCATTGTAACTGTAAAATTACCTTCATACAAACTAAATGGCTAGCATTATTAATACTAACAGGGGAATAAAATAACATAAGCGAGATAGAATCTGCATCTCAGTTTCTAGATTTTATAATTCCCAATATATCAAAAATCATACGGACATGCCCAGACCTAGCCGGTTAGTTATTATGATCAGGAATATATATAATTCTACCGGTTACATACTGTTTACCGAATGTAGAAGACATAAATAGTTCAAGGATAAAACGATATACAATACTGTTTTAATAAATTTTAATGTAATTTTAAAACAGGACTACTTTACAATATACATAATAGCAATTAGAATATTACATGTACATAAAATAATCTATAAATTTGTTAATTTGATTAAGTTTGTTTTTGTTTATGGGTTAGTGCCCAAATACATACATAATTGTATAAGTCTTATAGTATTAGAAAAAATATATTAGATCCGTAAAAAACGGGTGCTGTGTGCTGTGACTTGCAAAGTCTGTACTTCGTAACAAAGCATTTCCAAAAACTCCCTTAACTCATCTAACTTGCTTGCCGTAACTAATTTGTTATTTATTTTATTTCGGTTTCCATTACTTGCCCTTTGCGTGTCTTTTTTAAATATACAGGATGTAATTTTTTAACTTACACTCGTCTAAGTGTATGTAGGTGTCTATAAATATTGACAATATAAGAGCAAGAACAGTATAAAAGCAAAAAATCCATTGAAGCAATTTTGCGGAAGCGTACAAGTCAATATTTGTGTCTACAACTGTATAAGAATCTACATCCACATAGATGGGCTTGTGTGCAACCCTCCATGCGCTTACATAGAGGAATACAGCATAAGCAATATAACTCGTGCGGATGGAGTCGCAATGAGCGGAAGTCATCATTATAAATAAAATGTTTAGTTCAAAGCGAATCGGGCAAACAATCATTTGTTGTTGAATGGCACGATAGGAATATAGTGCATGGGACAGAACTTTGCCTTCCTAATATAAATTATGGGTTAAGTATCTGATCATTTGTAAGGAAAAGATTTATTTTCATGTTGTTTCTAAATATTAATAGATATTGCCCAAAAAAAAATGTTTAATTAAAATATTTTTTTTGGTTTGTTTGCGGTGTTATGTTAAAAATTGACCTGACAAATAATGAATAAAACCATCATATACCCATCAACCACCATATACCCATTACTTAGCTAGTGGAAGTGCGAAACAAAAAGCTTGTTTTTTTTTAATATCAATAGAAATTGGGAAAAAAAAAGAGAGAACGCTATAGTCGAGTTACCCGACTATCTGATACCCGTTACTCAGCTAGTGGAAGTGCGAAGGAGAGTCTTCAATACCGACAGTTTTTGGCGGTTTGTGGGAGTTAGAGTGGACGTGGCAAAAACTCGTGAGTAAGCGGGAATACTAGATTCGTGAAAGTTATGTAACAGTTAGAAGAAAGCTTTTCCGACCATATGAAGTATATATATTTTTGATCAGGATCAATATCTTAGTCGATCTGGTCATGTCTGTCTATGCTCAGCATCTCAGGAACTATAAAAGCTAGAAAGTTGAAATTAGGCTTGCAGGTTCCAGTGTCATAAACGGTAGTTTGTTTACAATTGTTGCCACGCCCATTTTAACTCAAACGGCCAAAACAGCCTCCCTCACTCTTTTAGAAAATGTTTTAATTTTTTTTTATTTTCGTATTGTCTATATCTATCGATATGCCAAAAAAAATGCATTAATATTTCGTTTGCACTTCCACTAGCTAAATAACAGGTGTCTGACAGTCGAATAACTCGACTGTCTCTCTTGTTTCTTATACTTTTTGACATATGTTCTCGTAGATACAAAGAAAATATTCTGTCGCATGCCAACACTCCACACTACTCCCAAAAAAATGAGTATAGTTTCGGTGTACGTGGCTAATGAAATTCAATTGCCAATCCAGAAAGGATGCTTGACAAAATTGGTAATCTTTGGCGGATAATTTAGAAATTGTATTGCCACACAACAGGAAATTTCACGTTAGACTCAGACAGGTGCAAGCCCCCAACTGATAATGCGAAAAATAAAGTTTTTATTTAATCATTATTAATTCACATACACCATGTCTCAGCGTTATGGGCGTTTAGCATATCGGTATTTAATTGGGAGAATTATAATTTGAAACAAAAGAGAACGCTATAGTCGAGTTCCCCGGCTATCTTATGCCCGTTAGCTGGGGGAAGTGCGAAGGAGAGACTTCAACACGCACAGTTTTTGGAGCTTTGTGGGCGTGGCAAAAAGTTAGCTGAGTCGATCTGGTCATGTCTGTCTGTCTGAACGTCCGTATGAACGTCGAGATCTCAGGAACTATAAAAGCTAGAGTGTTGAGATTAGGCATACAGACTCCAGAGACATAGACGCAGCGCAAGTTTGTCGATTCATGTTGCCACGCCCACTCTAACGCCCACAAACCGCCCAAAACTGCCACGCCAACACTTCTGAAAAATAATTTAATATTTTTTCATTTTTGAATTGGTCTTGTAAATTTCTATCGATTTGCCAAAAACTTTTTGCCACGCCCACTCTAACGCCCACAAACCGCCTAAAGCTGCCACGCCCACACTTTTGAAAAATGTTTTGATATTTTTTCATTTTTGTATTGGTTTTGTAATATTCTATCGATTTGCAAAAAACTTTTTGCCACAAACTGTCAGTGCATAAGACTTTCCTTCGCATTTCCACTAGCTGATTAACGGGTATCAGATAGTCGGGGAACTATAGCGTTCTCTCTTGTTTTGATATATAATTTTTAAAAAGGAACTCTTGTAAAGTAAGCATTATAAAATTCTTTTAAACAAAATGTTACAGAGACCGCCGATATGCCGATATGAAGCCTCCTGGAGAAGATCAGACGAATGAGAAGGAACACTCCGACTTAGGGATGATAAAACAACTTCAAATAATACGTAACCGAATACTCAGTCAGGTGCGTCATAACCCATTTTTAT
Source organism: Drosophila yakuba (assembly GCF_016746365.2). Lineage (NCBI taxonomy): Eukaryota > Metazoa > Arthropoda > Insecta > Diptera > Drosophilidae > Drosophila > Drosophila yakuba. The sequence goes on along the minus strand of NC_052531.2, from coordinate 927,916 downwards.
AAAAAGACTATTATTTAATTGAAATCAAAGATTATAAATATTTTTACCGGTATTTCAACTAATGGCTTCTATCTTATACACATCATATACATTACTAAACTTTAATATTACAACATAAAGAAAAATAGCAATAATTTACCTCAAAACGTAACGCTCACAAAAATAAAAGCTATTGAACAAGTAATTTATCAAAAGTAAATCTTTTAATTGTGTTGTGATTAATTTTAGTTTTTAATATCTGAATCATTTTTTTGTTGCCCATAATAAACAAGACAGTACGCTATAGTCGAGTTCTTCGTCTATCTGATACCCGTTACTCAGCTAGTGGAAGTGCGAAGAAAAATTTTACCATTGACAGTATTTTTCGGTTTGTAGGCGTTAGAGTGAACTATAAAAAAAATATGAAAACATTTTTCAAAAATGTGAGCGTGACAGCTTTGGGCGGTTTATGAGCGTTAGAGTGGGCGTGGCAAAATGGGTCAATAAACTTGCGCGTCTATGTCTCTAAAGTCTGCTTGCTTATATATATATTTATATATATTCATATATGTATTCTTGATCAGGATCAATAGCGGAGTCGATCTGGCCAGTCGATCTCACGAACTACAAAAGCTAGAATGTTGAGATTAAACATACAGACTCCAGGGTCATAAGCGCAGCGCAAGTTTGTTGACCCATGTTGCCACGCCAAAAAGGTTTTGACATTTGTTCTGTTTATCATGTAATTTTCTATCCATTTGCCAAAAAACTTTTTGCAACGGCCACCCGTACACCCAAAGCTGGCATGCCCACACTTTTGAAAAATGTTTTGATATTTCTTCATTTTTTTATTAGTCTTGTAAATTTTTCTCGATTTGCCATAAATCTTTTTGCCACGCCCACAAACTGCCAAAAACTGTCAGTGTTGAAATTTCTCCTTTGCACTTCCACTAGCTAATTATCGGGTGTCAGATAGTAGGGGAACTCGATCTTGATCGACCATTTTTATCGGTATACTAAAAACATTTTGGCCACACCGCCCAAAACTATCCCGCCCACACTTTTGATATTTTTTTCATTTAATTATTGTTTTGCCCAATTTCTATCGATATGCCAAAAAATTGTTACAATTTATTGTTCGCACTCCCATAAGCTGAGAAACGGGTATCTGATAGTCGAGGATAGCCAATTCTTGTTTTTATATTTCATTCAACTTGTATTTGATTTGCCCTGCTCCTGAATAAGCTTTTCCTGCCGCTTTGTGTGTAAGACCTATTGGTTGCTTTCAGTTTCTTTCATCATTTGCGCAGGTTTGAATAACCATTGTATTGTTCTGCTTATTCAGAACTCTAACAATAAGCTTTTCTCTTCTCTGTGCTGTACTTTCCATTCCATTTGGTCCTTCTTTATGATGTGCTTGCCAAAAAACTGTGTCCAAAGCCGTGGTGCCTTTCAGAGGGTTAAAGAAAGTACCGCCGTCTATTATTAGTTTATAAATTACATTGAACAGGTGCAAGGGAACCTATTATATATATAAATTTAAGATTAAAGATAAATTCAAGAGCGACTCCTATATCGATCTACATAAACCTTTGTCGGCATATCGATTGAACTTGTTAAGACAAATAAATAAAAAAAAATGCAAAACTTCAAACCATTTTTAAAAGTGTTGGCTTGGTCAGGATAACTAGATTTAGCTATCCATCAGTATGAACGTCAAGATCTTGGGAACAATTAGAACTAGAAAATTGATATTAGGCATGCAGAGTGTAGTGTAGATACGCCAAATTCAATTCAGCAAGCTAATTTCACGATTGCCACGCCAAGAAACCGCTCTAAACTTTCACATTCACACTTTTAAAAAATGTTTGAATTTATACCCCAATCGCTATCGATATGCCTAAAACAATTTTTTTTTTATTAAGTTGCTTTTAATGATTGAGCCGATTGGTTGAATCAAACCAATCTGTTCCCCATAATGTAAAAAAAAACATACAGTTCGTCAACAATAGCCTTCCAGTAAATATAAACTTTTACACCGTTTTACTAGATTGGGTCTCCCATAAATGTTAGTAAGTACTTTTCGACCTATGTTAATAAAGTATATATTAATACAAAAATATATTTTAAAATAAATGTGTCGAGCCATATCCTTATGATTTTTACCACCACCCAATTTAAGAGTACCTATTATTCACCGGGGAGTTGTTCTGTGCTTAAGTAACAGTGAGGTAGCAAATTTTTAGCTGAAGCCGTCAATGAATAAGCACATCCTATGGAGTTCGAATTCAGACTCCGGCTTAACTAAGCTAATCGGCTTGGAATCACGCTAATGTGATGTTTATCTGTGCAATACTTAGCTGAAAAAGGGGATGATTGACGACGATGATGGGCACTGATTATTATTGTCAATGCGCAAAAGATCTAATGAAATCTGAATGTTCCGGTTCAAGTTTGTTTTTTTGGGGTAGTTGTCACCCATATACATTCAAAAAAGACAATCATAACCGCCGCAAAAATAGTCCCAACGCAGATAAAATCTCATACCTTAAAAGTTCAAAAGGTTCTCATTAATAGTATATGTTCACACATAAAATTAGCCATGCTTGGTTTTGCTTAGCATTCAAATTATGTAAATAAACTGGTAGATAGTTAAAAGGAAAAAAACGATGTATATATACTAAAGAAAAACTATGTACAATTTGCAAACTCAATTTATATTTCGTTACATTTAATTTTTAGTTGTTGAAACGGAAAAACGCACAGATGAACATAGCTAAATCGATCTGACCCAGAATATATGTACATTTACATATACTATACACAGTTGAAAATGTCTTCTTTCCTGCGTGGCAAACGTTACACTAAAATCAAAAGATTCTATGCAAGGGTATAAAAATACAAATATTTATAAAAGAATTGCGTTGTCATTGCTTGTCATACAGACATGTATGATTTCAGAAACATTAATTATTTTTTTTTTTAATCGATCGGTAATATCAAATATCAAATTGTAAGTGTAACTAAGGTGTAGGCTTTCTTATAAATTTTAAATATTTCGTTACAAAATGGATTCAGTACACTAGTTATTCACAATGTGAATTAAGTTACCAGAATATTTATAAGACAGATATAAATTCCACTAAAGTTACATTAATTAAAATTAAAAAAAAGGGAACGCTATAGTCGAGTTCTCCGACTATCTGATACCCTTTACTCACCTAGTGAAAGTGGGAGGGAGAAATATCCACAGTGACATCTTTTGGCGGTTTGTGGGCATTAGAGTGGGATTTTTGGCAAATCAAGAGAAACAAAAATGTTAAAAAATATAAAAACATTTTTCTTTTCTTTTTCTTTTCAACGAAACTAGGATACCCTTTTACTCTACGAGTAACGGGTATAATTAATATATGTATGTACTTATGTACGTGTAATTTCGTGCATCAATCCTTGCCTGCAAATGTGAATTAAGGACAAATACGTATGCCGAATTTAAATAAAAAGTACTAAAAGCGTTCCACATGCTCACATGATTTAACGGTCGCAAAATGTCGGGAATAGATAGGTTTATACATGACCTATTAAACAAGTAATTAAACAAGTTGTATGGGTCCCTATAATGAAGATCGCGTTTCATAGCACAGTGTAGATGCTCAACACCAGGAAATTAAACTGGTAGAACAGCTTTTCTTATAAGGAATTTTTAAGGGACTAATTATATACGGTCTTTCCTTGAAAAATTCAAGAAAGTTAGGAGGCATCTGATATATGTATATGCATACATATATCTATATTTATATACATATGTATGTATTCGTATCTGTTCATCGATCGGTAAAATAGGAAAAGCCCACGCAAGCAACACAATATATGGTTTAGTCTAAATCATTTTAGTGAAGAAGCACACATTTTACATATTTATGAATTTTGTGACATTTATGGATGAGTTTAGAATTTTTGTGTTGTCATGTGTATAAAATATAAGATGGCTGATCAATTTATATATGAAATGTTTTTACTTTTCTTAGCCCACTCTATAAATTGGCTCAAAGATTGAACAGCAATAGATATGGAAAATGGAAATGTATGGTGAAGCAACAGAGGGCCTTTCACGATTTGTGTACATAAATATATACATAAGTAAGTTATATATATATATATGTAGGTTTGGTCGTTCAATGATTTATGTGTATGCAGCATCGGGACATTATATTGTTTTCCTTTTTTGTGAGATTTCTATATTTATATGTGTTGATTGCAAGTGCTTGTGCTTATGGCATGTACACCTATGAATCGTTTGTTGGGTTTCTAAGACCTATCTAAAATATAAGATATTCTAGTACATATGTATATGCAGAGAGTACCAGCAACAGTACTATATGTATTTAATATAATATAATATATAATTTAAATACCCTTCTTTCAGCCAGAAGAATAAAGTATATGTACATATATATCAAGAGCAGAGCCCATATAGCATTGTACGTCTGTAAGCCTGGGTGTTAGTTTTCTGTTCAAAACCACACTAGTCTCTCATTTCTAAAGCTAGTCAGGGCTTATTATTTCGGCTTATACAGTAGTAATAAGGTCGTGACGCAAGAGGAAAATATATTCAAAAAAGATTTGGTAAATTTAATGATACAGCCCACAAACGTGTTCCTTTTTTCTGCCGTATAATTCTCTTTCTGTGTTCATTCATAAATTTTGCTTTTAAAAATAGAACTGTCTTTCCTTCCTATTTCTATTCCCTCGTAGTACCGCTCCCCAATCTTACCAGTGCATACTACTTCATAGACATACATATGTATGTATGTACATATTTACATATCTTCCTTCTTATGCAGCGATGGTATTGTCATGCCATGACGTTGCAGTCTCTTTGCAAGGCTAGCACTACTTGATTAAAATCGGTTGACTGTTTAGCCTTCAACAATATATAACCTTAGAAGACATTAAATAATATTCTCCTACCAATTATTCATAAAGAAAATATCCCTATACATTTATAAAAAATGTTTAAAGACACTTTCCATTTTCGAACACTGCTCTGAATTGCATATAAAGAATGGACTTTAAACCATCGGCAGTGGCAGTCTTGGTTTTATCTCTATGTTTGAAACTATGCTTTGTTTTTAAGTAAAATTTCGTGCAAGTATTTTCAGTACTAAAGGGTAAAAACTAAATGCTTCCTTCGCAGCCACGATCGTAAACAATGTCGACAGAGCGCCGGCCAAAACAATTTTTTGATCCGTGGCCATTTTTTTTAGCTGGACGGGACCACTTATTTTTATACAATTATCAAAGAAATAAGTAGTTATTTTTTTTTTTTATACCCGTTACTCGTAGAGTAAAAGCGTATACTAGATTCGTTGAAAAGTATGTAACAGGCAGAAGGAAGCGTTTCCGACCATATAAAGTATATATATTCTTGATCAGGATTAATAGCCGAGTCGAGCTGGCCATGTCCGTCTGTCCGTCCGTCTGTCTGTCTGTATGAACGTCGAGATCTCAGGAACTATTAAGGCTAGAAAGTTAAGATTAAGCATACAGACTCCAGGGGCACAGACGCAGTGCAAGTTTGTCGAATCATGCTGCCACGCCCACTCTAACGCCCACAAACGGCCTAAAACTGTCACGCCCACACTTTTGAAAAATATTTAATTTTAATATTTTTTCATTTTTGTATTAGTCTTGTAAATTTCTATCGAATTGCCAAAAAACTCGCACTTCCACTACCTGAGTAACGGGTATCAGATAGTCGGAGAACTCGACTATAGCGTTCTCTCTTGTTTTTTACATACAAAATTGACGTTTTAATTATTGTTATCATTATTATTATTCTAATATATATAAATTAAATGGTTTTTTATTCTTTAAGTAAAATGTCTCAGTAGACCATAGGTTGCCTTTGTAATACTCAACATTCATGTAAGCCAAGTGCTCTCGACAGTGTCTCGACATGCCATTTTAGGTGTTACACATTCAAATAAGTATGGCTCAAACACTCAGTTTTGTCTATTTAGTCTTTAATAATACAGTTTTATAATTAAGGCTCCACAATCCATTTATCACACCATTCCAGGTTTTGTTTGTATTTTTTTGTCATTTTCCACCTCAGAAACGCAGAGAACTGGACAGAAAATTGATAAGTTGACAAAACTGACCTTGAATCTGAAAATTGGGCACCGCCACTTTAGATCAGAGGCTTCCAAAGCAAGGTTCCCAAGTCAGGGGTTTTCACCCTAACCCTAGTGATTTTTTGGTGACATCCCAGTGGGAATTTTAATTTTTTCGCTATAGGTAAATTGCGGACAGGATAGCAACCAAAACCGCAGAATAAGGCAAATTTGACCAAACAAAAACGTATTCATAAATGAAGTTGTGATATATTAACATTCGATCTAGATTCTTAGTAGTAATATATACATCCATATATTATGTAATTATAATAACAAACATATAAAATTACATTAACATTAACATTACATTAAACATTGATTTCACAATCTTAATTTTTTTTAATTTAAGGAAAAAGTGTATATCGAGTATAAAAATTTTATTCGGAGAAAAAGGAAAATTTTCATCTGGCAACGCTGTCAAAAAGCAACATATTAAATGTGGAAATATGATTTTATATTTTCTACAAAGATATGAAGATGGAGTTTAATTTGATCCTATATTATTTCTGTTTGCACTTTATGTAACTGTTGTAAATGATTACAATTTTAAATCTATAAATAAAACGAATAATAAGGTAAGGACCTTCATTAGTTAAATCGGACCTCCAAAAAGAAATCTGCATTTATAGGCATAGAAACGGTAGCTATTTATAGATGTTTTCCCAATGAACTACAGTGTTGAAAAGTGGTAGAAATAAAAATAAATGAAAATGGTGCGTGATGGTAGTAAAGCATCTGAGTCTCGGGAGACGACCTAAGCCCATAAATTGCCTTTACTCGCAAATTTCTTTTGTATCCTATATAAATAAGTAAAGTTTTAATGGAAAAGTTATAAGAATTTGGATTATTAAAATGTTTATTATTAAAACTACAATTAACCACCTAGACCTTCCTTCCCCAAAATTTGTTTGCATTATCCCTTTTAAATCCCTTAGAAAGCCCGTTTTCTTCTAATAATGCAAGAGGGTGCTTGAAATAGGTCTAACTTCCCTCCCTTTACGAAGCTAATGACTCCTGAAATAGCAAATAAATCTGTGGCGAAGTGCGTGTTTGTGGTACACAATTAGTTAAAACATGGTGTCCAGTAAGTGCTGTTAGCACGTGTGCAGGACATCGAGAGGACATCAGGAGTAGTCATATGAAGAAAACTTTTCACCTGGATACAAAAGTATCTGTGCAATTATATATGTATATTTAAGGGCATTGCTATATTAACTCGGATGGTTATTGTGATACTGCGTTGCAAACATCTTACTGAAATCCATATACCCTCTGCAACGAAGCAAGCATAATCCGAATTCCCTTTGATATCATTTTCTGTTACTTTTTGAGTAGAACCTACTAGATTCGAAATATCAAGTTGTCAAGTCCTGCGAAATGCAATGTTCTCTTTAGATTGGTACTGAAATGGCTATAGCTTCAGCTATTACTATTAAAATTCATTGGCACGCTCCGTGTGTCGTCTGCCACTAGGCTTAATCTGATAAAAATTGAAGCAACCACAATACCGCAACCACCAGCTGAGACATTCAGCCGCGAAGTTGTCGAATCCGAATTCCCAAGCGGCTGTTCCTGTCGCCGAAAGCTGTAACAAAAACCGTTAATATTCCAATAACACAAGGTATACGAACAGTAGTGACAGTGGACGAATGCTGGGGCATTAGAGCTGCAAATTACACAGATGACACGCTGTGTCATCGCTTCATTGACTGACTCCTTAGTTCTGGAGAATGACTCTGAAAAAAGTTTCTTTTGCGTTGAGCCTTTTCTTATTGAATAATTTCGCATTGTCGTACACATCTTGCGGCATTGTTGTTGATGGGAAGGTTGTACAAGTGCTCTTGGGGGGTTTCTCAAGACAATTCCTTTCTCAGATGGCACAAACAGAAAATCAATACCATTCTCATTTAAAAAGGAACCATCCTATTTCCATTGATGGGATAAGATGAAAATAAATATTTAAAAGCAAACCTCACGGGAAAACAAATTAGACGCAACGGGTGGCTGACTAGCCTTATTTAAAATATTTTAACTTCTTTAAAGAATTAATAATAATTGCTCCGGGCTCACAGACATTAGATGAACTGCGATACGAGCGATATGAAATATTAAAATGTAATGCAGAAGCAATTATTCTGATTCGGATTATTTTTTTCTTTGCGATTAAAATGCCGTGAAATTCAAATTAAATGCAACTCAATTATCATAATAAACTGATTCTGTTTTATTGCTGTCGCTGATCTACGTTTGTTTTGTTTCTGGTGGTGATGGAAGAAGTACCGACTATGTTATACCTCCAGCAAAATATGTATGCCTACTTTGTTACAAAAGAGCTTGAAACTCATATTATCTGAGTAACGGGTATGTGCTAATTGAAAAGCTTAACTATAGCATTTGTTTTAAAAGATTACCACGACCAATCAAACAATCAACTCAAACTAACTTGAGATTTGGTATGCAGACTGTTTAGCGCAAGCTTGCTTTAAACTTATGTATATTGCCCAAAGTCGCAAAAAACTTAAACAAGAGCACAAGAGTACATGCATATTTTATTTGTAAGTATGTAGTATTACTTGGTGATACCGAAATCATTTTAAAATTAATCCGAAAGATCTATAATTAATTAAATACAAATGGCTATTTCAAGTAAAGTAACCATTAAAATCTACTCTTACCATTAAATCTAATAAATCACCTAATTAAAATCAACATAATGGTCTTTTGCAGCATCTTGAGTTAAAGTATAATAATCCAAAAATAATTGTAATCTAATTCACAATCTCATATTCCTCACATACGCACTCCGAGAAATGTATATGGTACGAACAGTATCTTTTCTAATAAATTTTAGTCAAGTTATAAATATTTATAAACGTTACTCGTACAGTAAAAGAGTATACTAGATTCGTTGAAAAGTATGTAACAGGCAGGAAGAAGCGTTTTCAACCATATAAAAAAGTTAGAAACTTAATATTGGGCTTGAGGATTGAGACGCAACATTGTTTCCGAATGCTGCCGCGCACAATCTTACGCCCACAAACCGCCCAAAACTGCCACGCCCATACTTTTGAAACATGTTTTGATATTTTTTCAACTTTTTTGTTTGTATTGTAAATTTCTACCGATTTGTCAAAAAACTCTGACCACGACCACAAACTGCCATAAACTGTCACTGTTCAAGAGTCTCCTTGGCATTTTCCCTAGCTTAGTAACGGGTATCAGATAGTCAGGAAACTATAGCGTTCTCTCTTGTTTTATCTTACCTTTACTACAGTTCTTTGTTATTTTTTTGTGAAATTCTTTTTTCTTTGTTTGAATGAACTCCCTTAGGGCTTATCCCACCAGAGCTAGCCATATCTTATATGGGAACACACCTGTGAATCTTCCACACTTTCGCCGATAGACTTTAAATAAAAAAAAGGCAAGCGAATATAACTTGAACGCTTCTCTTGATGGACCCTTAAAATACCACATAGAAAAGGGAGCGTTCTGTGAGCAGGGTGATGCAACTGCACGTGCGGGTCATTGAATTGTTTGAGAATACAAATAACTGATTTGTATTTTTCTGGGGACGACTATGAGTAGAAGTGGCGAAGGCAGTGTGGTTGCTGCAAAGACCGCCACTCAAGTTCTGGTTTTATTCTAATTACGAATACAAGCCTATATAAAAACCACCCTCGGCCCACCCGCGCGGCTAATGTCAAGTGCAAATGTCTTGGTCAAAGCAAAGGTCGCGGCATATGAGGAACGATGGAGGGACCGTGGACCAGGAAATAGCATTCACTTCTTTAATAAAACCGTATTTCATCTTGGACCGCCCATCGTTTGCTGGGTAATTGTTTTTTCTTTCTTTGCACAACGATTTGTAACTTTGTCCCTGCCCTTCGACGCCCTCGTATATTCCGGATCCTGCATCCTGGGTCGGCGTCAACTCAATTACGAATTATTTAGCGTTCGCACTGCAAACAGCATACGCATGGTTATTCCACATGTCGTCCTCATAACTCGCAGCACTGTTGCTTTTTACCAGGAAATTCCGAAATATTTTGGGGAAATTGAAATTGAATTGAAAATAGTATTTAAAAAAATGTAAGAGTTGGATTTTTTTATGGTTCTCTTAATATTCAACAAAATTCAGGCAAGCCAATACGAAGTAGTAAAAGCAGTCGACAACGGCATCTCATCTCAGTTTTAAAAAAGCTATTATGAAATCCACATGTGTAGTTAGCTGCTCCAATCTTCTGACCACCCATCACTCGCCCTTCGAATAAAGCGCTTATGTAAACAATGGCAGCTCTAATGATGGAAACTGCCGGGAAGCTGCAAACCTGGCTAGAAGGAGATGATTAAATCTCTAACAACAAAAGACAAAATAGCATTCAAATTAGATGCTCATTGTTAATGTTTTGTTGCCAAAGTAGCGCCACAGTCAATGTATTGGGATATTCAAGGCCCATTGTTCCTGCCAGACAATGGGGTCACAAATGAAGAGCTTGGGTGTATTCACACAAGTTGTAGCCTTCGGATGTGACGTAGATCCAAAATTCAGGACTGTGACTTTTACCAAGGATATGGGCAATAAAGGTAGCTGAGCAATACGGTATCACGCGGAACAGCTACAAGAAACAGCAGCCACCCCTCCAATAAAATGGATACTAACGATCATCAATCGGCGTCATCAATCTTCATCCATTACAACACACCCAACCCAACAATTTACGTCAAAAAAATAAAGCATTGGACATGCTTAAAACGTAAACTCGGCCGTCACAAATGGGACCCATGCTTTTAAACATAACTTAATCCTCAAAAAAAGGTAGTTTGTACTTAAAATCGTATGCGTCTTTTATATTTTCGTCTCTGGTTTCTTTCTGCACATCTTCTAATTTTGTCCTTCATGGAAGTATTAGAAATGTACATTCCTGGTAAAGTTTTTAATTTAAACTTTATATTTTTATTAAAATGTCAAATACTTAAACATATTTATTTGTTTTTTTTGTATTTTTTCACATTTTTATTACTCTTGTAAATTTCTCTCGATTTGCCAATAATCTTTTTGCCACGCCGACTCTAACGCCCACAAACCGCCAAAGTCTGTCAGTGAGGAAATTTCTCCCTCGCACTTCCACTAGGTGAGTAACGGTTATCAGATTGTCAGGGAACTCGTATATAGCGTTCACTCTTGATTTTCTACGGTTTCTATAGGACATATGTATATATGATATAGTCGCCTTACTTTAACAAATTAAAACCGAAATTAACTTTAAACTCTATATATATATTATATATTTATTTATATTCGCCTTCCCCGAAATAGATATACCATACAATGCACAAGTATGTGGTCCAGTCAACACCAGTAAGGGTTAAATACGTATTTTTGACACTGGCATTTTTAAGACCCAAGTTGCGTCAGACAATCCTTTTGTGTTTTTATTATTACAGACGCCTTCCCCAAAATGATGAATAAATAACGAAAATAAAAGAAAAGTACATCCCCGCTAGAATATTGAGGAGAAGATTGCCGCAACATTGAGATATGTGTAAGGCGAACGCGCCGAATGATATAAGCACATCCAAGCAAAAGCAACATTTACACATCCATATGTGAAGTTTATGTTAGTATACATATATGTATGGTGCTTTCGTATGTACATATATTTTTCCAGCGCAAGGGTACACTAAATTTCCTCAAAATATATGCAGCGAAATGATAAAATAGATCCTGAATAGATGGGACAAAGTCCCCTTTTAATGCCCTCATAGAAAGTGTTAGAAGGTGAGTTAGAGTTTCGTAAACTGTGTAAAGGACACATTTTTAAGCCCATGAGCATATATCTTTATATAGATCAACAGCTGAGTGAACCCAGCCGGTTCGTCCGAAATAACTAGTCCTTCATGGCCCTACACTTTTTGAAAGACGAAATTAGTAAAAACAAAAGTCGAGACGGACCGAATCAAAAAACAAGAGAGAACGCTTTAGTCGAGTTCCCCGACTATCTGATACCCGTTACTCAGCTGGTGGAAGTGCGAAGGAGAGTCTTGAACACTGACAGTTTTCGGCCATTTGCGGGCGTTTGGGTGGGCGTGGCAAAAAGATTTTTTTTAATCGATAGAAATTTACAAGACTAATACAAAAATGAAAAAATATTAAAACATTTTTCAAAAGTGTGGGCGGGGCAGTTTTGGTCGGTTTGTGGGCGTTAGAGTGGGCGTGGCAACATGAAAAGACAAACTTGCGCTGCTTCTATATCTTGGGAGTCTGTAGGCTTTATCTCAACTTTGTAGCTTTTGTAGTTCCTGAGATCTCGACGTTCATACGGACAGACAGACGGACGGACAGACGGACATGGCTAGATCGACTCGGCTATTGATCCTGATCAAGAATATATATACTTTATATGGTCGGAAACGCTTCCTTCTGCCTGTTACATACTTTTCAACGAATCTAGTATACCCTTTTACTCTACGAGTAACGGGTATAACTAGTACGCCCGCATTAAAACCTTTTTTAACTTATTGGTACCAAAAGGAATCCTAAAGGATTTGATAAAAGAACATTTTCCGCTTAAAACGTGCCAATTATTTATCAATAAATAATATTCGAAGTTTTTGACCTTTTAAAATGTATTAATTACACCCGTTACAAGTAGAGTAAGAATATAAAAAGTCTGTCCGTCTGCCGAATAGAAGAGCTATAAAGTTAAGATAAAATATGCAGATCCTGAAGACGAATTCTTTGAAAAAAATTTTCGCAATCACAAGCCGCCAAAGACTGTCAAGTGTTCTTCTGATTTTCATAGCCGTTACTTAAAGACTAAAAAAAGGGTATGCTAGGTTCGTGGAAAAATACTAACCGTAATGTCTAGTACTGTAATATCTAGAATGCTTAGATTAAGCATGCATATTGTTGAAACCCAGTGCAATTTCGTTTTAGAAGATTACCACGTCCACTTTAACGCCCTCAAAACTGTTAAATCGTCATCCTCACACTTTTCAAAAATTTTAATATTTTTTTATGTTATCTCTGTTTGAATTTTCAAAAATATGATGATGTTTTTCTTATTTTTAAATTTTTTCTAGCTAATTTCTATTTTTATTGGGTAAACTCGACTATAGCGATTGCTCTTGTTATACCCTTGCAGGTACATACAGTGGCGAGCAAAAGTGAGTGCATGTTCATAACTTTCGACTTTCATCGTCTATAAAAAGAAAACTAAAGCAGGTAATCCAATAATTTTTTTTATTTTTGTTTACCTATCCTATTCGTAACAAATAGGACAAAAAAAAACGTAACAATATGTATTCAGCGAAGACTTAGAAAATAAAAACCAAAAAAAGTCGCAAAAACTCACTTTTGCACGTTATAAGAAAATAAAGAAAAAATTAATTTTTAATATTTTGTCCATAGCCCCTTATTATGAATTACTTGATTTACTCGAGATGGCATACTCTCTACCAAGTTTTCAATGACTTCCTTGGGAATTCGGTTCCATTCATCTTGTACACGCTCCCAAAGATTGGTCATGTTTGTTGGGGCTGAGTCGTACTGTCCGAGCCTTCGTTTCACGATTGACCAAAGATTTTCAATCGGATTGAGGTCAGGACTTTGTGCTGGCCACTCCATCAACTTGAAATTTTGTTCACCAATCCATTCCACAGCCAATCGGCAGTGATTGCAGCTCAAAAACGCCGAAATGTGACATCCAGAGCGCAACAAAATGGTCGCAAAAAATTATTATCGGACTCAGATGCCCGACTAATGGTATCCCAGATGAGGAAAAATAGGCTGCTGACACCTAAAGAAGCATCTTTGGCCATTAACAAAAACGTTAGCGAGTGGACTGCCAGAAGAGCGCTGCGCAACATTGGATATGCAGCGGCTGTTAAAAAAAAACAAACCTGCATTATCCGAAAAAAATGTTAAGGCGCGTCTAAAATTTGCGAGACAGCACAAAGATTGGACCACAGATGATTGGAAACGTGTTGTCTGGTCTGATGAGTCCAAGTTCAACCGTTTCCAGTCAGATGGTAAACAATACTGCTGGCGTAGACCCGGAGAACGGATTCTAAGACACCATGTGAAGCAAACGGTTAAACATGGCGGCGGAAATATAATGGTCTGGGGATGCTTCACGTGGTGGCAAGTCGGCCCCCTGCATTTAATTGATGGCATTATGCGAAAGGAGGACTATCTGCATATTTTGCAAACCCATCTTCCCAATTTTATGGAGAAATGTGCGTATTCGGAAGAAGATGTTATTTTTCAACAAGACGGCGATCCGAAGCACACAGCGAAAATTGTCAAGGAATGGATTGGTGAACAAAATTTCAAGTTGATGGAGTGGCCAGCACAAAGTCCTGACCTCAATCCGATTGAAAATCTTTGGTCAATCGTGAAACGAAGGCTCGGACAGTACGACTCAGCCCCAACAAACATGACCAATCTTTGGGAGCGTGTACAAGATGAATGGAACCGAATTCCCAAAGAAGTCATTGAAAACTTGGTAGAGAGTATGCCATCTCGAGTAAATCAAGTAATTCATAATAAGGGGCTATGGACAAAATATTAAAAATTAATTTTTTCTTTATTTTCTTATAACGTGCAAAAGTGAGTTTTTGCGACTTTTTTTGGATTTTATTTTCTAAGTCTTCGCTGAATACATATTGTTACGTTTTTTTTTGTCCTATTTGTTACGAATAGGATAGGTAAACAAAAATAAAAAAAATTATTGGATTACCTGCTTTAGTTTGGTTTTTATAGACGATGAAAGTCGAAAGTTATGAACATGCACTCACTTTTGCTCGCCACTGTATATCAATTTCAGTCAAAAGATTAATGTAATATTAAAGTAATATATATTATTATATAATATACCGTATAGGTACTTGGTTATTGCCGTAATTAGCAAGGAAAGTAGTAATATAAAAAAAAGGAGAGAACGCTAAAGTCGAGTTCCCCGACTATCTGATACTCGTTACTCAGCTTTTGGAAGTGCGAAGGAGAGACTTCAACACTGACAGTTTATGGCGGTTTGTGGGCGTTAGATAAATCAAAGATAAATAAAGCAAATTGACAAAAATTTACCAGACTAATGAAAAAACATTTTTCAAAAGTGTGGGCGTGGCAGTTTTGTGCGGTTTGTGGGCGTCAAAATAGGCGTCAGAGTGGGCGTGGCAAAATGGGTTAACAAACATGTTTAATCTTGATCCTGATCAAGAATGTATATACTTTATATGGTCGGAAACGCTTCCTTCTTCCTTCCTTTTTTTCTGCCTGTGACATACTTTTAAACGAATCTAGTATACTCTTTTACTCTACGAGTAACAGGTATCATAACAGCAATTTTGATCCTGATGAAGAATATATACAATATGTATACTTTAAATGGTCGGAAACTACCGACCATTTTTTTATTTTATTATTTGTTTTGCATATTTCTGTCGGTACGCCCAACTTAACGGCCAAAACGGAAAAATGTGTTGAAATTTTTTAATTATCTTCCAAATTGCAATTCATTTTATTATTTGTCTTGCCAAGTTTTACGGGTATCTAATAGTCGGGAAACTTAACTATAGCGTTCTTTCCTGTTTTGTTCCACCGTTGCTAATAAAAATTAAAATAGACCAGACCAGCTTATAAAACTAATATTCCTAGTCAAGGAAAAGGCGTTTTTAACTTCCAACAGCACACAACCATAACCGAAAGCGACTTAAACAATTTGTGTTTGCGATTTCATTTGTCTATCTAGTTAATTTTGGTTATGCCTTCAAGAGCGTCTATAAACCAGTCGAAAATTACGCTTCCTAAGGATGGGTTGAAGGTGGGTCTGTGGAAAAAGATCAAAGGACAATTTCCTGATTGTTTTATTCCGTTATTTTATTTTGTTTGCGCTCCGTTTCGTTTTGAGCTGTTGTGTATATGTAGGTACGGTTTTATTGTTGATGTTTGGGCGTATGTTGTCTTTACTTATTTATTCGATTCGTTTACTTTGACATTCAGCGTCACTCTGTTTCAAATACCCTTGGCCTGGCATCCGCTTCCCTTATTGACAACCACCCACCACGGTCAGACTTATTTATTTATTTGTTTATTTTCATTATTGAATTGTACTTCATTTGTATATTCCGTTTTGTTTCATCTCATTAATTGTTTGTGTATTACAATAGCTCTGTTGTGTCCCAAAAATGTAGAAATCTAAAAGCTTTTCAACTTTAAAGCCGATAAATTAATTGATGAGTGCAGGTTCTATAATAAAGCCGAATTTCTGTTTTCAATTATCACTTTCAGTTCGGAACGTAAGGTGGTGGGTTTTCGCAATGTGTGGTTCTCCACACACTAGTTACAAATAAAAATAACAAAATAAGAATAAAGCCTTTGCTTCAATTAAAGCGTTTGAGCTCCCAGGCCCTCTAATCTGTACCAACAATATGAATATGAATACTCTGGCTCCCATTCTAAGAGAAACCGCACACCCGGACTCCGGCACCTCATTAACGCCGCGAAACGAACTCGACACAATGTCAAGCCCTTAAGTATACTCTTCTAGCTCAGCATCATCGGAAGAGCTCCGTGGGTAAATGAGAAGTGGATTTTGGGGATGGTATATGTTGTTAAATTGTTTTGCTTACCACCAAAAATCTTAAACACTGTACGGAACTGCGTAAAGTCTGGCATAAAAAAGTATTAATTTAGGAATGTTGAAGGTCAATATTTCATATAGTACAGTTCCGTTGTCGCATCTAATGCGGGGCTTCTTTTACTCCTTCTATTGCTGTTCAGTCTGCTTGAAATTGTAAATTACTATCATGGAAAATATTTTTGTATTATATTTATTCATTATACCCGTTACTCGTAGAGTAAAAGGGTATACTAGATTCCTTGAAAAGTATGTAACAGGCAGAAGGAAGCGTTTTCGACCATATAAAGTATATATATTCTTGATCAGGATCAATAGCCGAGTCGATCTGGCCATGTCCGTCTGTCCGTCCGTTTGTCTGTCTGTCTGTCCGTATGAACGTCGAGATCTCAGGAACTACAAAAGCTACAAAGTTGAGATAAAGCCTACAGACTCCAGGGACATAGACGCAGCGCAAGTTTGTCGAATCATGCTGCCACGCCCACTCTAACGCCCACAAACCGCCCAAAACTGCGACGCCCACACTTTTGAAAAATGTTTTAATATTTTTTCATTTTTGTATTGGTCTTGTAAATTTCTATCGATTTGCAAAAAAACTTTTTGCCACGCCCACTCTAACGCCCACAAACCGCCCAAAGCTGCCACGCCCACACTTTTGAAAAATGTTTTGATATTTTTTCATTTTTGTATAAGTCTTGTAAATTTCTATCTATTCGCCAAAAAACTTTTGGCCACGCCCACTCTAACGCCCACAAACCGCCAAAAACTGTCCTTCGCACTTACACTAGCTGAGTAACGGGTATCAGATAGTCGGGGAACTCGACTATAGCGTTCTCTCTTGTTTTTTATTACCTTGACCTTGTCATTTTATCGAGATTTTTTCTAATTGTCATTGGACATCATTAGACTTATTAAAGCAACAAATTAAATTATTGCAGATAAATGTGTTTCTTTCACACTTTGGTCCGTTTTGGAAACGCAGTGTGCGAGTGTATTTAGTTAGTTCGTCACAAAATATATTCTCTGGTAGTGTTTTATCTCATTCATTAAACTATATAAATTTTGAAAATTCTATTAAATCTAGCTTTGAAAAAATCTTTCAAAGCATCGGAAAAAAATCTATTAGTTTGAAAAGTGTAGAAAGCATTGTTCTTTTTCATCGACAAATATCATGTTTCTAGTCTCAGGTGTTCTGATGTTATAGGCGTATAAGGTTTTCTTTCCAAAGAATTATATGGTTTTCGAAAAGTGTAGTTCTAAAAATTTCTAAAATCTAGGTCTCTCTTGCTGTTTGTATAGATACAAAACTGTCGGGGATAGAACGTAGTTAAATACCTTTTCAATATGTTACAAGAATTCCTACTTCCTAATATAATATATCGTATATCTTTTCTATATGCGGATAAGTGCATATAACCAAACACTGACATATTTCATCATTCACAAGTCGAAAACAATTCTATAATGGATTAAGTAATTTCTTCTATATATGTATGTATGTACATATTTTTATAAGTGTTTTTACATTTTCCAAACTTTGTAGTCTCCATGCTTTGCGCAGAAATTGGTCTTACAGAGCTTCCTGGCTACGCCCATGCGTACATGGTCAAAATTTAAAGGCCAAAGGGCGATATATAATCACTTACATGTACGTGTTGCAAAAGCAAGCCCACATAGGCATGTGTTTCTTATAAATATACCGGCTTCCGCTATTCATCCGCCAACCGAAACGCAGGACTGCAGTACAATAGCAAATAATTGACGAGACAATTGGCTGAGACAAGCGGAGCAGTAACCACCACTACTAAGGGGCGGAGTTTCGCTGTACATAGGTACGATTGTGTTGGACAATGCCCTTCTTGGCTTTCTTTCTATCGATTTTGGAGTCGAGTAGAAACAAAAAGGTTTTTGTTTCTCGGCATTCATGTATTCACTCGTCAGGGACACGTACACTCCCGTACGGGCTAGACAGAGACAGAAACAGTTCTATGGGGAGGGGGGCTGGGGCCGAGTGAGAGAGAGATAGAAGACCGTGGCTTCAAATACAGGGAGCGAAAGAGACAATTCTCGTAATTCGTGCAACAATATGTATGTGCAGAACAATTGAATCCACGCCCACACACATTTACGGCGATCCCCAACCAACCACTCGGCGAGCTGTTTCGTGACCCAAATGGGGGGAGTGTCAGTTCGAAAGCGGAGAGCAACATACGAAAGGCGAAGAGCGCAAAAAGGTGCACAGTGGGCGCAATGCCAAATAAACTGAAACTGAAAAAAGTGTCGCTCCCGGTCGGATACCAAATTTAGGTAAACATTACGTTTATTAGAGTGACTATATTTTTGGCGGATCGGTCGAAAAATTTTAAGTTGTTCCTATATTGTTGGTGCGGGCGTAATAGGCAGCCACTAAGCTAGTTTAAAAAAAAACCTCAATTGGAAAAATCGAGACTTGATTTCATATAATACAAATTTTTCATAAAATTTTTCCACATTTTTTATCAAAAGTTGTTTATGTATATGTGAAAGCGAGTAACAGTAGTCGCAGTCGTTAAAATGTCTGCACCCACCATGCGCAGCTGCTACGTTCAAAGTCTAGAAGATTCTGCTGTAGTCGGATGTTCCAGCGTCGTCAGTTACCCGCGATGGCTCGACCGGAGAAGTAGATGCCAAGGCGTCTGCGACGACGAGGGCTACCCTAAGAGCGCAAGGAATGACAAGTAGATTCGGATGTTAAAGCACCGAGGGTCACAGCAGAACAGTTACGGATACCCTGCCCGATTTCACAGCGTATGTATACCGAACGCTGTCCGGAGAACAAAACAGACAGACAGAAAAGGTGGAGGGACAGTGTTTCTATGCAGTGACGTTTACGGGTACTGATACCGATAGTGATACGCGTCACACTCCGATTTGCCATTGTGTCGCATTGCTCTGGCCAATCAGGCGCAGATGTTTCGGGCCATCCTACCTAGTACAATTTTACAACTGCTCGACATGATTGACTGCTGCAATGGCACAACTCCTGAGGATGCGCGAGGTGAACCACCTGATATATTTACGAACACCCATAGTTAGTTTGAGAGTGCAAAGCAAGAAAAACCTAACATTAAAACATATGTTAATACAAGTAAAACTGAAAGTAGTATAAATGAGTGATAAAAAATCCCACTAACTAAACATGTTTAAGTGATAAATTCACACATACGAACGCTAAGAAAACAATTTATTTTTAAACAGGATTCGGTTTACAAATTCTATAGATAATACTTTTGTATTCAAAGCCGTTTTTTTTAAATAGTTTCAAAAACACAAAAGACCACTGTAGTCGGGTTCCTCAACTGTCAGCTACTCGATACGTAGCTTGTGGAGGTGCGTACGAGAATTATTGGCAACAAAAATAATAAAATTAAAAAGAAATTTTTAAAGAGCGGCAGCTTTGGCTGGGGTCTGGTCGTTAGAGTGGCAAAAATGTTTTTGTCCGTATTGATACAAGTTAAAAAAAAAAATTAAACAGTAAAAAAATGAAAACATTCCAGATGTGTGGGCGTGGCAGAAATTTTTTTTTTAATTGGCAAAGACATACCGAAATAAAAAATATATGAATATGTTTCATAAGAATAGGCGTCGCAATTTTGGGCAGTTTCTGTACGATACAATGCGTGAGGCAACTTTCTGAAACAACCTTGGGCTTTAGAATCTGCACGCTTAATTTCTACTTTCCAGCTTTCATAGTTCCCGATATTTCAACGTTTATACGGACGGACAGACAGATGGACATGCCTAATTCGACTCGGCTAGTTATCCTGATCAATCGTTTTACCTTCTACTTTAGAATACCCATTTACTCTACAAGTCTGCGAAGTTTATAAAAACGGGTAACCTCATACAACGAAGAATTTAATAATCCAAAAAGATCGTAAAATAAAATAGTTATACTCGCGTTAATTCCGTCAATATATTAAAACAGTTAAAACAAGAGAGAACGCTATAGTCAAGTTCCCCGACTATCCGATACCCGTTACTCAGCTAGTGGAAGTGCGACGGAAAGTCTTCAACACTAACAGTTTTTGGCGGTTTGTGGGCGTGACAACATGAATCTCTGGACTCTGTATGCTTAATATCTAGCTTAACTTTCTAGCTTTTGTAGTTCCCGAGATCTCGGCGTTCATACGGACGGACAGACGGACTCGTCTATTGATCCTGATCAAGAATATATATACTTTATACGGTCGGTAACGCTTCCTTCTGCCTGTTAACGAATCTAGTATACTCTTTAACTCTACGAGTAACGGGTCGGAGGTCGAGGCTCTAAACTAAATTTTTGGTTTTGATTAAAGGTAGCCCGGAATGTGCAAGACAAATCGTTTCACAAAGGTGGTTTTATAAAGCTTCTAAAAGGAGTCTGAAACGATGCTTTTTCAAATATTATTGCCAATTCTTTTTGTCAAGGTTCTTATTCTGGAGTTTTATCATGTCTAGTATATGCATATACACAATCCATTGCTGGAGGAGGTAACAATGCCCCACTGGTTATTGGCCTTAGCTCCTGTTCTGCGCTAAAAAACTTTTTATACCAGAGAGTTTAAAACTTATGCTGAACGTTTTTTTTTATATTTTGTATACGTCCGTCGGTCTGTATAAGATCTCAGAAACTATAAAGGCTACAAAGATAAGATTAAGCTTAAAGATTTCAGAGACATAGACGCACCGCAAGTTTCTTTCCGCGCCCATTCTAACGCCTACAAACCGCCAAAAAACAGGCCCACAGTCTAAAAAAAAATGTGTTGAAATATCATTTCTTTTTATATGCTAAAAAAAATGGCCACCCCTAGTCTAACGCCCACAAGGCGAATCCTTGCAAATACATATTATTCGTCTAATTTTTTGGAATTCAATTCTTTTTTCCAATGCAGGTCGAGGTTTCGAATGATAAGTCTGAATATCGACATCAGGGTCTTGACATATATTGGAAATGCATATTTGAGCCATATAAAGACATCAAGAACACTTTAATCGAATTCCTTCATCTAATAGTTGGGTAACCCGACAATAGCATTCTGTCTTGTTTAAATTGTGGGCGTGACAGTGTTGGTCGGTTTGTAGGCGTTAGAGTGATACCTGTATAATCTGATAATCTTAACTTAACTAAAACGCTTTCTTTTACATGTTACACACTTTTCAACGAATCTAGTATACCATTTTAATTTTCGAGTAACAAGCTTAAAAATGTATATACTTTATGGGTTGGTACTTGTCTCATTCACTTTAATGCAAAGTACAAGTACAAAGTTCAAGGGTACAATTGGACCATTCAATTTGGTTTTATGTTCGACAATCGTCATTTAAAGATCAAATGCTATTTCCAAACATTGTTGAATTTATGTACCTTTAATTTTTGTTTTTTTTTCAGACCCATTACGATAGCATGACCGACATTGATGCGAGTGCTCAACAGCAACAACACCTTCAGAACGTGCAGAGACTGCAGCACGAAAGCTGCCTTCAGGAATTGCACAATCAACTGAGCAGCCAGTTTGGGGCAGGTTGCTTTGCTGCATCGAATCCCCAACACCACCAACAGGCAGGTTCCGTAACTTCCGGAAACTTGATGCCATTCCTTCCGGCCTTCCTACAGCCCCCAATTCCTGCTCAACAGCTCCTGCAGCTAATTCCCGGCCATGCGAGTCCCCAGTCTGCTCCAACCCACCCGCACAGTCACCCACAAAGTGACCCATCCAGTACCCACAAAATGGCACTAGCTCCTGTGTGGTCCACTGCGGCTGTGGCAGCTGCGCACATTCAAGCAGCTCTGGCGGCTGCAGCAGTAGCAGCTGCCAACAATAGCAAAAACAGAAACCGTTTTTCGAACAACACTAATATAGTTGGTTTATCCACCAGTGGAAATGAGCTATCGAACAAAGAATCTATTCCCCAAGTGGAAATCGGAGAAATGAAACGGGGCGGTAATGGGGGAATCTGCTTGTCAAGGCCGGAGTCCCCAACATACGAGAATCACCCTTACGCAATCCTCTCCTATAGCCATAACACACCTCCGGAATCACCACATGGTCGAACAGCTGATTGTTCCAAAAACTTTTCACCATCGCCAACAGACAATCACAGCCTTGCGAGCCTCTCTGAAGCCCAAGACTCGGAAATGGATGCACCACTTAATCTCAGCAAGCCAAAAGGATCACCAGGTTCGTCGCCGAACAGCTCTTCTCAAAGGGATCACAGCGAGAGCATTACTCCCGTTGTGTCAAGTCCTCCCCTCAGTTGGCATCAGGGGCAACCACAATATGCCGAGATAGAGTCGCCCCTTCTTAAAAGTCACGTAAGTACCATTATTTTTCCTGATTTTTTTTTTATTTCATTAAAAAGCTCGTTTTTTTCAATCAAAATTGTTCTTCCTTACTAAACTAAATCTAAACTTTTTTCTTGCCATATATATTTAGCATATCTGAATCTCGCTTGCATTTGCATTATCTGAATTGCGGGATGTCGAGGATGTCGACTGTTAACTATAGCACTCGGTCTTGTTTCTTTTGAAATCAAATATCCTTTCTATGTTATTAACGAGAGTTTCTTTAATTTGTTCTAGGGGAGAGTGTGGAACTCTGCTGTCGTATGTTCTGGAGGGTCACGGGCCACGCGAATGAGTCGTGACTCAGTAAATAGTTGTGGTACGAATTCAGAACGATCAGCTGCGTTGGACCCCGAAAGTTTAAACTTAAGTCAACTAGGCCCTATACCTTCATCGCCATCATCGCAGCCACTAAGAAATGGTCATGGTCATGGACATGGGCACGGAGACAACCACGGCCACGTGCACAGCAAGCCACACATAAAGAGGCCAATGAATGCGTTCATGGTGTGGGCAAAAGATGAGCGAAGAAAGATACTAAAGGCTTGCCCGGACATGCATAACTCAAATATATCAAAAATTCTTGGTGCTCGCTGGAAAGCTATGTCCAATGCCGACAAGCAGCCCTATTACGAAGAACAGTCAAGGCTCTCGAAACTTCACATGGAGCAGCATCCCGACTACCGCTATAGACCTCGGCCCAAGCGCACATGCATCGTGGACGGTAAAAAGATGCGCATTTCCGAATATAAAGTCCTGATGCGAAATCGGAGGGCTGAGATGAGACAGCTATGGTGCCGCACTGGCGGTGTCAGTGGTAGCTCCGGAAGTCTCTGCGCCGATGCCTGTCCAAAGGGATCCGGGGGATCTAATGCTCAGGTCGCGGTTGCAGCCGCTGCAGCTGTTTACCACTTGCAGGATGTAGCATCTGCAGCAGTTTCCAACGCTCATGGGCATGACTGTGGACACACGCCCCCCCAGCAGTTCTTCTATCCCCCAGAAAGCTTATCGCCCTCTGGCTTTTCTTCCGATGATGTGGAACTTGCATCTCAACGCGAGCTGGACGACTAGGATGGTGGTTACCGCAAGCCACAACCGGGATAGTTACGATTCCGGCAAACGTTGCAAATTCTCCGAAATTAAATGGAAAAATACAAATAAAATCAGTTTGTAAATACAAAAGGAATAGGATAGTCATTGTTTAAAGTAATCATTTAAGTTTCAGTTCAAGTGCCATTACACGTACATAAATATACATAAATAGATAATTTGTGAAACGATAGTTCACAGGGCATTCGGTCTTGAGAACCTTGCAATTTTTGTGCCATTTACGCACCAATGCTGTAGCCATAAAATAACCCAGATTAGGCGAAAACAAATAGGTAGTTAGTATCGATAAATATTTGTAAAATATACAAATACATATGTACATGTCAAATTTGTAAGCGTCCAAATACTCAAACCTAGTTTAAAAGAACACACAAAGCACCATAAGTATACATATTACATATATTTAATTAGTTGTAGATTTTCATAAATACTTTCAATTTTATTATATAGATTGGCTTTTGTGCATAGTTAGTAAACACATTACGATTTTGTTATAGTAACATTATAGTATTCCTATTCCGGCCGTATGCCGCTTTTTCAAATTCCTGGTATTATAATATGCTGGTAATCTACTTAAATGCAAATTAAAGAAATATAATTCAGATGGATTGTATATGAAGAATATTTCTAAATGTACATTACGTCAGATTATTTTTCACTCTAACCTAATTAATTTTTAAGATATACAATACAATTGAATCAAAATGCGCATAAATTAAATTAAACGGAAAAATTATTTCCAACCAATTGTATATTAACAGAGAGAAATAGAATACTAGCATAATGGCTTGGAACCAATTAAACAACAACACGAAAAATATCTTTTTGAAATTTCAAACAATAATTTCTTTTTTTTTGCCATGGGTAATAGTTTAATTAAAACATTTCAGCAACGCATCAATATTGGTTTAGAGAATGTAGGAAAAAATAACATTTATTTTTAGATTTTCACCGATCTTCAATCTGGCTATGTCTAACTATACAAGCGAGGAAGTTGAGATTTTAGGACGCAGTGAAGATTGCTGCCAAACCGCCCAAAACTGTCATGCCCATTTTATTATTTTTTTCCCAAAATTTATTTCGATTCAATTAAACTAAAAACAGAGCATTGAAAGTTTTAGCCGGTAACATTTTGTTTTCCAATACCAAAACAAGAGAGAATGCTATAGTCGATAGAAAATGTTCGATAGAAATTTACAAGACTTATAAAAAAAGAATAAATATCAAAATATTCACAAGGCTAATAATAAAATAAAAAAATATCAAAACATGTTTCAAAAGTGTGGGCGTGGGCAGTTTTGGGCAGTTTGTGGGCGTTAGAGTGGGCGTGGCAACATGAATCGACAAACGTCGAGATCTCAGGAACTATAAAAGCTAGGAAGTTAATATTAAGCATGCAGATTTCAGAGACATAGACGTAGCGCAAAATTGTTGCCACACCCACTCTAACGCGCACACAAAACTGTCACGTCCACGCTTTTTGAACATCAAGCCGGGTGATGTGTTTGGTTAGGGGCAGCTGGACCAAAATGATGCTTGGTTAGTGTGGATATGCTCAAGTCCATCCATATACCAAAATAAGTTTCAAAGTATATGTATATGGCATAGATGTATATACAATGTGGCAATAGTAGTGCCCACAGACGTTTTCAAACAAACAAATTTTCGTTTAAATTATCAATAAAACTCAACTAATATAAGATAATATTAATACAAAAAAGCCGTAGGGTAATTCAGGGATTTTTCATTACTGGGTCAAAATAATAGTAAGGAATCTTTCAAAAATTGTCACATTTAAAAAAGAAACGTTTAAAGATCCAAAATTTATTTACGGTTTATTTTGGTATTTTGTTTTATATCCTTAGTTTTTATTAAAGGACGCACAGCTCCTATACATGAAATCAACTAAATTCTGGCATTTTCTCACAGGAATAGGGTTCGAGGACCTTTGTAAACAAGCCAAAAGTTAAAAAATATCATTTGCTTTGATTCCCGAGGCTTTTTCCATCGCATTATATAAAGTATTTGGAATTGGATTGAGATTGGGTGACTGTGCAGGCCACTCCATGTCATCGTTTAGATTGGTGACAAAGCACTGCATATGGGTTCACCACGTTGATGAAAATTCCTCACTATTCCTTAGGTATTTTTTTTGGAAAATGGATGTTTTTCTGTGAGTAACGCCAATTTTATTGGGCTTCTTCCTCAATTTCACTTCCTTAAAGAGAACATATTTATAGTTACTTAAGTTTAACAATTTATTTAATATGTGAAGGAATGCAGAAAATAATGATTTTTTTTTTTTGGCAGACTGGCACTACTATTATTTTGTCCGCAACTGTACGTATGTACATATGTATGTGTATATAAGGTAAGGATTTCTTTTGCTTGCAGTCACAGTGTTATATACTAATTAAGTCTTGGTTCGCTTGGGACAGCTAATGTTTTTCAATCATCGCTAACATTGATGTTTATGGAAGTTCATAACATCGATGTTTTTCCGTCTCTACACCAGGTTGCACATCAAAGCGGTAAAAAATGCTTACTGTTTTAGTTCAATATTTTAATTTATTTAATTTAAATTTAGGGTTGGGTGCTGGTGGTGTTGGTTGCTACGTGCACAAAATGGACAAAAAGTGCTGCATATACATAAATATGTATGCATGCTTCCATTTGCACACTATTTATGTTGAGGATGAGCGATTCAAAGAGCTCACAAGGGAAATGGACCCTCCTTACAAGTTTCACAGCAGATCAAATCGGCGCGATATAGCTTCGAAGCTAGGATGAGGTGCTACAAAACAAATTAAATGTCGTACTGCGTAGTCAATGACTACTAAGGGTCAATGAAGAATATATGTATGTACTACTATTACATGCAATTTTGTGCCCGAAACCTTAAGTTTAGAGTCTGCCATTTTAGCGACACAGCAATTTATATATTACACTGCGTAAAATATTGCTGAAATCATAAATGCAGTGGTTGAAGATTTCGGAGTTGCAAACAAGGTGGTGGTAGGTGCAATAACCGATAATGATGTATCTATGAATGTTAAAGCATGCCGATTGCTTGGGTATAAACACCTTCGAAGTGTAGCACACTTGATAAACCTGATCGTCCTGGATATCTTGATATTCCCTAATATTGACATAATACATACAAAATGTAAGACAACAGTTGCATTCTAAAGGAGAAACCAGAAACACAGGGAGACTGCTGCTGGATATGCCAACTCGCTGGAAAAGCTCCTATGCAACGATAAAGCGAATACTAAAAATCAATATGTTTATAACTCTAGCTTTGGTATCTGGTTTTCCGTTTTATGCCGTAGAAGTTGATATACATATATTTTAATAGATATAGGCGATTTACTGTCCTCTAGCGAAGATGCTACGCTTTCTACGTCATTTAATTCGAAAGTGCCAGTGTCTGTTTTAATTTCAGTAATAAGCGAATAGGACCACAAAATTTTAATTAATATAAATGGAAACTGAAAGACTGGCAGCGTATAAAACACGCAAATTACCACAACATTGAATCCGCTTTTAAGAAAAGTGGATTTCTTACAGGACCGGCGATACAGTTTCATTTGGGGTGGACAAATCATTTCAAATTTAGAATCTCGCGCAGTTTGCAAAACAAAGTCAACTGCTTCACTTTTTTTGCACGATTTGATAATGCTCAATTCAGTATTTTGCAGATCTTTGTTGAGGATTTCTATTCTGTTTCATCTATATAACATATAACACCATGATTAATGACCGATTCTTTCGTAATTTCTGGCGTGGGGAATTACCCACCCGCCTGAAATTCGAGTGGGGACCGCTCCATACACCTTGTATGGAAACCGCTGGCCATGATTTCATAGACCATCCGATGCAGGCGAGGATACCAGAGCTTCTTTTCGCCTATTGATCCTGATCAAGAATATATATACTTTATATGGTCGGAAATGCTTCCTTCTGCCTGTTATATACTTTTCAACAAATCTAGTATACCCTTTTACTCTACGAGTAACGGGTTAATAATCAGCCTGAAAACTGCGACCTACTTATTGGGAGGTATTTAATTATGCACTAATATTTTTTCCACAATTTATTGTAGAAATTGTTTTATTTTCGATGACTAACGATTGAGACGCATATTAGG
The DNA here is from genome assembly GCF_016746365.2 of Drosophila yakuba. Classification (NCBI taxonomy): domain Eukaryota; kingdom Metazoa; phylum Arthropoda; class Insecta; order Diptera; family Drosophilidae; genus Drosophila; species Drosophila yakuba. Next base: position 899,494 of record NC_052531.2, on the reverse strand, counting down.
GATTGGCGAAAACGTATTTGTGAATTCTTCGTGGGAAAGGGGTTTTCAGTAAGGCTGGTTTAATCATAAGTCACCGACGCATTCGTTGTCAAGAATAATAATAAAGAAAATTGAATAATATTGAATAATTTGATTTATTTTTTGTAGTTTTATTTACATATATAATTTTATTAAATATTTGTATGTCAAACTTAATCAATTATGTATATTCTCTTGTAAAACAATTTTTAATCTGATCTGTTATGTTTTTAGTTTGAAACAATATTAAATGTTAAAATAAAGTAGTAATACAAAATATGAGTTTGCATTTTATTTTTTGAAACATCTTTAAAAAATCGATGTTTTCCGCCAAATACATCGATGTCTGCCAACATCGTTGTATTTCCACCTGGACTAGGAATATATACATATACTTACTTCTTAGTTTTCAACGAATCAAGAATACCCTTCTACTCCAAACTATCGAGTATATTGATATCAGGACAAGAGATAACAAACCTACAAAATATTTTGAAAAGTTTTCAAATTCTTATTTGCGTTAATCTTTTGAGCGCAGCATGAGATTGCCACAAACTAAAATAATACAAAAATTTTACCAATTAGCTCTAACATTCCTGGTGCGGTTCTGAACTATGTGCACAGCCGTCCAAATCGACAATAAAAAGATATTATAAAAAGATTTTTATGAAAAAAAACAAGTGGAAACTCTTTAAACTTGTCTTCTCACCTTAAGAATAAGCATTAAGACGTTTTCGTAAAATTTGTAGTCTGTGAGGCACGAAGCCGAATGACAGACTCACATATAACACAAAGAGTCCTCCTAAAATCACCTAATTCTAAGTATTTGTAGCATTAATATATGAAATTTATATAAACACAACGTATTATTATCTGTATAAAAAATACAATAACCGTGAATTTAAATAAGAAAAATTAGGTTAATACTTTTATATTTTTATTGTGAGGAAAAAATATTATCGATACATTTTTTGTTACGACATCCCTAGTTTGTACCAACTTACATGGATGAGGATGACCATCATTATAGTTATTGTTATTTATTGCAGTGTTCATGCGATAGAGCTGGAAAAACAATCAATGGTTGGCACCGATGTTTTCGATTGTTTGCTAAGAAAACATCGATATTGCCGATGTTTTGAAGAAAAGCAGAAACAGGATGTAACTGTAGCTTAGCGTGAACCGAGCTTTATATACCCTTGCAGAATATTTAAAAAATAATATACAATAGCTCTTCAGATAAATGCAGGAAGGACTGCAAAGGAATTAAAATAATTTTCTTGAACTAAAACAGAAAAAAGTTTTATTTCATTCATTCAACAATATTTAAAATAAGAGATCACATGTTTTGGTTTTTGTTGATGAAAAGTAGCATTACTATCCCTTTTGGTTTTAGTGAGGATCTTCGATCAGATATAATCTGACCAGCCTTACTAAAGGTCCTTTCAGACCCAGTCGAAGTAGATGGAATGCATAGGTACTTTATGGAAAGTATCGTAAGTGGTTTCATTCCCTCACATTTTGCCTGAAAATGGATTGATTCATGAATATTTTAATTTAAAAGTAAAAATAACATTATTACCATCCAATAAACAAGGGGAACAAAACTTGTATATTTGTTTTTTTTTCTGTAATATGAAAAGAAAAAAAAAATTTTTAATTCCATACAAAATTGAACAACTTACTTGTCTCTCTCGCTGTATTGAAATTGTTAAAGTGTTAGTGAAAAACATCGATAGTATCGATGGTGCCATCGATGCTTTTTCAGCTCTATCATGCGATGATTTGTACACGTTTTTTTCATGGAAAGTGTAATAATGTCTGCATAAACAAGTATCGTGTTGTTGACATTAAATTCAGACTATAGGATGATAAGAAATATAACTCTGGTAATGTCTAGCAATTTTAGGTCCACCGCAGAAAAAAATTAGTTAGAGATGCTTTAATTGGTTAAATTTTGCCAGGCGGCGTTGGTAATTAATTTTTGTTTACTTTGCAATAAAATTGCAGTGTTACTAGAGTTTGCATACATGGTTGGGTATTTTGGGTGAGCCCATTGTTTCATTGCAATGGAATTATATTTACCGCTAGCTCATACCTAACAAAAGGGTATACTAGGTTTGTATAGTATGAGACATATAAAAGGAAGTGTTTCCGACAAAAGGGTATACTAGGTTTGTAGAAATCAGCATCACTTGCTGTGCAGCCTTATAAACGCCTCTGATCTCACGAACTACAAAAGCTAGAAAGTTGAGACTAAGCATGCAGCTTCCAGAGATATACATGGGCAGCGCAAGGCGCAGCCAAAGCTGCCACGCCTAAAATTTGGAAATGTGTGGATTTTTTTATTTTATCGTTCTTTTAAACATCAAAAAAAAAAAACTGACTAGACCACACTCTCGAAATTTGTTTTCATTTTATTATTCTTATTTACTCTTATTTCGTTCGCACTTCCACAAGTTAGGTAACGGGTATCTGATGAGATAAGTAACTCAATTTGGAGTTCTCCAAAGGTGATATAGTTTTACCATTATGAGTTAGTGCTTGTCTAAAGGAAGATCAGACTCTGACGATATTTTATATGGTTGAACTTTGCTTATAAGCAAAGATATCAATAAACATTATCAATAAAAGATGTTTAAAATGATTATTTAAACTTTATTTCGGCTTCAAATGTCAACCAATAGAAAATTTGTTTTACCATAGCTTAGTAGCATTTTAAGTGAGAGAAGTTTTACCACGGATTATGGTTTTTTCTAAGTATTTCAGCTACCAGTGTGAACGCGTCGCACAAGTATTTTTGCAGCGCGTATCCATCTACAGTTGGAAAACACGATAATACCAGTATATACATGGACACGGTCTAATGTTGTTCCGAGACAATTTTGTATTCTGGTGGTTACTTTTAAAAGAAGCACATAGTAGATGGCGCTAACGCGTTTTTAGGCAAAGAAGCCAGTTAAAAAAGCACAAGTAATTATGTTATGTTTTGTATTAAATTAAATATATATTCCTTTCAACAAAATATTTCAAAAAGCATTGGAATAAAAAAACCAGGTCTTACATTCGTATACGACCGGTGTTTCTTCGTGGTGAAAATAGGTAGGGTAGGTGATCGCTAAACTCGACGTTTGGGAATTGACAACTGTAAGCTGTTTGTTCGGAGTTCTCCAAAAATATGAGTAAATCTAGTTCACATTGTTATACGGCACCAAATGCCCTTTTTTTCTCAAATCCAAGAAGGGAAACTTCTTTTCGTCATTGTCAGCCCGAACAAAATAAATAAATAAATGAATTAATGTATTAATATTCTTAACAAATACATAAAGTGCAAAGCGAAGCACACAACATCTATTTTTAGGGGCCGCTTCAATATATCATGGACAATTTTTTTGTCCAACAAGAAAATATCGTAGACTTTTATTCATATTTAGATATGATCATAACTTACATTGTCCTTAAATACATAAATTTCGTATATTTATGCATTTAATGCGGTAATTTTTTTCCCCAAAAAATTAACTTTATGAATTCCATTTTGCCCAAAAAATTAGCTTCAATAAACTAATTATTTTTCGTAAAAATCTTTTAAACTTGTAATGTGTTACACATTTCTGAATTCTGATGATGCTAGTCTGAGCAGGCCTTTCTGTTAAAAGAAATTCACGTGAAAATATATCGATAAGTACTTATTACTTATCAATTTTTTGCCACCCTTGAAGTACAGCTGTCATTGGTAAAAATGGCGAATTGTAATAAAGTCACGAAGTCGAACATAAATTATTAATTTACTTTAGTTTGTGACAAATATACTTTTTATATTGAAGGAAGTGCGTTGGGAAAGCACAGATTTATAATTCGAAGTGTACACCTTTTATTTGTAAGCATAACGATTGAGCAAGATACGTCTTGTATTGGTGTGTGTCTTTCATAGACAGCACTAGTTCGTACATTACATATTTTGATCTTCTTTGAAGACCCAAACTTTACTTTATACCAATTCTATAAATTATTTTTTTTAAGAACGTGAAGTTTATACACTTTATAAGTTTTGTTTTTATACCGTGGTACTTTCTTGATTTTTCCAACTTGGGACAGTATTTGCTTTTCGCCGTCCCTTGAATCTCGATCAGGGCAATATTTGTATACCGAAAGATATAAATGAACCAGATCCAAATACAGGAACTTACTACTCACCTATCCCAGGCACTTGATCAAAACTACGATGTAAGAAAAACTCATTACCTTTTTAACAAATCAGTTTACAAAAATATGTTTTCAGGTCGTCAATATGGATACAGTGCTCTCTGTTATATGTGCATTGGAGGGCACAACTATCACCAAGGAGCAGCTGGAGGCCACCAGATTGGCTAAGTACATTAATCAGCTTAGAAGGAGGACCAAGAATGAGCACTTGGCTCGACGTGCAAAATCCTTGCTGAAAAAGTGGCGGGAAATGGTGGGAATTCAGCAAAACGCCACTGAACATATGGCACATCCCAGTCAAACTTCTTCCTCACAACCAGCATTAGATTTGGCGAAGTCCCCTATCAACAGCTTCATTAGCGAACCAATTGCTCCTTCGCAGGAAATAGTTTCAGATAAGCATTCAAATATGGATTCTGCGGATCCTCCGCCTTTGAGTGTATATACCCGGCTTCATCCGAACTTCTCCAATCTTGTAAATGGTCTAAATAATACCGATCGCCAAGAAAACATGGCTATAACGACATTGCATACACACAAGGAAAAGCGAAATTCACATCCCATCCGAAGTAGCCACGTGGCATCTCTGCCGATCGCCTTAGATCATTCGATAAATTCCGTGTTTAACTTGACCAATGACAGCACCGTAAAGATAATCGAAGCTCCGGTTGTTATTGACATTGCTTCTGATTCCGATGAAAATGACAATCACAGTTCGTTAAATCAGGAAAAATCTAAGTCAATGGTTCCTGCGCCACTTCTAATACCATCTACACCAAGCTCTCGACATCGAAAATTAAAAAAGGAAAAAAAAAGTAAGGATAGAGAAGGACAGGTCGCAACAAATACAAGATTTGGCGCAAAGGTCAGCGACGGATTCCAACAGGCAGCTCTGACAGCAGATGCAGGTACGACTCATTTGTATGTGTGTTTGATTGTCTATCATTATACCGGATTTTAATTTAATCTGTTGTACCTAGATAACATAATGTAAAAAGCATATAAATCCTAACAGCAAAACTCTCCAGTCTCAGGAGTTTAGAAATCATAGGCGTAGGAAATGTAGTTATTTATAGCGGTTTTCCGCTATAATAGCATGTTATTCCAAAAGTAGTAATACTAAAGCTTCTTACATCGATCTGTTTAACAGAATGAATGAATGTTTAAAAATGAATTCAGGACTTAAAAATAAGATTCTATTGCAATCAGAAAAACAAAGCAAAAAATTAAAAGTAAAGTAAAAGTTTCTGGTTTTGGGAATATACTTTAAATAAGAGGTCTGCACGAGTGCACTCAAAATTTTCGGTTATTTAAGTACTCACAAGCCTAACTCGCAATTCGGCGTGCCGAAACGGTTTCAAATAAGTGAATTGCGCATTGGTTAGCGTTTTTGTCGTTGTATGCGAAATGAGTGAAATTCAATCCAAAGCGGAATGGATAAAATGAGTGAATGCAGAGTAAATGTTTGGAGTACTCGGATAAAATTTTGGCAATTTCGTCGTTCATGGCTTGCATAGGCAATGATGAGAATGCAGAGCTCGAACGAAAGCGTAAGTTCTTAGTAAATTGCGTACATATGTACAACATAATATATGTAGATACATAATACAGGCAATAGTACAGGCAATGATGAGAATGCAGAGCTCGAACGAAAGCGTAAGTTCTTAGTAAATTGCGTACATATGTACAACATAATATATGTAGATACATAATATATGTGTAAATAGAATAACACATAAATAATAGAGCATTTTCAGATGCTAGAAATTTAATTAATTTAACAATTCTGATAGATTAAACAAACTTATGTTTCTGCATTCAGTAATTGATTTGTCCATGTCTTTCTATTTTTCTATGTCTTGTATTAAAAAGCAAGACAAAAACAAAAAAGCAAATACGCAATAAATTTGACGTCGCCAATGCGGCGCACATTAAGCCGTCTCGGATATTCAGAGTACTCGTTCGCGAGTACTAATTTGCTTCGCCGTTCGAGCTTAGTACATTTTTTACTCATGCTGTTACCACATTTGCCAAATCCGTTTTACTCAATGTCTCACTCAGTAAGTCAGAACTTTGAGTAAGAGTACCAAATGCTGCTTTGACTGTATTCATGCAGACCTCTGTCACAAACATTATGGTTTAAATCTTTAATAGCTTCGGCTCATGGGTTTGTTCAGTCCCAGACTTAAAGCAACAAATTTCCTAAATACATCAATACAAATCGTAACCCAATTTTTATAATCCGAGTAACTTTTAAAGTACTCTATTATTAATATTAAAATGTAATTTTATTTTCAGAAATATTTTCCCTTTCAAACAGCTCAATGAGCTCAATTTTATCTGGAGATGCTACCTCGAGTTATTCGCAGAATAAATATCGACTAAACTCAAACGAATTGACCTTTACCGGCAGGTTTAAGTCAGTTAATCATTTGGATCTTTCAAACCATAAAAACACAATCTTTGTGACCGGACAAAATAGTGTATTTCGAGGCACCGAGTCAGAGACACATAAAATAGATGAATATTCCGCTTACGATTCAAACGCATCATGTAGTCGTTTATCGCCTTCAACTGAATGCGAAGTAAAGAAAGCTGAAAATTTAGTTGATGCTCAGTTAACTAATGCAACCGAGAATCAGATGCCTATCCCTACGGTCAGTATCGGCTATGAGTCGAACACTAGACATGAGTATTTGGAAAGCAATTCGCCTTCCCAGATCCCAAAACGACGTGGTAGGAAAAAAGGGTCAAAAGGAGTAGACTCACTTATTGCAAAGGAATCATCAAGCCTGTCTCAACAAATATTTTTTGGTTGCTCAACTGTTAAAAAGGTTAAGACTACTAAGGAACTTTTTAATGAAATTCAGAGCAGAAAATCGAGTGTTTCTATGCAATCATCTACGAGTAATCTTTCAAGTTCGTCAACAAATCGAGATCTGACCTCGCATAATACATTTCCGAGACCAACTTCTTCTTGCTCAGGTTTGTTTTTTGTAACTGATAAACTTTTACATATAAATTTTATCAAAATCTTTCCAGACACTTCAATGCATTCTCCACATATATTGGAAACGTATTCTGGAAGTGCTATATTTGCAAGTAAAGTAGATGGTAAGAACAATTAACGGTTGAATAATCAAAAAAGCGTAACATTTAATGATTATCATAACTCGTTTTAAAGTATACGAAAACAAAATATATATATTCAGGGGAGCTCCGAAAATACTATTGTACAGCATACAAATTCACAGTTTTGAGCAGTTTCACAATCGATTTCGATATTGAGTGAGTGGTTATCGGATGAAAAAACACAAGTTTTCGATTGGCAAACATTTTATTTTAATTTTTTAAAATTGTGGCTTGGGGAAATTATTTTTAAAATAAGTGTATTTATTTATTTTAATAAATTTTACTTGAGTTTTATGACAGAAGATTGTTTGTAATAACGGCGCAAAAATAAATAAAGCAACAATATTGCACAATCGCCGCTTTCTGGTTTGGAAGCTAAATTAAGCTATTTGTTCGGAGCACCGCTAAAAAAGGTTTTCTCCGCATTGATCTGGTCGGAAACATTGGTTCTATAAAAGTGGAAAGTTGATACTTAAAATGCATATGCATGTAACGCCTCTAAAGTGGAAGTTTATAGCAAACTTTTTCCATTTTCAACCTTGAGTACATCAAAAATGGCGTGTACAATTTTTTTTTTTACAGATTTTCTTTATATAAGTTAGAAAAAGTTCACTTCAGACTAAACTAAACTTGTTTTAAACTAATAATTTCTCTTCTTACAGATCTGGCAAATACGGATAGTGATACGGTTACTACAGATCCATCACACGATAGTAATAAATCACAAGAGATAAAGGAATGTACTTCGTTGGATAGCAATAGCAATTCTATTCAGAGCTTACCGTTAGCAAAGAACAGGGAAAACTTGATTCCCAACAATGTTAATGATATCACCACTCAACTAATGCATCTAATTCACAGCTTAAACAGCCCTCTCAGTGAAATCGAAACTGAAAAAGTCTATCAAGGTCAAATAATACCCTGTACTTGCATAGTTATCGAAGAAGTTCAAGCTACATCAGGAGAATGCAATAATACCACTTCAGATATTGAGTCGTGCAATGCAAAACAAAGTTTAAATTCTAAAGACAAAATTTCTTGCCACACCAATCAAGATAATTTTCCGATATCACATCGTTCTGTTAATGGTGAAGACACTCAGCCGAAATTAGTAAAGTCCATATTTGATCTGGATTTTGATGATAACGACGATCCTTTATATTTTATTAGGAACGAAATTCAAAAGCCTATTGCTAGAGCTGAAGAGTCGAAAAATAATCAATCAGATACTAAAAACTTATCTTTTAAAGTATCTCCGCAAAATGTTTCGTTAAATGTCATTAATTTTAGCGCCGATGCTCAACTAGACAATTCTAATCACGACAGAGAAACAAATGAAACACAAAATACAATGCTTCCTGTTTTTACAGTTCACGAAGATCCTGATTGCGTTGCGAGGCAAAGGTTTTATATACAAACTAACAAAGTGACCAGCTTTCACATTAATGCGTTGCATAATTATTATATACCAAACATAAATGGTAATTGGGATAGTGTGGAATCATTTACAAGTTTTCAGTCTAAGCACAAACTTATGGATACCATGGAATCGTACACAGTGACTAATGGAGCTGATGTTGTTCCAAAATATGGACTTCTTACATTAGATCGAATAAAAAAAGATCTAAGTTCATTAAAACGTATTAAACCTTATAGGGCGAAAAATTTTAAATCTTTAATTTCTCCATTTCTTGGTGTTGCTAAGTGTTTACCAACGTGTCGTCGCGCTAGACGAAGGTTCAAAAAATGTATTACCTCGTCAGCTGCGAATAATATAATTTCAAACAATTTCGAAAGCCCCGAAAATATAAAACCTTCCTTCAAGAACTGCAACCCTCTAAAAGTTAATATTGCTGGTTCAACTTCTGTTATGTACAGCCATAATGAAAACCACGTGCATGTCAATACCAACGTCGAAAAATTACCGCCGTCGCATTCGTTCTCCATTGATGCTATCAGTTGTAATTTACTGAAGCTGGCCGACGATAAAGTGCGTGATGACGGCATCAGCGATAAAAGCAGTAATCACGGTTGCCAAGGTAACAGTCCCTATAGCAGTTCTAGCAGTAGTGGCTACTCTGGTAGAAAGGAAGATCAAAACTATTTAAATAATAATTTTCAAAATAAAAGCACTGAATTAAACAGCAAGAAACAAGATATGAAGCGAAGAAAAAAAATAATATATTTGGAGAATGCCACAAAAAAGAACAAACATGATCGAAAGCGAATAAGGACTACTTCAAACGGAACTTGTTCAAATCTGCCTAGTGATTTTAACAGCAGTGACAGCGAAAATGGAACACAAAATGAATTTAAAAATGAGTACGAGAACAGTAATAATGAAGAATATGCTATTGTTCAACGTCCAGTAGGTGACGGGGAAAATTGCAGCAATCACATTGTATTGACAATAAAAAAAACTCCAAGTAAAATTAATTCTCCAGCAAACTCTATGACTGCATTTTCGCCTCCTTCTACATCAAATACAGCAAATTTAAAAAAATCTATTTTAGACTTTAGTCTGAAAGATACAAATATATCACAAAGTATAACAGAAATTCCAGTTACAAAAAAAAAAAAGGATTTGTCTAAAACGAACAGGACAGGCGATCATTTTGCCTATCGGCGTACAGTCCGAAAACCTGGCAAAAGTCAATGTAAAATGATTGATCTAGAATTAAAACATTTGTTTCATTCGAAAGCAAAGCCATCATATATCACTTCAGAAGTTAAGCTACACAACAAACTGTTTTTTCCTCACGAATTGTCCAGGGATAATGCTTCAGGCATAAAAGACAGAATATTAAATTATAGCAGTAGCAGCAGCTCAAGTTATGATGATGATAGCGAAGTTGACAATACTTCTTTCGCGAAGAAAGCTAATCCAAAAAAATGTTTAACTTACAATAACTATAATTTAAAACCTGGGACTGAGGTCAAATTCGAAGACGATGAAGATTCACTGTTAACTTCATTAGGCGATAGTGATAGTGATTTTCAAGATGGAATCCAAGTAATAAATGATACGATTGATAATTGCAATGATTTTCAAAACAACAAAATGCTGGAATCTTTTAATTCAATATATGCCGATAGTATACTGACGAAACAGAAAAATGCACCCTATGACAATATGAAACCATCTACGCATATTACAGCGCTCGAATCACTTAAAAATGAGAATTCTGATGGTATTACTAGATATTGTAACAATAACAACTTAGATGTACATTTATCCAATGAGCTCAGTAACATCAGTAGTAAACCCATGAAATCGTTAGAATCAACGATAAAGCTGCAATCAATTGGCGTTGAGTACTGTACGGGGATTCGAACATCTTCAGACATAGCCTCTACCAGTATCTCTGATAAAAACTTAACTAGGATTCAAGAATTCAAAGAATGGCATCAGGTTCTTCAGTTAAAATCATACAACAATGAGCCCTTAATCGTTTTGCCTTACGTCTTGCTTGAATAAATTTAACGTTTCTTTTACGCTGTGTGATAGCATTTCCCAAACAAAATGAAGAACATGTAAAGGCGTGTAGCGAAATAAAATATTTTAAGAAAATATTTATAACCTAAATTTAATCTCGTGTTGTGTACACTAAGTACGTTTTGATCCGACCACAACAGGGTTGGTTAACTCTATATTAACAGGATTAAAAAAAGAAAAAAAAACAACGGGGGTTCGCAATAAGAATTATTGTTACTTTATACTGTTAAACTTTTTTTGTTTCACTTTTAGAAATTTCAGTAAATTTAAAGAGATAAGTAACTCCACGTAATGTATAATTGTAAATAAACTAGCCCTACATTTATTTAGTTTCCCAATAAATTTTATTACAAAAAGAGTCCTTATTCTTGATACTCATAGTGGGGTCGGGTGTTTTTTTTTTAAAGGTCTGTACGAGTGGACTCAAAATTTTCGGTTATTTGAGTACTCACAAGCCTGACTCGCAATTCGGAGTGCCGAAACGGTTTCAAATGAGTGAATTGCGTATTGGTTTGCGTTGTTTTCGTTGTATGCGAAATGAGTGAAATTCAATTCAAAGCGGAATGGATACAATAAGTGAATGAATGCAGAGTAAATGTATAGAGTACTCGGATAAAATTTTGGCAATTATTTCGTTCATGGCTTGCATAGGCAATGATGAGAATGCAGAGCTCAAACGAAAGCGTAAGTTCTTAGTAAATTAATAATAGAGCATTTTCAGATGCTAGACATTTATTTAATTTAACAATTTTAATACTATAAACAAAATTATGTTTCGGCATTCAGTAATTGATTATTCCATGGTTTTCTATTTTTCTATGTCTTGTATGAAAAAGCAAAAACGAAAAAACAAATACGCAATAAATTTGACGTCGCCAATGCGGCGCACATTAAGCCGTCTCGGATATTCCGAGTACTCATCGCGAGTATTCATTTGTGCATTGCTTCGCCGTTCGAGTATAGTACATTTTTTACTCATGCTGTTACCACATTTGCCAAATCCGTTTTACTCAATGTCTCACTCAGTCAGTCAGAACATTGACTGTATATATAGAAAAAACAAGAGAGAACGCTATAGTCGAGTTCCCCGACTATCTGATACCCTTTACTCAGCTAGTGGAAGTGCGAAGGAGAGTCTTCAACACTGACAGCTTTGGGCGGTTTGTGGGCGTGGCAAAAAGTTTTTTTTGCAAATCGATAGAAATTTGCAAGACCAATACAAAAATTAATAAATATCAAATTATTTTTCAAAAGTGTGGGCGTGGCAGTTTTAGGCGGTTTGTGGGCGTTGAGAATCGCCAAACTTGCGCTGCGTCTATCACTGTATGTATCTGTATGCTTAATCTCTAGCTTAACTTTCTAGCTTTTGTAGTCCTTGAGATCTCGACGTTCATACGGACAGACAGACGGACGGACAGACGGACATGGCCAAATCGACTCGGCTATTGATCCTGATCAAGAATATATATACTTTATATGGTCGGACACGCTTCCTTCTGTCTGTTACATAGTTTTCAACGAATCTAGTATACCCTTTTACTCTACTAGTAACGGGTATAAAAAGAAAGTCCCGTTAGTTTTCCAAGTTATCCTTATAACCATAACATTCTTGAGCAAGGTCTCAATTTTTAAGCTTTTCATTAGAATAGCAGTATCTGGTTTTGTTCAACGAAAATTCCCGAAATAATCAATATTTTGTAAAAAGTGAGTTTGGTTAAGTTGATAAGTATATTTGAAAGGACAACACATATAAATTTATATTTATTAATAATCTTATATTTTTATAGTCTTATATTTTAGAAGGAAGCGTGCAGCACGGCTCCTATGGGTTTTCTGCCGAAAACGTAAATGTATCCTTCTTCGGATCCCATTGAAGTCCTAAGGTTTTGATCGATTCATTCTCCTCAATGCAGATTTTCTCCGTAGCACCGTCGTCCTGAATGTCGGCTAAAATACGTTCGTCATTTGCAACCCATTTTCGCAGATGCATGCCGGCTTGCCATCACTTGTCTCAATTTCCTTTGAAGTTCATAGCACTCGTTGACTGTGTCTCCCCCAGTTATGAGGTCATCCATATAAAAGTCGTCTCTTATTGCCACTTGCGCCTTTTAATTAGAATATCGAATATATCCTTTTGAATCTTAGGACCAGCTATAATAACGTCATTTAGGCTTAGTCCATTTGTCGTCTTTGCGGATGCGTCAAAAACACTCGTAGCTTCGTAGTTAAGCTTCCAGGCCTGATGATTGCTTGATGGGGTAAATAGTATTTACCTTGACCCGTTGTCTTTACAGATTCCATATGTCCCATCTTAAGGTATTCTTTCATGAATTCGTTGTATGCAGCCCAGTTCTTTGGGTTTCTTTTAAACTTCTTTTCCATTTGCATAAGCCTTGCCATTGCCTGTTTGCGAGAGTCCCCCAGCTTTGCCTCTTGGTGGAATGGAATTGACACCACAAATCTGCCTTCCTCGTTGATGACAGTTGTTTCTTGGAATTTTCTTTCGCATTTTGCATTGGGTGTAATCGTCTCATCGGCTTCATCTTCCAATTCCCAAAAGCGATCCAGGTCCTTTAGATTTATTGTTGTAGTGGCACTTATAATTTTGTGCTTTGCTGCTCGAGTTATATTTCCGGACACAATCCATCCAAATTTGGTTTTTTGTCCCAAGATTCCATTCACGGTTTTTATTTTCTCCATCATATTCAGGGGAAATAGATCCACACCTATCACGCTGTCAATTCTGCTACCCTGTAGCCCTTCCACTCTTTGTTGATATCAATATCAAACTTTTTGCTGGGAAGGGCTCTATGGAGTGTTGGTAAAACCAATGCTTCCGTTGATGCTTTGAAGCTGCTTGGAATTTTTGGTTTGATCGTCAGGTGGACATTTTTTTTTGATAATTGAGTAGTCTGGGAGATACCTTCGACCTCTATAGTACTTCTTACTCTGGGAATCCTTAATATTTGTGCTGCTTCCTCTGAAATCAGCGTCTTCTGGGATCCACCGTCAATAAGCGCCCTCAACTCGTTGTAACCTTTTTCACTAAAACAACAACTGTAGCCAATAGTGTGTCTTGGCCTTGCTTAAGGCTATTGCTGTTGATACTGCGTTTTGTGTCTTCATGAAGAAGGCTGTTGTGTCTTTTGGAGCACCGATTGCATGAAATTTCCTTTCTGCAGTCGATAGCATTATGCTTTCCAAAGCATCTAAAGCACATGCTGTTCTTTTGAACGAATTCTTTTCTTTTTTCGATTGATTGTGCTCTGAATTTGAGACACTTTATCATATCGTGGCCATTCTTAGAGCAAAAGGCACACGATCTAACTTGCACTTTTCTTGTAGCAAGCTGAGCGGTATTTTTGTTAATGGCGTTTACTGAGTTGTATTGTTGCTCAATAAACTCTAGTACATCTTGTAAGGACTGTACAGCTCTTGCCTTTTTTACATGCTTTTCATACAGCTGCAAGGCTGCAAATTACGTCAGCAGAGCTTCCTATTTTTCCTTTTTGCTTTATGATGAATATGCTCTCGGTCGCAGTATCCAAAAACTTCCCTAAATTTTTCTCATCATGGGGCAGCAAGCACTCCAGTTCCATTAATTTGTTGAAGTGTTGGGAGAATATTTTTCTGCTATTCTCATAGCGTTTGCAGATAAGCTCCCACGCTGCTGCATAGCTAGCCGCTGATCCTGTTATCAAATGGCTAACCACCATTTGAGCTCCTCCTTTTAAGCAGGCTCTTCAATATCCCAGCTTCCTTTTGTTGCTGAGATCGTTCCTGCTGTCTATTAGTTCAGAGAACAGCTCGTAAAATGTTGGCCATTCCTTCGCATTTCCATTGAACGTTGGAAGGTCCACTTTTGGGAGTTCTGGCACGTCGTAGTTGAAACTTTTGAACTGTTCCAACTTCCTCTGAAGTACCATTTCTAGTGCGGCAACATCAGATTGCAGAATGTCTGCCTCATCTTGATCAAAGGCAGTTCTGTCATACTTGTTTTCAAGCAGTTTCAGTGTGTCCGTCACGTTGGACCAATGACTTTTCATCATTGCCAGCTGCTTGACAAGTTCAATCTCACTTGAACTATCCAGGGTTTCGTATATTAGGCTTATCTGTTGCCTCACCCTGTCCGCTCTTCTGTCCACCAGTTGAACCAGATTATCAACTGGACTGGAGCTCCGAGCTGATGCGGAATCAGATAATTTTGATCCACTTGGTATATTTACCTCTTCAAGTGTTTCTACCTTTAATTGCGACTCCTTGTAGGCCTTGACAGCATCCATAGTTTTAATGAACATTTTGTCATTAAAATATTAATGATCGCCAACTCCCAATTTTACCAGCGCATTGTTGTTAGTAGTAAATTGGTCTACCAATGCTTTTATTGCTGGTATAGATGCCTTGTCCTTGATGGCTTGCAGTATTTTGTTCTGCAGCACTCCTTGGTCTTGCATCAATTTCACAGATCTTTTCGACAACATCTTGGGAAAACAATCACTTCTTACCACTGGTGGGGGAAACAACAGAATCACTCGAATAACCTTGCTCTTTTTACTTTAAGGCGCTGGTTTCTTCTTCTGTGTTTCTTACCACTGGTGGGCGAAAACAACAGAATTTCTCGAAGGACCAAAATGTTCACACTATAAACTAATGCGTACACTTAATGAGTTCAATTCGGGTGTTTGAATCTAACTGACACGCTACAGCGAGGACATCGCCTTTTATTCATTCTTACATAGGTTCTTATCATCTAATTATATAATGCAGCGCTTGTAAGACGATGCAGTCTGCGTTGGTCAATGCAGATGAGATTTATCTTAAATCTATGTTTGTGGCCTATGACCGCGCTAATCACCTCTCGCGTGATCATATCTCTTGACACTTCGACAATAGACCACTGCAATCGTACTTATCTGTAGTTGCCACTTATGTTGTCCCGTGCCATGTTTATTGCAGCCCATAAATAGAACATATTTATAGTTTGTCTACTTATCATGTCTAAACACATCTTTATACACCTTGTTTTCTGTGCGAATGGTGGCCACGATGTTTGTATTATAGGGCAGTGCCTCGTCAGGATCTGCGAAGACACCCATTCGATTGGCAACAGTTCATGAAATGGTGCCGCTATCTCCTCAGGTACTATAATGTCCTCAGTCTTGGTAAAGTTTACATCCTGGCAGCTTTGAAATACCATCTCCGACATCCTTGAAAATAATTAGCTCATTTTTGGGATCTAAGATTAGTCCCTCCTTTTTCATAAAATCAAACCCAATAATTCCGTCAAACGTTTTAAGACTCGGTAGTAAAAAAAATTGAGCAAGACCAACTGTACACTTTTGCTGAATGTCGTCGCAGCCGTGTACGGACCTAACTTTAAACTTCTTATTAACAGAAGTGACATGTTCCAGCTCTGTGAGTGGTCTTATATAATTTACAGCAGCACCCGAATATAGCGAGGACCAGCTCTTAAAAAATTAATCTGATCATTTTCGACAACATTTTTTTCGACTGAATCCGCTTTCTTCTCTGCAAAATTATTATAATCTTCTTCAGCTTCTGAGACGATATTTTCGTCAGTGACATGATTAATTCTTTGGTATTTCGGTCCGGTAAATCTTGCTGATCCATCGAAGGGCCTTTTGGGAGTCTGACCTTGACGGCGAGCATCCATGGGCTGTGTAAATGTGTGTTGTTGTTGTGGTCTAGACTGTCTTGAGCGCAGCGATTGATCTACTTCTATAGGGATTGGCTGGTCTTGAGCCTCTCTCCAGTTGCTTTGCGCTTGTTTTCTATAAAAGTATGGGTTATTTCCTCAAATCATTGTCGGCATATCTGTTTTTTGGATTTGTTCGTTCCTTTGTGGCCTTATTTCTAGGCTTTGAGCGAAATTGTTTGCAAAATTATAGCGCTCGTGGCCTATATATAAGAGGCCTCTCCCTCTGAGGCCGAGGGAATTTCCATTGGTCTGGCGGAATACAGGATGTCGCTTAACGATTTCCTCACGCCTGAGATAAATACCCGCAAAGCATCCATTCTATTCTTTCCATTCAATTGGGCTGCTGCAGTTGAATCGTACGACATTATAGTCTGGTTCACAAGGAGCGTAAACTTCTTTTCGACCTCATCATAAAATTCGATTAGCGTCATTCTTCCTTGGCGAAGAGTCGACATCTCCTGCTCTATTAGATGTATTGGTCGTTTATCCGAGTACGTAAAGTCGAGCCTAGCTATAATCGCCTTAAAATTGAACGGTGTGTTAAAGGAAGCTAGTACCATATCTGCAGCGCCTTTTATCTTATTCCTTATAATTCCTAAAGTCTGGTAATGCGTTGAAGTACCATCATACTTTTCAAAAACCTTATAAGTGTGGGCCGCCTTTCTCCATGAAACATAAGTTTCGTGCTTTCCCTCAAAATTGACTTGACAATGTCAAGTGTTTCATTACACGGGATAAAGGATTTTATTTCTGCATCCTCGTAAGCTTCCACCTGTGGCGCATCTAATTTTATACTATCAATTTTTTTGACCACTTCATTGATTCTGATTTTAAAATTATTTTCTTGAGCTGTTAACGCTGATGATACTGCAGACTGGACAATTGAATTCAGTTGTTCCGCTGTAAGGGCCATATATGTTTTGTTGGGGTTTTGTCTGGCTGTTTGGGAGTTTATTTTCATGTTTTTAATTCCATGTAGCAATTCTTCTAATTCTCTATCACTCATTAAATGTCTCCCTCTCACTGGATCATAGACTGATTAGGGAAGTTAAGTGCATATGTTTGTTTCCTCTGCTTTGACAATGTTCCACTTCTCCTTGTTTTGGTTTCCCTTAAGTTCATTTCACGCTTTTCGTTGATTTTGTTCGTTTTATTCACTCGCTCAGTGTTCTTTCCACGCTCCAGGTCAGTGTTCTTTTCTGGCTCCACACTTTGTATTCCTTTTTGTTGATTTCGTTGGTTTTATTCACTCGCTCAGAGTTCTTTTCACGCTTCACGTTATTTTCGTTGGTCTCGTTGATTATATTAACTCGCTCAGTGTTCTTTTCACGCTCCACGCTTTGTATTCCTTTTCGTTGATTTCGTTGGTTTTATTCACTCGCTGTGTTCTTTTCACGCTCCACGCTATTTTCGTTGGTTTTATTCACTCGCTAAGTGTCCTTTTCACGCTCCACGCTATTTTCGTTGGTTTCGTTGATTTTATTAACTCGCTCAGTGTTCTTCTTTCTTTGCTTGCGTCAAAGGAGCTGTACTTTTACCGTTGATTTTTTGCGCTGTTCTCTCTTTGCTTGCACTTTTAACTTTTTCACTTTTAGTCTTTCTATTTTGACTCTATTCTTTCTCTCTTTGCTTGCTTCACTTTTTGCCGTTGATTTTTTTGCGATGTTCTTTTTTCTTTACTTGCTTCAAAGGAACTTTATTCTTACCGTTGATTTTTTTGCGCTGTTCTCTCTTTGCTTGCACTTTTTCACCTTAAGCTTTTATTTCAAATTGCACCCACGTTGGTGTTCAACATAAATTTTTTGAGTTCCTTTGCGAAAAAAATAATAGCACCACCATACCTTTTTTTGTTATTGATCAAATAAATTAAGGTTGAGGTACCGATAGAACCAAATACTGATTTTTCGCATAATGCTAGATATTTTTCCCATCCAAAAATGAAAAAAAAAATTTGAATTGTTTATACCTTAATTTTTTATAATTTTTTTTGGGCGGCAAGGTCTAAAATGAGGCGAAAAAAAAAATAGCACCACTATCGATTTTTTCAAATAATCAATAATTATCGAAGGATTGCTTTGGTAAAAAGCATGTGGTTATTAAACTTGACACTTAATCTATTATTTCGAAAATGATTTTTAAAAAATTTCCTTAAAAAAATCATTAAAATGGGACGTGGAAAGCACTGCACTAAAGAAAAACGTGACTTGATCAAAAAACTCATTTCTGAAGGAAAATCTTTTAGAAATATTGGCCAAATCCTTCAATGCTCAAACAAAATTATAGGAAATGTAATCACCTACAACGAGAATCCCGAAAAACGTGGGAAAAAACAATCATTGGGCACCCATCTCTTCAAAAGGCTAGTGCCCGAGAGCAAGAAGGATCCATTTAAAGCTCCTACCGAACTGAAAAAGGATCTCAACATATCCGCAACAGTGCAAACAGTTCACACATGTCTAAGGGAACATAGTTTAAAAGGCTGTAGTCCAAGGAAAGGTCCTTTTTTTAAATGGGAGACACATACCCAAGCGCATTAAGTTCGTCAAGGAACATTTAAATTGGCCATGCGAAAGATGGACGAACTTTTTATTGTCAGATGAGAGCAAGGTGGTTTTTTTTGGTGGCAATGGATCTTGATCGAATGTAAGGCGCCCTAGGAACACCGAATATAAGCCAAACGACACAGTAGAAGCAATTAAACGCGGCGGATCCAGTGTAATGGTATGGGCATGTTTTTCTTACTATGGAGTTGGACCAATACATTGGATAAAACCATAATGGATCAGCATGTGTATGTGGATATTTTGGAAACGGTTATGCTACCCTTTGCTGAATATGATATGCCGCTAAAATAGGTCTTCCAACAAGACAATGACCCCAAGCATACCAGCAGGAAAGCCAAGGAATGGTTCCAAAATAGATCAGTTCATGTTCTGGAGTGGCCTGCGCAGTCGCCAGACCTCAATCCCATCGAAAACCTTTGGTCGAATATTAAAAAGGCAGTTGCAGCTTTTAAGCCAACTAATAACGAAAGCCTATGGACCGTGATTAAGGAGTCCTGGAGCAATATAACCCCAAAACGGTGCCAGGACCTGGTTGACTCCATGCCAAAGCGTTGCGCAGCTGTTATTGCTAATAAAGGATACACTACCAAACACTAAATTAATGGGATCGGCGTAGTTTTAATATACAATCACTTGTTATTAATGAATTTGTTACTGTTAAGTTTATATTTTATGTTTAAAGCATTTTTTATGAAGTGGTGCTATTATTTTTTTCGCCCTTTTTTGTCATTTTTCATAAAGTTCCTTAAATAAGTTAAGAATTCATAGAACAATTGTGATTTTTTTTTATTTCCTAAAAAGTGAATTGTTTAACCTTTCTAAAAAGGTATTTCAGATCCTTTTAAACCCAAAATTGTAGGTAGGAGACTTATTCAAAGTTTTACTGGGCAAGTGGTGCTATTTTTTTTTTCGCAGCTGTATGTATGTAGGTTCTTTTTGCCACTCAATTAATTAAGTTAGTAATTAATTACTACTTTTAACTCTTTTTTCAAAATGTTAAAACTGTTTATTTTAAATTGCAACCACGTTGAGCGCCAATTAACAATTTAGTTACTGAGCTCTTTATTATACGACTAACTCGTTTGAGTCTGCGCTTCGAACTAAGTACATATTTCATTTCTTATTCTTTATACTCTGCTTGTGCTCTCTCGTGAGAGAACAATCCTCTTCTCTCTCGTCCGCTGTTCCGCTACGTTAACTTATATGTTGCTTATTTTTTGCGTGTAAACCTAACAACTTGTGTATTAAGTAAGTGATGTCCTCGTCCAACTTTGAAAATAAAATGTCAACTTTGAATAGCCCTTTGTAGCCTTTTTCGTGAGCTACTTTATTTTAACTAATTTTCGTAAAATGGACTGTTTAGAAAAAAAAAAAAAGAAAGTTCCGTTAGTTTTTAAGTTATTCTTATTATATTTACATTCTTGAGCAAATTCACAAGTTTTAGGCTGTTCGGTAAAATAGCAGTGTCTGGCTTTGTCCAACGAAAAGTCCCGAAATGATCAATATTTTGTAAAAAGTGAGTTTACTTAAGTTGATTAGTATATTTAAAAGGATAAATAAAAACAAAAAATAAACAAATATGTTCCAGTGGGTAGAAGACAGCACTTATCCCAGAAAGATAGAAAGTTGATTATTAAGCTAAGAGGGGAGGAAAAGTAAATCCACAGATACAGAAAATCGACGCAAAGTTCGTTTCAGCAATGTTAATGCATAATAATAAGGATAATAATACAGATAAAAATAAATTTTCAGTGAAATTTTGAACTTTCTGAAATCTAAACATACGCACACATACATACATATGCCATTTGTACATATGTACGTTTACGAAAACATGGTAATGTTTATTTTTAAGGTGCGAGGACATGTTTAAAGTGTTTCCACTGCTTTTTATAATTCTTTCGCATAGTTTTGATTTTACAGTCCCGTTTTTAATTTTTATGTAATTTGATATTCATTTTATCACGTGCTTGTGTACTTGGTATCGCGTCGAAATCAGAGTGAGCGAAGGGAAAATATCAAAAAAAAAAATATCGCAATACCGATATTTGGGCAAAAAAATATTATAATATAAATATATCATTTTCAGAAAAAATATCGATATATTGATATTTTGATATATTATCAACAACCCTACCATTCGACGACGACTATTGAATGAAAATATAAGTGCCAGGAGCCCACAAAAGGTGCTCCCACTTATTAATGTCATGGCCAGCACAATCTTCCAATCTAAAACCGATCGAATACCTGTGGAGTGACATTAAACACTAGGTGTCGAAGAACAACCCGACTTTTAAAGCAGGACGCATAGGCGCAGATTCCTCCCAAACGTTGCCAGGACTTGATGGACTCCATGCCGCGCAGATGTAAGACACTGATAACCAACAATAGCAATGCATAAAAGTATTAGATCCCAAATTAAAATATTTGTAAAAAAAATAGTTATTTCTAAGCCAGGTTGAATTGTGGTGTGTTCAGGGGCGGCGACACGCCCACTTTCCCAAAATAATTGTAATGGTGTAAAAGACTACCCAAAAATAAATCGTATCTTAAATAGTTTACGAGATATTAATTTATGCCAACAAAACAGGTCAAATTCCCAATAGTCGTATATGGCGTTCCACAGTAGCGGCCCAAGAACCGAACAGCATAAACACTCCTTTGGACGACTCGCAGAGTAGGAAACGCTCAGAGAAGTACCTCCGCACCAGGTAGGCTTCCACCCCAAATCCGACTAGCGCGGCCGACCCTCGGTCCCATCGCATACCAGCTTTCTGGTTTCGACGATGTGGCATACTGGCCAGAACAATAGTGGCTTTCCTGGTTTTGGGAAGAGCAGCAGTCTTTAAACCTTTAACCTGTTTGGGAAGACGACTTCATTCGGGCACTTAGTGGATCGCGAAAATGTTTGGCTGTAGAGTGGGACCGATCAAAAGTGCTCTTTTGGGGATGCCGTCAGGCTCATGGGCTTTGCCATTTTTAAGGCTCTTCAACAGCTCTAGGGTCTCCTCATTGCACTGGCAACATGAATAAACAAACTTGCGCTGCGTCTATGTCTTCGGAAGCCGCATGCTTAATATATGTTATAGTTCCAGAGGTATTGACGTTCATAAGGACGGACATGGCTCATCGACTATTGATCCTGATCAGGAATATACACTGGTAGGCACAATTATTTTGACAAAATCATCTTTTGTGTTCCTCAGTACTCTTTGATTAGCAGCGTTCAAAGAGTGCGCAAAGGTTCATAAATAGCATATTAAAAATAAAAGTAGCAAGAATTTTAGTTCAAGCTGATCAAAGAGTACTGAGAAACACGAAAGAACATTTCGTCAAAATAATTGTGCCTACAAGTGTACATATTTTACATGGCCGGAACCGATTCCTTCTACCTGTTAAATTCATTTCAATGAATCTAGTATACCCTTTTGCTGTACGAGTAACGGGTATAAATATACAGTTTTTTTTTTTTATTATATTCTAAGTTGTTAACGGTTTTAGAATTACCAGATAATTATACCCGTTACTCGTAGAGTAAAAGGGTATACTAGATTCGTTGAAAAGTATGTAACAGGCAGAAGGAAGCGTTTCCGACCATATAAAGTATATATATTCTTGATCAGGATCAATAGCCGAGTCGATTTGGCCATGTCCGTCTGTCCGTCCGTATGAACGTCGAGATCTCAGGAACTACAAAAGCTAGAAAGTTGAGATTAGGAATACAGACTCCAGGGACATAGACGCAGCGCAAGTTTGTCGAATCATGCTGCCACGCCCACTCTAACGCCCATAAACCGTCCAAAACTGCTACGCCCACACTTTTGAAAAATGTTTTAATATTTTTTCATTTTTGTATTGGTCTTGTAAATTTCTATCGATTTGCAAAAAAACGTTTTGCCACGCCCACTCTAACGCCCACAAACCGCCCAAAGCTGCCACGCCCACACTTTTGAAAAATGTTTTGATATTTTTTCATTTTTGTATTAGTCTTGTAAATTTCTATTGATTTGCCAAACAATTTTTTGCCACGCCCACTCTAACGCCCACAAACCGCCAAAAACTGTCTTTTGCACTTACACTAGCTGAGTAACGGGTATCAGATAGTCGGGAACTCGACTATAGCGTTCTCTCTTGTTTTTTTTTAAAAATTAGTCGTTTTCATAACATGCCACAAAAAACATTCGAAATTCATAAAACATACGTTTATAAAATTGCTTAACCTTTCCACCGCGTGAGGAATTCAAAAATGTGTAAATTAAATGAAACCCAACTGAATCAAATGTTAACACCAATAAATATTATAATTTAAAATTAGTATAATAAAAGCTTTACATTTATTTTTATGTCAAGTAGAGCCCGCGTGCTACATATTTGTCTTTATGTTTCGTAAGTTATACAGAATTCTGTTCGAGAAGTAGAAGTTTCAACTACTTGAATGGCTAATGCGGTTTGGATCTTATTGTTGAGGATGCCAGTAGTCACTCAAGTAGCGAAGCCCTCGTTATTTTCGATTAGTACCTGTGAGTTCATCGTCATTTGTACAAATGAAGGTTTTCAATTACAATACATTTTTTCTTAAATATTATTTTTTGATTAATAGTATTTCTACGTATTATGCGTGAAAAATGGCTTGCAAGTAAAAATCTAATATTCCAGAATTATGGACAATTTGGTTGAAATGCATAAACTTTACATATACTTATATACATAAACGCCTATGTATAGTATAGATGTTTGATGACGAATGCGACTTTTGATGAGCAGTCAAATTTTGCCATATGCTTAATATATTTGTATACAATATATGTGCTGGTTTTATCTTTTGTCTAATAATGTAATTTGTCTATCCGAAGCAGCTTAGGAATCGGCTGTGTGAACGTTCATCGAAAACGCACATATACTTTCGCCCTTCCTGGATACCGCCTTAGCTTGGTATTGACCAACATCGTCCATATTACACTTAGCCACTGCAAATAAGTATCGGATGTTATCCTTCGTAAAAGAGAAACGTGGAAGAGTTTCGTCGATGGGTTTGCCATCTTTCAGCCAAACCAAATTTAGGAGCTCAGAATCTATTTCGCATTCAAATGTGGTACTCTCTCCCTCAAGTACCGAAACTGACGTGGGAAACTTCACAAAGGCCGGATGCTTAGAATCGTCTCCTGGCACTGTTACATTTATTGTGCAGGTACTGAAGGATTCGCCTACATCATTGAAGGCCTCGCAAGTGTAGGTACCGCCATCTTCCGGAAATATCTCTGCAATTTGTAATCTATATATATTGGCCTCGTTGGTGTATTGGAAATCCTTGCTCGGCTTTATCTCTTTGTTATTGTGTAGCCATACGACATCAAAATGTTGAGCTCCAATTATACGACAAGCCAACGTAACTGCATCGCCATCCCTAACAAACCTCGACTCCAAGTGACTAACTATTTTTGGCGCTTTGTCGCTGGCATTCACTTTTCGCTTGGTTAGGTTCTTATCCAGTGCTTGAAAAGAAAATAGATTTTTATTTTTATTTTTACAAAACAATAAAATTAAGTGAAATAAACTTTTAGATAAAGATTACAAAATGTATCAAGTGTCAGAATATCAACAAGTAGAATATCAACGTTACTGGCTTAAGCAAAATTAATATAAAACAAAAAAATTTATTTAACTAATATAACTCAAATACAAACGTTTAATTGTTTATTAACTCAGTTGCTTAAAGCGGTAAAGAAAAATAATATTTATAATTGAGAAAATCTACTTACGCTGTATTGTTAGTTTGCATTTAGTTTCCACGGCTCGAATAGAGTTTGTGGCCGTACAAGTGATCACACCCTCGTCTTCAGGAAATACCTCATTGATGGTTAAAGTTGCAATGCCATTTTTATACCTCAAATCCATAATATCAGAAGATGATAGTGACTTTCCATTTTTCGCCCAAGAGATTTGAGGCTCTGGATCACCTTTTACATGACAAGTTAGTATCAACTGTTCTCCATCACGAATTGTTAAATCGTGAAGGGGCTTCGTAAATTCCGGCTTGCACATTAATGAATCATCTGGGGGAACTAAGATGGCATATATATAAAACAGAATTTTTGTATGGAGCATATGGATATATATTTAATAAATACGTACGTATAAGCTCTTTGGTAGCACTTCGTGACCTTGACGGGCTTCCGGGGGCCTGTAAAGTATTTGATGCATACTTTTTCTTGTTTATAATGCTATTCTGCGAGCTTGAAGAGTTTGAGTTGGAAACAATTGCTTTGTCAGCCTATAACAAAATAATAAATATAAAAAGATCAAAAGATTTTTTTATTACTTACCTGCGACTCAGATGTGCTTTTGACTGAAGATGATGTGAATTGCCGTGATGTTACTATTGGGAGGGGAGCTGGCTTAATTGGCTGCTCAATGTATTTCCTATCTGTTTAGTTAAGTAGAGACAATGCATTTTAAAATTAAAATTTTTATAAAATCTACTGTAACTGCAGTTTGTATGGTTACAAAAAACTGAGTGTTAATGTTTTGTTTTAAATTAAGCTGATTAACATATATATTTAACAATGTTAAAAAGGTATTTTAAAAAGGTATAGTTTCGTGTAACGCCTACTCCTTACTACGACATTTAATCGATTTACTACGATTTTAACAAAAATCTTAATAATATTGACTCTAAAAGAATATTTATGTATCTATGATAGATGTATAATATAATTTTATTACAAAAATAGCAGCAAGTCCTATTTTAAAATCGTGGTCAAAGTAAAGAACTCGTTTGCGTGTTGTTTAATGAAATAGTACAAGTTTAGGATTTGTTTTATACTCAATGAATATCATGCTCTATTCATTAGTAACAACACTTTATTAAGATTATTTAAAATATATTAGCTCTGATAAAAATGTTTTTCAAAATGAGACCTTTTTTAAATTATATTGATGAACCAAAAAATATGCTTTATTACGATGTATAAATTGCGAGCATTATTGGCCAAAAAGAACTATAAGTGGGCGTGTGTAACATTTCAATACTCAAATATGCATACAAAGTTTTACGCACGAAACTACATATATATACGGGCGCTTTTATTTTATTATACATTTGAATGCTTAAATTTGGTTTTGTTGGCGTTCAAACACGTAGAATTCGTGTAACCGTATTCGGATTTTGTGCATCGTAATCAATTACATTTTTTTTTGAAACCACCAATGCTACTCTTCTATATTTCACAGTATAATTAAGCTGTAATAGGTGTAGCTGTAAAAATCTGCGCAAAAACAAGGACAATTATAACGGTTAAATATTTGGCCGTCGAATTTATTAATCCGTTTCGTTCTTTTAAACATTTAATGGAGTATAATTTTAAGTAGGTATACGAGCATGCTGACGGTAAATATGTATTTCTAGTTTGGATTTTTTTTATTGTCATTTACCTCCTGAGTAAAGGAAATTGTGGGCGAGTTGAGCCTGCTCAGGCGTAACCCATTCTCCTGGGAAAAATTGAATTTAAAAATGTATTATAGCAAACAGTAAGAACGCATCAATACACATATATGTATGTAGATTACTTAAACGTTCGCAGTATATTAAAGATTACACGTCTGTCTATAATATGGAATTTTATATAAATCTTAATTTTAAAAATTTAATATTAAGTTGATTTTAGTTATTTATCAAAATGAATTATGATCTTATATTCCTTTATCTATTCCTATCATTAATCCTGAAACGCAAGTGCTCTCAACAAATTTTTCTTTCTAAATCCAAACGATTGATAAAAATATCTCATTTAGGTAGGCAATGTGTCTATTTAATGTCATTTCTTTGTATGTCGGAGAAAAAACGAAAATTGGGCCCCTCTATCAGTAAAGTATTATAAGAGAAAATTCTGAAGATAAGTAATTTACTAAATACTAAAATTTCGTCTAGTTGGGCATCATACAAAAGAGTCATTAATGCCATTTGGTTTATATCGGAAAAAAGAAATGAAAATAAAGCCCCTCTACCTACTGGTAAGAACTTTTGTAAGAAAAAACTCTGAAGACCTGTAATTTACTAATTACTATGATATAAAAAATTTCCATAACAATAAATTAATAATTTATTTACACATCTTAAAAAAAAAATTTGATTCATTTACTTAGCCTGTGTTTCCCTGCCTTGTTTTACAACTTACAAAATAAATGTTTTTTGTTTACCTTCAACGATCACAACACAATCTGTTTCGTCTGTTCCGTGACAGTTTGTTGCCTTACAGCTGTATTTTCCTGAATCGGATGGCTTACAGTCAATTATTTCCATGGTGACAACTCCATCAGAGTGAGTCATCGCATACTCGTATTTGCTAAGTTCTCGGCCGTCCTTGTACCACCTTACATTAGGTACTGGTTTGCCACTTAAGCAACACAGTAGCTTGCATGTATCGCGAGCCTGCATGACGCGGGGTCGCAAAAGGAATGTGAAACTGGGCGCCGTCTCGGACTGTTCCTGCCAGAAAGTGTACGGCAAGGGTTCACGTCTGCGCACCGGAGTTGATTCCGTTCGGTACCTTGGCTGTTCTTTTGGTAAGGGCTGAACATTTAGAAAGACGACTTCTTCTCTGGAGCCATAGTGATTTTCTGCTCGAATAATATATTCTCCTCGATCGCCCAACTTAACTCGGTTAATGATGAAGTAGTAATCATCTCCAACGTATCGTTTCATAAACTTGACACTCTGTCGCAACTCAATATTATTATGTGACCAAGTGAGGGTAGGGGTAGCTATTGCAACGCATCTGCAGTAGAACTTTACGCTTTGTCCCTCATAGCAAAATTGTGAAGATGGACGAATTACAAAACGTGGCGCTGCTTGACGCCGATCAAAAACAGCATCATGAATCTTGTATTTCTCCATTAGCAACTTTCTTAGAGATGAGTATTCAGACAGACGGCCAATCGGCAACAGGTACCTCTCAAAGTCTTCATATTTCCTTCTTAGTTTTTCTCGATACGCCAGATACCGATCACGATTGATTATCTGTTTCATAGCACAATGTTCTCCCGTCAGCCACGGGTGCAGAAGACATTCGTGAGCAGTCATACGCTTTTCTTTGTTTCCAACAAGCAATTTTTTAATAAAGTCCTTAGCTTCTTCAGATATGTACTTAAAGGATTCTACATCGAAATCCCAATCGCAGGCCTTTACGTTCTTGAGAGTTTGAACATCATTATCACCAGCAAAGGGTGATAATCCGCTTAACCTAAAACAACAGAGACATTATTTTATTGTATTAATCTTGGTCGAGCCTGCGAGGGGTAAAAATAAGTATGGAAATGAGACTGCTTAGAGCTAACTCAGCTTTTATAGATTTTTAATTGTTCAAGCTAGACAGCTTTTACCGTTATGATCCTTCTAGTGGGCTTTGAAACCAACTTGCGCTGCGTAGGCGTCACTTGTTCTAGGTCTTATAGTTCACGAAGTCTCAGCGTTCATACGGGCTGACAGACAGACGGACATGACCCAAGTGACTCTTTCTTCTACCTGTTAGGAATTTTTACACGAATCTGAAATACCCTTTACTTTAAGAGGGACGACTATTGCAAACTTATTGCAAACTTATAGCTTAAAAAAGTGAGAGACTGGTTTGCGTAAAAATTCATAAAATTGGGTAATACTAATCAAGAATATATATTTTGCATGGTGGCAAATGTCTGAAGCTTCTGACTAAAATCTATATACCTTCTGGTATTTATATTGTACCAAGATTAAGATTAAACAAGCTACTTTTTCCTGTAGGTAATTGGACGGACGGACAAGTCTATATCGATTTGGGCAATACTAATCAAGAATATGTATTTTATATGGTCGCCAATGTCTCCATTAGTGCGTTAGACTTCTGGCTGAAATCTATATATCTTATGCCGAATAAATACAATATGTACCAAGATTAAAATTAAATAACCAACTTTTTCCTGTAGATAATTCCAATAGCTTACTGTATTGGGCACACCTGTCAGGACATATAAGCTTTGAGTGTATTGTTTTATGTAGTAACATTGAAAAAATTACGAAAGAAATAGAACCTTACAGAACATAGGATAGTACTCCAGTAGCCCACATATCAGTGTAGAAGCCGACTGGCTCCCTGTTTACGATCTCCGGTGCTGCGAACTCAGCCGTTCCTGTTGTAATTTTAACAACTTCATTTGGATCAAGGCGCG
Organism: Drosophila yakuba; assembly: GCF_016746365.2. Lineage (NCBI taxonomy): Eukaryota > Metazoa > Arthropoda > Insecta > Diptera > Drosophilidae > Drosophila > Drosophila yakuba. Next base: position 870,156 of record NC_052531.2, on the reverse strand, counting down.
TTGCTAGTCCAAAGTCGATAAGTTTAACATTAGTGCTTGAACGAGTTTGGCACATTATATTCTCTGGTTTTATGTCCAAGTGGATAATATTTTGTTCGTGCATATGCCTAATGCCCTCGCAAATTTGTCTCATATAGTTTATAACTTCAGCTTCCGTCATTACATAACCTTCAGCAGTAATGCGTTCAAATAATTCTCCACCGGATAAGCTAAAATAAGATTAGATAATAATAATAATAATAATAATAATAATAATAATAATAATAATAATAATAATAATAATAATAATAATAATAATAATAATAATATAAGTATATTTTGGGTGTTACTTACAATTCCAGTATTAGGATCATTTCATCGTCGTCTTCGAAAGCATCGTGCAAGTTGATAAGCTTCTGATGGTGCAATTGATTCATTATATCTATTTCTCGGCGTATCAAGTCTTTCTCAACCGAATGCGATACTGGAATAAACTTGGCAGCAAAAATATTTCCAGTGCTTCTCTCGCGACAGCGATGTACTACTCCGAATGCACCTGTTCCGATTTCCTCAAGGATATCATACCTATCATATACACTTTGCTGAGATATTTCCACGGGTTGCGGAACGAACTTGGAATAAATGTCAAACACATATGAATCGTAATCTTTAACTGGTCCATCTGCTTTTCCACGTAGTTTCCGCCCATTTGCATCAATTTCCCACTTACGTTCAATCGGTTTCTTTCTAATAGACTCCTTAGTCTTGATCAGAGTGCTAGTGTCGGAAGAGTCAGACCGTCCATATACATTATCAGCAAATATGCGGAAATCGTACTCTTTTCCTGGAGTCAAGCCGCTGACTGCCATAGACGTAAACCTAGTATTTCCGACACGTATCCACGAAGATAATGGGTGCTCCCGACGCTCTACGTAGTAATTCGTTATGTCGCTGCCACCGTCCCATATAGGAGATTTCCAGCTAAGAGACAACGAATCTGTGCCAATACTTTCAATTAAGGGGAATCGTGGAGGATCTGGACGATCACTAATTTGCACTTGTATTATAGCTGTATCCGAACCAAGTTCGTTTTCCGCTGTAATTCTATAAGGTCCCGAGTCCAAGTGCGATCCATCTCGAATGATAAGAACAGCATGTCGTTCCTTAACTTCCACAGTGTAGTGACCACCGGATTCAATATTTTCACCGTCCCTAACCCAATGTATACGTGGTTTTGGGAAACCAGTAAAGGGAATTTTAATTACAACATTTTCACCCTTATCAAAGTAAGCAGTGTCTCTAAATCTTGGTGGAACGTTTAATTTTGGAGCAGCTAAGAAGTTTAAAAATATTCAAATACCAAAAACGCACATATATAAATATATATACTTACTCATAATAGCCAATGTGGCGCGTGTTGATTTTGCTCCAGCCTTATTTACAGCGCGACAAACATATTCATCAGCGTCTTCGCCAAATATGTCGTTGATATTTAGGAAATGATTGTCACCTTCTGAGTACATGTGATACCGTGTCCCATTACTGATTTCGCGAGCTCCTTTATACCAAGTTATGGTTGGCTTAGGAACGCCACTTATTGTGCATGTGAATTGGGCGTTGTGATTTTGAATGCAATTGGCATCGCGTAGCGGTTTCACAATCAATGGCGGAGAAGCCGCCTGTGGATCTATTATCTTGACTCCTTGGGAAGCGGATGATTCTTTCGAGAGACCTGCTACATTCTGTGCAAAGATTCGGAACTCGTACTGCCGCCCTTCAATCAGATTGATACAGTTTATTTGATTGGCAGCACAGATAGTAGTGTTTACACGCTGCCATGTGTTGCTGCCTACTTCACGCTTATCGATCCAATAGCCTTGAATGTGGGCACCGCCATCCGACTCCGGCTTACTCCATTCCAAATGCACAAAGTCTCCTCCGATCTCAGTAATTTGAGGAATGCCAGGCGGCGAAGGTGGGTCAATTGGGTCTTTGGCTCGAAGTGGATTTAACCCCTCTAGTGGTGGACCCATTCCGTTCTCATTTACAGCCATCACTCGGAAAATGTATTCTTGGTTCTCAATAAGCCCTTGTACATTGAAGGCTGTATCTTTGCAGGTACTAGATACAGTTATCCAGTGTGGTGATGACACATCTTTCCTCTCGACCACGTAATGAGTAACTTTAAGACCACCATCGTAGGATGGGGGACGCCAGCTTAATGTACAGGAGTGTTTGTTAATGTAAGAGGTACCCATGGGTCCGGTTGGGGCTGAAGGCATGCCGGTGATGCGTACATTAAACTGCCCTGTGGCACTACCAGAATCATTGGTGAATTCAATTTGATATGTGCCAGCATCGCTTTTTACGATATTACGAATGCAAATCGCTACATAATCGTCAAATATGTTTACCTTAACATGCGTATCATCATTACTATCAGATATGACTTCATTGTTTTTCTTTAATATCACAGTTAGTGGCTGGTCGCCAGAGTAGAAAATCTTGATCTTTGAATTGTCTCCTTCGGGTAAGTTAAGTTCATGGGGGCATCTGTTAATGATAGGCGGTGAGCCAATTTTTAGATAACCTGATGTGTTAACGAATCCGAGAGAATTCATTGCCTCACATGTGTAGTCACCATCGTCTCCAGATTGAACATTAGATATATGCAGTCGGAAGAGCCCATCCTTACTGTCGCATGTAATTCTGCCCCCTCCCATTTGAATTTCTTTTCCATTGCGAAGCCACCTTGCGGTTGGACTTGGTTTACCTGAGGCAGCGCATTGTAAAGTATAATCCTTGCCAAAGGGTGCAACCCTGTCTTGTAGTCGTGTAATCCAATCAGGTTTCTCACCACCGAGTACCTCGCAAACCTTAATTGGCATGGTACATAAACTAGGTTCTGAGCGTCCAGCGGAATTGACAGCATATATGCGGAATTCGTAATCACCCATCTCGATGAGGTTCATAACCGTGTATTCTGTATCCAAGACATTGTAATCATTACACTTTACCCATACGGCTCCACCGATGTCTCTTCGTTCAATAATGTAGCCAGTAATGCGAGATCCACCATCTCTTGAAGGTTTCTCCCACTTTAAGTCGACATAGTTTTTACCAACCTTAGTTACTTGTGGGGCCCCAGGAGGTGAGGGTACACTGAATTTTCCTTTCAGCTTAAATCTAAGTGATGGTGAAGATGGTTTACTTACGCCTGCAGCGTTCTTAGCCTTTATACGGAATTCGTATTCACTGCCGTTGATTAAGTTGTAAAGTTGATACTTAGTGTCCTTTATAAGGTAATCATACGCATTCCAAGTCGAATCGTTTAAAATATCCCGATATTCAACTTGATAGCCTTGTATGCGGGACCCTCCATCACTTACTGGTCGAGTCCAAATCAAAGTCACATTTCCAGAATCCCAGTCAATAACCTTTGGCTGACCAGGCTCATCCGGAACTGTAAATTGATGTTTGGCAACAATGGGTTCGATTATATCCAATGGATCAGACAAACCGTATTGGTTTTCTGCTCTTACACGGAAATTATATTTGCATTGAGGTTCCAAGCCCATGACATCGTAGTGAGTGTTACGAACAAAACTGCAGATCTTAACCCATGAACCACTATTGTCCAATTTTTCAACGACATAATTTGTAATAGGTGAACCACCATCATCCAACGGCGTCTTCCAGGCCAGGGTGCAAGTGTCGGGGGTAATGTCGTATGCATTTAATGGACCCTGAGGTGGTAATGGCCTATCTACCACTGTGACGTGACATGATGCAGTATCTGAACCCTTGTTATTGGTAAGTGTAATGGTGTACGATCCAGTCTCAACTCGTTTAGCTGATTTATTGTAATAAACTGAATTATAATCATTAGAATCAAATTTAATACGCTCATCGGGAATTACTTCTACACCATTTACAGTCCATAATGCAGTTGGCCGAGGATTGGCGTGATATGGTACTGTTATACGGAATTCATCTCCTGCAATAACTGTCATATCCCGAATTGACAAATCTGATGTAATCTTTGGCGCATGTGGTGGTCGGCGGCAGAAGATGAAGTCGCTGGAACCGCTATAGGCCGATTGTCCGGCTGCATTTACTGCGGCTACCCTAAACTCGTATTCAGCATTTTCAATAAGATTTGGAATTTTACAAGATAGGTCTGGACAAATAGCATGAACTGCCTTGGTCCATTTGTCATCACTTAATAAGCGTTTTTCAATAATATAGCCGGTTATGGGAGAACCACCATCGTGTTTTGGTTTTGTCCACGCTATAGTTATACTATCTTCTGTCGAGTCAATACCATGAGGAATACCGGGAGTATTGGGGACATTGAAGGGATGTCTTGCAACTATAGGCTCAGATGTATTGGCCGGGTCGGATTGACCATATTTATTTTCCGCTATCACGCGGAAATCATATTCTTTATTGATCGCAAGGTTTCGAATTCTAACAAACGGTACTGTGCAATAGCTGCTGACCTTAGACCATGTGGACGAACGAGCTTCTTTCTTTTCAATAATATAATTTTGTATAGTAGAGCCACCGTCATCGTTTGGTGGATTCCAATACAATGTTAGAGAATCTCCAGAAAACTCATCAGCACGTATGCGTGTTGGTGGAGATGGTCTATCCAAAACTCTAACATTAATGGTAGCCGTATCGAATCCTGATGAATTCTTTAATTGGAGCCGATATTGACCTGAATCGGCGCGTTTCGAGTTTTTCACCACAACAGATGCTGCATCATCAGTCAAATGTTGGTGCACACGAGTATTGTCATCCAGCATATTGTCGTTGGAATACCAAAATGCGTTGGGCTTCGGAAAAGCTATGTAGGGTACATGAATGCTAAAATCATCACCAGCTCTACACACAATATCTCGGACCTTTCCGAGTTCCATGCAAGGCTTATTTGGTTGCTCCTCAATTGTAATGGGTTGCGATGGCTTAGATGGCTCTGATCGACCAACTTCATTTTCAGCGATAATACGGAATGAATACTCTTCTCCTTCCTTAAGGCTTGGCACTGTGTATACATTGGAATTAATAGGTATGTCGTTAACAATGGTCCAATTCTTCTCGTTTTTGGGACGCATTTCAATATAATACCCTTTTATTCTGGATTTGCCATCGGTGCGAGGGGGGCGCCAGGATAATGTAACACTATTCCTGGAAATACGATCTGGTTTTGGTGGCTCCGGCGGATCTGGACGATAGCGCTGATGCTCAGCAGTCATTGGATCGGAGGGCTTTGACGGGTGACCAGGCCCAGCCTCATTTACTGCGAGCACTCGGAACTCATAACGAGCTCCATCCCGAAGATTGGGTACTGTATAGGATGTATTAGGTGTAGGGTAATTGTTGCATTTAATCCAACCACCCCCGCGTTCGCGTCGTTCTATAATGTACCCCGTAATAGGCTTACCACCGCAATCGTTTGGTGGATGCCACTCCAAACTAGCTGAGTTTGGTGTATATGTAGTAATGGCTGGCTGAGATGGTGCTCCGGGTGGGTCGAAAGGCGACTTAGCCAACACCGGCTTACCTTCGAGAGCGTCGGAAGCTCCGTAGATATTTTCAGCCCTGACACGAAAAACATATTTCTTGCCCTCTACTAGACCCTTCACTGTAAAATTGGTCTTGGGGCAAGTGCCTGGCACTGACCTCCAATCATCTACACCATACTCAGTGAACTCGATTATGTATCCCGATATGTCGCTACCACCATCGTCCTTGGGCGAATACCAATGCAACGAAATGTGATCTGGGGCTATCTCCGTATAACTCAAAGGTCCTTCAGGGGGTGATGGCCTGTCTACGACAATAACTTCAATGTCAGCTGTATCCTTACCAAACTCATTAGCAGCGGTAACAATGTATTTTCCAGAATCCCGTCTGTTTGAATCATCAATTCGAAATAGAGTACGTTCCGAGTTAGTCTCGTAAGATACGCGTTTACCTTCCTGTAGCTTGAGATCACCTCGTTTCCATTCAATAGTCGGAGTAGGTGCCCCAGATATGGGAATATTCAATTTAACAGGCTCACCTGCACGTACTTTTACACGTTTGCCTATCAAACCATCAAAATAAAATCTTGGCTTTTCACGCAATGGTCGAGCATCGAAAGTGGCCGAAGGTTCGGAAGTTTTACCGTTACCAGCAGCGTTAACCGCCGATATTCTGTATTGATATTGATGGTTCGATGTTACTCTGTCATCTTGATATTCAGTAGTAGGTACTGGTTGCCCATTTATTTTCATCCATCGACCAGTATTGACGTCGCGACGTTCAACGTCGTAACCGATAATTGGGGATCCTCCATTACTAATTGGTTGCTTCCATTTAATTGAAATATGATTCTTATCGCTGTCAATTAGTTCTGGCTTTCCAGGAGCTCCCGGCACTGTGTATTGATTTTTGGCTATCACCGGTTGGTCGGTAGAAAGGGGATCGGAACGTCCTTGAAGGTTTTCGGCCATAACTCTAAACTCGTACATGGTTCCTTCCAGAAGTCTGGGCACCAGAGCATGGTTGTATTTGGCACTAACATAATTTACAGCTGGTACCCACCCACCGCCATGGGAAAGATCACGTTTTTCTATAATATAAGAAGATATTTCAGATCCTCCATTATCTTTTGGTGGTTTCCATGATATAGTCACAGAGTTCGCAGTAATTTCTTCATATTCCATTGGACCTTCTGGCGGCCCCGGGCGGTCAAGTACTACAAGTTCGAAGCTGCCTTCATCGATTCCAGAACTATTACGCAGTAATAGATGATAGACTCCGGAGTCAGACCTTTTACAGTTAACAGTATGTACTATGGTGTGGTGACCAATTGATGTAATTGTCGATCGGTCATTTGACATTAGGGGATTGTTATTAAGTGTCCATGTCGCTTCTGGTGCTGGCTCACCAATAAAATGTATATCTGTGTGAAATATGAGCCCGCATTTAATACGTATTTCGTTGAGTGGAGTTATTATTTTTGGTGGCAGGTAGCGCGGCTTTGCCATAATCATGTCAGATGGCTCTGAAGGTTCAGATTGACCTGCTTGATTAACAGCAATAACTCTAAATTCATACTCTTGACCCTCGGTTAAGTCTGGAACTGTGGCTATGTTCTTATTTGATGGAACATGTAGTACATTAGTCCAGTAAGGACTACCCTTTTCCTTTTTCTGTATGATGTATTCACTAATCGGAGCTCCACCGTCGCTTTTTGGGACAGCCCATTGCAAGTCTATATGGTCAGAATCCCAATCAGTAATATTTGGTTTTCCAGGCGCATCAGGCTCGTCAAACTCGTTTTTAGCAATTATACTATTTGCTGCTTCTAAGGGATCGGATTCCCCAATTGCATTGACTGCTTTAACACGGAACATATATTCCTTGCGGTGGACAAGGCGAGTGATATCATGAACTATATGTGTGCTCATACCAGCATCGGACCAAGTGCTTCGAGATAAGTCCATTTTCTCGATAATATAATGCAATATAGGCGAACCACCGTCATCATCCGGAACATTCCAGGCTAAGTGGCATCCATCCCTTGTTATCTTTGTTATATCCAGAGGTCCTTGTGGTGGCGATGGTCGATCCAATACCGTCGCATGTGCAGATGCATCAAATGATCCATGCTCATTCTTCAATATTAAAGTATAACGACCTTCGTCGCTTCTAAGTGAGGATAAAATTTCAAATGTTAATTCGTTTTGGAAAAGACCACACTCGCCTCGTGAATTTGAACCTATTTCTTTTCCATTATATAGCCATGTTATAGATGGTTTCGGAGACGCTTCGATTGGTAATGTCCATCCTAAACGCTTTCCAGCATGGACTGTAATATCGTTTAAAAGTGACTTGTCAAAGAATGGAGCAAGGAAACGTGGCTTGCATATAATGGTGCTAGACGGATCAGATGGATCGCTAGGACCTCCCCGGTTGACGGCAATGACCCGGAACTCGTATTCTCCACCATATGTAAGTTCCGGTACATGAGCCTTGCAATCATCACCTGGCACAACAGCAGCCCGTTCCCATTGACCAAACTTTGGTCTTTTTTCTATAATATATGAAGAAATGGGTGCCCCGCCATTTTTCTTTGGAGCGGCCCACTCCAGATCCACAAAATTTGTACCCCAATCTGTAGCTTGCGGTTGGCCAGGTTTATCTGGGTGTGAATAGGGATCTTTTGCTGTTATAGGCTGAGAAGTTGTCAGTGGTTGTGATTGTCCTTGCTTATTGACAGCTCTTACCCTAAAACTGTAATCATGGTTTTCAATTAGATTATCCGCCCTGATTTCGGTATCAGTGCAATCACCAACGGGTACCCAGCGCATGGCTTCATTATCCATTTTTTCCACAACATAATGAGTAATCTCTGAGCCACCATCATCCTTGGGAGGCCGCCATCGAAGTACTATACAGTTTTTGCTAACATCACCATTACGTAATGGGCCTTCCGGCACACTAGGAGCATCCAGGACTGTAACTTTTACAGTGTGCCTATCTGTACCATTTACGTTACGTGCTGTTAAAGTATAGTCTCCTGTGTCGGATCGCTTTGCATCAAGTATTCTTATCTTAGTGCGGTCATAAAAATTTGAAATTTTTACTCGATCTGTGTTTATGATCATATTGCATTCGTGAGTCCAATCTTTGCTTGGTAAAGGCTCCCCAGTTACTGGTACATTAAATTCAAATACATTTCCAGCTTTAATTTTTATATCTGTCATGTAGTTTCGATCTATTTTTGGAGGTGTGTTCTTGGGACGAGCCATATGTGTTTCAGTTGCATCACTGGGTAAGCCTGGACCAGCTTTATTTACTGCTCTGACGCGGAATTCATATTTAAGGCCTTCAACCAAGTCAGGAACGTGAGCATTGGTGATGTCATCACTGACCTCAACGCATTTTTCCCAATCAGGGGAGAATTTGTCGCGTTTTTCAACTATATACCCCGTTATGGGAGATCCACCATCAGCCTCTGGTCTAGTCCATTCAAGATCAACAAATTCTTTGTCAAAGTCTTTTATAGTTGGAGTACCTGGCTTTGTAGGTTCATTGAATGGATTTTTGGCCATGATGGCTTGTGATGTTGTAAGTGGTTCTGATGATCCCTGACGGTTTTTGGCACGTACTCGAAATTTGTACTTATGACCAGGGGTAAGGCCCTTTACTTTAAGTGCAGTGGCTGGCCCGTCAGTCTCCCCAGCAGGTACCCAACGTCCTGTTGTTTCATCTAATTTTTCAACGATATAATTATCTATTGGTTGTCCCCCATCGTCGTCTGGGGGATTCCAGTGCAGAGTACAAGACTCGGCATTTATTTCATCAACCTTAAGCGGTCCGTTTGGCGGTGCAGGTTTGTCAATGACAGTTACCTTAACATCTGCACTGTCTTCTCCGTTTACATTTTCTGCAAACACTGTGTATATACCGGTGTCAGATCTGGTTGCACCATTCACTTTTAGTTTAGTATTGTAGTCAACATTAGTTACCTTAACGTTGTCCTTTGAATAAACTTCTCTTTTCTTAAGCAGCCATTTCGTCTTAGGCGCTGGCTCCCCAGATACCTTGCAATCGAATGTAAAAGACTGTCCAGCTTTAATACGCACTTCTACCAGGTTAGATCTATCTATAACAGGTGGCTTGTTGCGAGCCTTGGCAATTATAGATGGAGTAGCATCAGATGGTTCTCCAGTCCCAGCTGCGTTGACCGCGGAAACTCGGAACTCGTAGGTTTGGCCCTCGATAAGATCTGGAACGGTCGCTTTGCAATGATCTGCAGGAACGTCAATGGTCCGCTCCCACTTTCCATATTTATCCCTTTTTTCAATAATATAGCCAGAAATTGGTGATCCGCCATCAGTTAGGGGGGGGGTCCACGCTAAGTCCACATGGTCCTTATCCCAATCAGTTGCTTTAAGGTTCTCGGGCTTTCCAGGTTCATCGAATGGATTTTTTGCAACTATAGATTCTTCACCTATCAAGGGCTGTGATTCACCTTCAGCATTTACAGCGGATACTCGGAACCTATATTCATTTCCAGGAGTAAGACCTGTAATATCCACTTGAGGTTCTGTTGATCGACAAGATGGAATCCAGCACCCAGTTTCGGGATCTAATTTGTCAATTTGGAAATACTCAATTGGCGTTCCCCCATCATCACTTGGACGCTTCCATTTAAGGTGGCAACCCTCCTTATGCACATCGGATATTTGAAGTGGTCCGTTAGGAGGTGAGGGCTTATCTGTGATAACCACGTTTACAACCACGCTGTCTTTTCCAGAACTGTTAGTAGCAGAGACCAAATATTCTCCAGAATCATTTCGCTGCGTTGGTCTAATAACCAATTTTGTATAGTAGTCCGGAGTTTCGATTGTAACATTTTTTCCTGATTGCAGATGGTAATTGGAATATTTCCACTCTACTTTTGGAGCTGGCTCGCCTGTTATATTTGCATCTAATTTAAGAGCGGTTCCGGACGACAGAGTAATATCACGAAGATTTCTGCGGTCTATCTTGGGGGCAAGATAGCGCGGCTTAGCTGTAAAGATTTTGCTTGGGTCTGAAGGCTCCGATTGGCCACCCTTATTCAAGGCAACTACTCGGAACTGGTATTCATTTCCTTCAATAAGGCCTTGAACCGTTGCAATCGGAGTTGGAGAATTGGTTTCCAAAGCCTTTTCCCAAAGAGGGCTATATTTGTCTTTAACCTCAACTATATAGCCTTGAATCGGCGATCCACCATCACTTGCTGGTTCTGGCCAAGCAAGTTCTACCTTATTTGCAGTCCAATCGGTAGGTTCTGGAATGCCAGGCTTCGATGGAACGGCTAAGAAAATGTAATGATATCTTATAAAGTTTTATATTTATATAAGTTTGTAACTTACTAAATGGATCCTTGGCAATTATTGAACCCAAAGTTTCCAGTGGTTCCGATTCCCCTTCGTTGTTTAGAGCTTTTACCCGGAACTTGTAATCATGACCTGGGACCAAGCCATCTACGTTGTACTCAGGTACGTCGGACCTGCCAACAGGCAACCAAATACCCGTATCTGGGTCGAATTTCTCAACCAAATAGCATTCAATTGGTTCACCTCCATCGTCCTTGGGTTTTTTCCATTTAAGCTTACAACCTTCCTTGTGTACTTCTGATACTTCTAATGGACCTTCAGGTTTGCAGGGTTTCGCTAATTAATAAAAGGGAAAATTTAACAAGTTTTTAAATTTAATATTTTAATTTAATGTTTTTAATTTAATTGTTAACTTACTAATGATATTTATTTGAAACTCGACTTGATCCTGGCCGTAAAAGTTATGCGCTGAGATTTTGTAGAGTCCAGTATCTTTCCGTTCGGGGTTGTTATTTATGAGTTTAGTGTTATACGGAATATTCTCTATATGACTAAATGATGTTGCTTGAACAGACTTGTTGTTTTGATACCATGTAACATCCGGTGGGGGCTCTCCACTGATATTGATGTCCAAGAATATTAGCTCTCCTGACTTGAAGTTATAGGTACGAATATTTTTTCGGTCAATTTTAGGGGCCACTATATTATTATAAAATATTTAAATAAAAAAATTAATAACATTAAATGACTTTATATTGTTATATATGTGTCTATATTTTATTTATTCCACATGCAATGTATTTTTTGCATTTTAGCCTTTTATTTGCATTTAAAATGATAAAATAGTTTTTCTGCCTCGTAGTGTTGGTTGAACGATTAAACATATAGCTTTAACATATAACTTTGAACATATATATAAATATGTTACCACTTATTTGACATGTACTCACAAAATGGGAATATAGAAAAGTTTTTTGGACTAATACAAAATTATAATTTCACATTATATTACAATAATTAAGTTCTAAACTTTTTCAAAAGTGTACCGATTCTTATAAGATTAACTTAATCTTAAAAGTATAAAAAAAGTTTCCAAGCTAAAATATTGCCAAATAACGTTGCATGCAAATAGTCTTAAAATTGACATGGTTACAATTTAAACCGCTATATATAGACTTACACTTTCTTGGCTTTGTAATGATAGGTTTGGTTGCGTCAGATGGTTCACCGGGCCCAGCAGCATTAATAGCTTTGACTCGGAATTCGTATTCACAATTTTCATTAAGATTGGGAACAGTAGCCTTGCACTCCTCGCCAAGAGCCGGGACTTCTGTTCCTTTTATCCACTTGTCTGTACCTTTCTCGCGTTTTTCAACTACATAGCCAGTGATAGGCGATCCACCATCGTTAATTGGTGGCCTCCAAACCAAATCGACATGATCTTTATCCCAGTCCACTGCTTCCGGCGTTCCTGGCTTTCCAGGCTCATCAAAAGGATTTTTGGCTATAACAGACTGTTCTCCAGTTAATGGTTCAGATTCACCTTCTGTATTTACGGCAAGCACTCGGAATTTGTATTCATGACTTGGCTCCAAATTATTCAACTCAGCAAAAGGATCCTTAAAGCGTCCAGATGGCAACCAACGACCACTCTCAACGTCCATTTTCTCAATAATATAATGATCTATTGGCAAACCTCCATCGTCCAAGGGAGCGTTCCATTTCAGCTTGCACCCTTCTTTGTGCGCATCAGTGACTCTTAAAGGACCTTCTGGGGGACCCGGTTTGTCTAATACTATGACTTCAAATGAAGCCTCATCCCGTCCAGATTCATTCTCTGCCTTAAGAGTATATTTTCCTGAATGCAATCGCTTTGAAATTGGTACGGCCAGTTTTGTGCGATATGATTCCATATCAATATTGTAGCTACAATCGTCATTTTCGAGTCGGGCTTTATTGCGAAGCCAAACTTTTGTAGCCGGAGGCTCTCCAGAGACCTTGATGTCGAATCGAATGTGTTGTCCAGCTTTGATGGTAATGTCCTTAATGTTTGTTCTATCAATTTTGGGTGGAGCAAATCGGTCCTTTGCGGTCATCTGGTCGGAAGGCTCGGATGGTTTGCTTTTACCTGCCATGTTAACAGCCTTTATTCTAAACTGATATTTGTTACCTGCGATTAAGTCATTTACGCGTGCTTTACAGTCAGGCGTATTTGTTTCAAGTGCTTTTTGCCACTTTCCTGTATTTGGATCCTTCCTTTCCACAATATAACCGGTGATGGGAGCCCCGCCATCGTCTTCAGGAGCTCTCCACTTGAGATCACAGTGGTTAGCAGACCAATCAATAATTTGCGGCTTTCCTGGGGTGTCGGCCGCATCGAAAGGATTCTTGGCCTTTGTTGGAATATCGGTCACCAATGGCTCCGATTCGCCTTCGGAATTGACAGCTTTTACTCTAAAAAGATATTCCTTTCCTTCCGTAAGACCTGTTACATCAGCATCAGGTGTTTTAGTTGTAAGTACAGGTACCCATCGACCTGTTTCCATATCCATGCGTTCGACCAAATATTGTTCGATTGGGTCACCACCATCATCTTCGGGCTTTTCCCATTTAAGGTGAACACTTTCGGCCGTTACATTGGAAACAGCTAGAGGGCCTTTGGGTTTACTTGGCTTGCACAGTACTTCCAGCTCAACTTCTACAGTGTCGGAACCTGAGTCATTTTTGGCAGTGACGATGTAAATGCCTCGATCAGCGCGTCTTACTTTTGGCATAATGAATGTCGTTTTATAGTCCTCATTTTCAATTTTAATGTGGTCAGAAGATTTGATTTCTGTTTCGTTGTAAGTCCATATTATTTTAGCTGGAGGTTCCGCTTTTATTAGGGCGTCCATATGAAGCATTTGTCCTGTTCGCATAATTTTTTTTTGTAGGTTCTTCCGGTCAATGTGAGGTTTAAGAAAACGAGGTTTTGCCACCACTGATTTTGAAACATCGCTGGGGTCACTAGGTCCCGCCTTGTTAACAGCAACAATACGAAACTCGTATTCATGACCCTCTTCTACGCCGGTAACGGTACCATTACACTTATCCCCTGGCACGGTTGCAGAGTCTACCCATGCGCGTCCGGACTTATCTCGCATTTGAATAATATATTTTTGAATTGGTGCACCGCCATCGTTTTTCGGCGGATTCCAGGCTAAGTCGACGAAATCTTTATCCCAATTAGTAGGTTCGGGTCTGCCTGGTTTATCTGGTTCATCAAATGGATTTTTCGCTATAATTGATTTTTCGGTTTCCAAGTCCTCAGATTCTCCTTCCTTGTTTACAGCTCTCACACGGAATTTATATGCCTTGCCTTCATGAAGACCAATTACCTTGGCCTCCGGCTCGGAACTCTTTCCACATGGTAACCATTGACCAGTGTGAGGATCAAGTTTTTCAATTTCGTAGTAGTCGATAGGCGAACCACCATCATCATCTGGTTTTTCCCACCTAAGCTTGCAACTGTGTTTTGTTATATCATTGACTTGCAGTGGACCTTTTGGCTTTCCCGGCTTGCCCAAAACTGTGACTTCCAATTCTGCTTCGTCTTCACCAACTTCGTTTGTTGCTTTGATTATGTATTTCCCACTTTGAGATCTCTGTGCACGCATAACAAAGAATTTCGTATTGTAATCAACATTATCAATTTTTACACCTTGTTCGTCGCTCGTAAGAGATAAGTTATTGAAGAACCATTCAACTTTCGGAGCTGGCTCTCCTTTTATATTAATATCCAAGCTAATTGATAAACCAGTTTTTACAATCACGGGTTTCAAATTGATTCGATCAATATAAGGTTTCACTAAAATAAGTAAAGATTCAATTAAAGTATTAGTTCAAAATAAACAGTTTTTGTAGGAAACTTACGGAATCGAGGTTTGGCCACATGCCAATTCGTTTGCTCGGATGGGTCCGACGGACCAGCCTTGTTTACGGCACGAACTCTAAATTTGTATTGCTGTCCTTCTTCAAGTTTCTTTACGACGCCTTTACAAACTGGACTATCAGTTTCAACTGCTTTTACAAACTCCCCTGAATCTTTATCCATTACTTCGATTATATAATTGGTAATAGCAGAGCCCCCATCCCGAATTGGTGGTTCCCATTTTAGTTTGACATGATGCTCATCCCAATCTTCAAGCTCCGGGAGACCAGGGGGAGCAGACACGTCGAATGGATTTTTGGCAGTAATAGCCGATTCAGTTTCAAGAGGTTCTGATTCACCCTCTTCGTTGACAGCCTTGACTCTAAACTGATAGCGATGATTTGGATCCAATCCTTTTATTTCAATATCATTCTTTTCTGGATCTACCGATCCAGCAGGAACCCATTTACCTGTGGCGGTATCCATTTTTTCTATTACATAGCCAGTAATAGGTATACCTCCATCATCTTTAGGCTTTCTCCATTTAAGCTTGCATCCTTCCTTATGAATGTCAGAGATTTCAAGCGGTCCTTCAGGTTTTGAAGGCTTATCTAATATGATAACTTCAACAAAAGCTTCGTCAACGCCATTTATATTTTCAGCGCGTAACTTATACAGGCCACTTTGCTTGCGATCCGTGTCAAGCATTGTAAGTTTGGTATTGTAATCTATGTTTTCTAGACGTAGTCGACCCGTTGACGTTAACTCGTTTTCTTTTAGGAACCATGTTAAAGTAGGCGCCGGTTCTCCCTTTACGTCGACATCGAACTTAACCGTTTGACCAGCGCGAACCTTAATAGGCTTCATTTTTTCTCTGTTTATAGATGGCTTGACTAAAATGGAAAATATCAATAATGGAATTAAATACTTTGAAACTTAAGGATATATTGAATAAGTCGCTTGACGTAATATATTGATATTTTGCTTTGGCTTAACATTAAAATGAAGGCCGTGATAATATATTACCACTATGTCATTATGTTATTTATTAATGCGTAAAAAATATACACTGCCTTACGATTTCTTGGCTTGGCCAAATGAGGCTCTGTTGCATCACTTGGATCGCTGAGACCGGCCTTATTAATTGCCCGAACTCGAAACTGGTAGATATTGCCTTCAACAAGACCTTCAACGGTTGCTTCCGGAACGGATGTCTTTAAAATACATTTTTTTATAATGAAATTGCTTTGATAAACATCTTATTAAAATAAAATCGCGACTTAGTTTGCTGTACTTACATTGGTGCTGAGGATTTCATCCCAAATAGGAGAGAACTTATCTTTTTTTTCAATGACGTAACCTAAAATTGGAGCACCTCCGTCAGACCTTGGTGCTTCCCACTTCAACTTTACCATATGCTCATTATAATCATCAATGTTAGGTACACCTGGCTTACTAGCAGTATCATAGGGATTTTTAGCTATGATACTACCATCGGATTCCAGGGGATCGGATTCCCCCTCTTCATTAATTGCCTTGACGCGAAACTGATACTCATGGCCTTCCTGAAGGCCCTTGACATCAAATTCGGTATCATTGGCAGACGTTCGACCAACAGGGACCCAACGACCTTGCTTTTTATCAAACTTTTCAACCTGATATGCTGAAATAGGTTTTCCTCCATCATCGTCAGGTTTTTTCCATTTGAGCTTACAGCTGTCTTTTGTAACATCGTTAACATTCAAGGGACCCCTTGGTTTGCTTGGAGGAGCTAGAATATTAACCTCAACTGTGGCTTCATCCTTTCCGTGTTCATTAACAGCAGTTATCTTGTATATGCCAGTATGGTTACGAACTGTTTCAATAATTGAAATCTTTGTATTATATGGGATGTTCTTGATTTCACTACTGCTAGGAAGTTCTTCTGCCTTAAGCTCTTTATCATTTTGATACCATGTTATTAGGGGTGCAGGTTCTCCACGAACATTAACATCGTACTTTATTGGCTTGCCGGCTCGAATAAGCAATGGCTTTAGGTTAGTTCGGTCAATACGTGGCTTCACTGTAAAACAGAAAAAAAAACAAGAGAGAAGGCTATAGTCAAGTTCCCCGACTATCTGATACCCGTTACTCAGCTAGTGGAGGTGCGAAGGAGAGTCTTCAACACTGACAGTTTTTGGCGGTTTGTGGGCGTGAGAGTGGGTGTGGCAAAAAGTTTTTTGGCAAATCGATAGAAATTTACAAGACCAATACAAAAATGAAAACAAATTTTAATCGTGGCAAAAAGTTTTTTGGCAAATCGATAGAAATTTACAAGACCAATTCAAAAATGATAAAAATATTAAATTATTTTTCAAAAGTGTAGGCGTTGCAGTTTTGGGCGGTTTGTGGGCGTTAGCGTGGGCGTGGCAACATGAATCGACAAACTTGCGCTGCGTCTATTACTCTGGAGTCTGTATGCCTAATCTCAAATTTCTAGCTTTTATAGTTCCTGAGATCTCGACGTTCATACGGACAGACAGACGGACGGACAGATGGAAGGACAGACAGATGGACATAGCCAGATCGACTCGGCTATTGATCCTGATCAAGAATATATATACTTTATATGGTCGGAAACTCTTCCTTCTGCCTGTTACATACTTTTCAACGAATCTAGTATACCGTTTTACTCTACGAGTAACGGGTATAACAATATAGAACGCTATAGTCAAGTGCCTCAACTTGCTAAAGGCACCTAGTAGTTCAATATAATTTGCCTAATAAATCTTGCCTAATTAAATACTTCTAAAACTAAGAATCTAAACTATTGGTTAAAGAATAAGAAAAATAATTATAAAAGTAGTTTTAAAAAACGTGGGTGTGAAAGCGTTTAGCAATTTCTGACCGCTAAAGTGTGCATGGAGGATATTTTTTTAACGCTTTATAAATTAATTGTAATTTCAAACAATAAAATAAAAGGTTGTGGGCGTGGAAAAACTTTTAGCGCTATTACTCCTCCTTCTATATATTACATTCTTTTTAACTAATATAGAAAACGATTAATGGGACTCACATTTTTTATACTTGACAATTTGGGGAGTACTAGCATCTGATGGAGGCGAAAGTCCGGCTTTGTTTACTGCTATTATTCGGAATTGATATTCTCCATATTCCTGAAGTCCGGCAACTGTGGCTTCCAGTTGGTCTCCAGGTATTTCTAAAGCCTTTTCCCATTCGGCCTTATTTTTATCTTTCTTTTCTATTATATACTTCTGAATAGGGGCTCCTCCGTCATTATTAGGTGCAGCCCATTTTAAGGTCACACTTTGATTATCATAATCAGTAACTTCCGGAGTTCCAGGTTTGTTAGGCTCATCAAATGGATCTTTAGCCACGACCCCTACTAAAGTAGTAAGTGGATCTGACTCTCCTTCCTCGTTAACAGCAGAAACACGGAACATATACTCTGATCCCGGATTTAAGCCAGTAACGTCAAAGCTTGGTGGCTCTTTCTCACCAGGAGATCTTCCAACTCGGACCCATTTTCCAGTTGCACTGTCCATTTTTTCAACTATATATTCCTTAATTGGCACTCCGCCATCATCTTCAGGCTTCTTCCATTGAAGTTTGCATCCAGTTGCAGTTACATCGCTTACAGCAAGGGGTCCTTTTGGCGAACTTGGTTTTCCTAGAACAACTAATTCTACGGTCTCGCGGTCAATGCCATTGCGGTTCTCTGCTTTTAGGGTATAAAATCCGCTATCCTTACGCAAAGCATTAGTAATGCTAAAATCAGTGTGATAGTCGACATTTTCTATCTTAATTCGGTCTCCGTTGGTTAATGGGATATCATCCCTCCAGCTCCAGTGTAACTCTGGTATTGGTTCGCCAATGACATCAACTGACCATTTGTGAGTTCGGCCGCTCTTTATTGTTACTCGTTTAAAAGTAGACCGATCGATTTGCGGCTTAACTAAAAGTTGAATAAACATAAACGAAAACATTTAATTTTTTTTCTATGGGGATACAAGTGTCTTGCAGTACATACACAGTAAATGCGTTGGCAGTTAAGCAGATGCGAGTTTTTCTAAGCAATTTCCAACTGTCAGCGCTGATGTAAATCAAAATTATTCATGCATAGGATTAAATTATAATTATTTTATATAAAATAGTTTTATTATATATATTTTTCACTACGAATAGAAAAATCGTGTGCCGTTAAATGTGCCGTTACGTCGGCGCTCAGAAAACGAGTCGAGTGCCGCGACTATCTGACTTGGCGGCTTGTGGGCGTTAGAGCTTGGGCGTGGAAAAAAATATTTTTGGCAAATTAAAAAATTTACAAGATTAACAAAAATGTGAGAAAATATCAAATCATTGTTCAAAAATTGTGGGCAAGGCAGTTTTGGGCGGTTCGTTGGCGTGGCAACATGGGTCAACAACATGCGTCTATATCTCTGTAATGTGGTATGTTTATTCTTAAATCTCTAGCTTCTATAGTTCCTGGGATCTCGACGTTCATACGGACAGACAGATGAACATGGCCAGATCGACTCGGCTATTTATCCTGATCAAGAATATATATACTTTATATGGTCGGAAACGCTTCGTTCTGCCTGTTATATACTTTTCAACGAATCTAGTATACCCTTTTACTCTACGAGTAACGGATATAAAAATTGTTGGTTTATTTCAAATCAAATTACATATCTCTGTAATGTGGTATGTTTATTCTTAAATCTCTAGCTTCTATAGTTCCTGGGATCTCGACGTTCATACGGACAGACAGATGAACATGGCCAGATCGACTCGGCTATTTATCCTGATCAAAAATACTTCCTACCGCCTGTTACATAATTTCCCACGACTCTAGTACATATCCACGTTTACTCTACGAGTAACGGGTATAATCAGAATATAGCGAAACCACCCACAGTCACATAACATATACAATTACTTTATTTATGTGCTAGGTAGAAAAGTCTCTTTACTCCATATTAAACTATTATAAATAAATAAATATAAATAAATAAATAAATCTAAGATATATATAGAAAAATATGGAAAATACATTTCGCGAATTGTGAGGACTACTGGTTCTCTACGACAAACGAAACAAGAATAGATGGTCCGACATGTGACTTGTTCTGTGTGTGAAAAGTTATGTAGACATTTGATATGTAAGACAAAAATATATCCCAACACAAATATTTATATATCTGAAAGCAATATTAGTTAATTAATCTTATAATTAATGTTGTTTGCTAAATGTGTTTAAATGTTAAGCCAAAGCAGGTTTATAACTGAACTGAACTGAGAATGTGAATACTTACGATTTTTGTGTTTGCATAAGTGGTTGTCGGTGGGTTGGGAAGGCTCGGAGGGGCCTGCTTTGTTCACGGCTCTTACACGGAATTGGTACACCATATTTTCCTTAAGGCCCTCTACGTTGCACTCTGGGTTGGGATCATTAGTTTTTGTCACCTCACTCCAGGTAGGTGCGAATTTGTCTTTTATTTCAACGATATAATGGGTGATTGGGCGTCCGCCATCTGACGGAGGTCGCTTCCATTTTAAAAGAACACTCTTGTTATCGTAATCATCAATGACTGGTTGGCTGGGTGGACTTGGGGGATCATATGGATTCTTTGCCACGATTGCGTCAGATGTCTCAAGTGGCTCTGACTCGCCCTCTTTATTAATGGCCTTGACGCGAAACTTGTATTTCTTATTTGGCGTCAGTCCCTTAAAATCGAATGTCGTTTCATTGGGACCCACTTCTCCAGCTGGAATCCAGCGCCCCGTCTCTTCGTCCATGCGCTCTAAAGCATATCCAGTAATTTCACAACCACCGTCATCCTCTGGACGTTTCCATTTCATTTTTATATGGCTGGCGCGAATTTCTTCCGGCTCGAATGGTCCTCCAGGAGCAAGTGGCCTGTCAAGAACCACAACTTGAGCCTCAGACTCAATCGTCCCTGAGCTGTTTGACAGTACTAATTTGTATTTGCCTGTGTCCCTCCGCACTGATTTTTTAATAGTAATGGATGAGTTTCTTTCCAACTGGTCTAAGCAAATGCGATGGTTGTCAAACTTTAAATTATCTGTCGCCTTTACCCATTGTGCTGCTGGTTCCGGCTCACCGTCATATTTAATGTCGAACCGAATGGTTTGCCCCTTTTTAACGGTAATATTTTTCAGACCTTCGCCGACAATGAAGGGCTTAACGAAGCGGCATTTTGCAATAATGGATTTCGTCTTATCGCTAGGTTCACCTGGGCCTGCCCTATTAACAGCACGGACACGGAATTCATACTGTTGCCCTTCCTTTAGACTGTCAACTGTGGCAGTTCTAGCAGCGCCGTCAACCTCCTTGCCGACAACCCAGTCGTTAGAGAACTTTTCTTTGTATTCTACGACATATGCAGTTATAGGATCCCCGCCATCACTCTCGGGGGCTTCCCACTTAAGATCTGCGTGGTCTTTATCCCAGTCGGTAAGATCGACTGCCTTGGGCCTTCCAGGTTCATCCCATGGATCTTTCGCCAGAACGGTATTTTTAAATGTGGCTGGATCTGATTGGCCAATTGCGTTGACAGCACGAATACGGAATCTGTACTGCTTTTTTGGGATTAAGTCGTCAATTTTTTTTTGACATGGTTCACTAGGTATAACCTCGGCGACAGACTCCCAACCTTGCTTTTTGCTCAAGTCCTGCCGTTCGATCACATATTTGGTTATAGGAGTACCACCATCGTCAGTCGGAGGCTTGAAGTTTATTACACAGGACGTTTGATAGACGTCTGTAATATCCACATCCTGGGGGGACTGTGGAACATCTTGACAAATAATCTGTACGTCTTTGGTATCTTCACCTTGTCCATTGGATAGTTTTATTTGATATGGCCCAGATAATTCTCTTGACGGCTTTTTTATTTTAAATATGACCTTTTCATCGCTAACTGCCACCTCCACATCCTTCACGGGCAATGGCTTGCCGTCCTTGAATAGTTTAGCCTCTACTGGTGTTTGCTTTGTACCGGAAACTAAATAAAGAACATTTTAAATGAATTGTTGTGCATTGAAAAGAAACATTAAAAATGAGATTGTTGTGTGTATGATTGAACGAAGGCCACCACTTGGCATATTCAAGAACATATAAATTGTTAGGAAGAACCGGCACTGTTTGGCAGGTAAGAAGCCATGATAAATTTATCATAATAATAACTAAATTACTTTTGATGCGTACCGAACGATTTCGAAATACCTCTTCAACAAAAAATACTCCATTATTATGTGATACGGTAAAATAAAAAATTACATAAATTGCTGAATTACAATTAATACTGATCCATTTTAATTGATTTAACTTTTATACTCAGATTTTAGGTAATATATACTTTTTAATAGCAATTAAGCAGACTACGGAAAAAATGGTTTTAAAATATACTGCCCTAGATCAATAGAAATACTTTTCTGTAGAATGCTCGGTTTATAATGTCACTTTGCTTATAGAGATTAAAGTAAATTTTGGTTTTTATTTTTACCTTTGAAAGGCACTTCTAGAAGCACAGGGGCACTGATAGGGCCAGCAAACTGATCAGGACAATCTATGTTTGGTCTACTTTCTCCCTTGCGAATAGAAAGCTTGCATTTCGAACTTAGCTGGCCAGACTCGCAAGTTATTTCGCCCTCATTAGACATATCCAGGTTGTTAAATATGAGTTGATGCTTGCCTCCACCCAGGTTTTTAATTTGAATACTTTCACTCGGTACTATGGGTTCTCCATTAAATTTCCAGTCGCATGGTGCCGTTTGATCCTGAAGCTCGATGTCCAGGACCAATTTTTCTCTCTCAACAGCTTCAGTATCCTTGAGTTTTTTGTTAAAGCGGTTTTGATCTATAAAATATATATTAAAAAAAAAAGAATACCACCGACAATATATTTAGTAGTTTAGTTTAATTAATGTAATCATTGGAAACTGGTCCATTTCGCTTTTTTATGGCATAAAATCAAACAACATGAATATAAATGAATTTTTATAACTGTAAATATGGTATATAATTTATCTCTCCTGCTTTAATATTTTATTTTATGCCGGACTAGTGTTCCTTGCATTGATTACGTAGCAGGAGACAAACTCACAGTTAATTATTATTTCCGACTCTGTGGTGTCGGCATTCGTTGTACATTTGAATTGGCCGGCATCGGTAACCTTACAGTCTTTAATGACTAACTTTCGCTTTCGACCATCTTTTAAAACTTGAATACGTTTATCGGGTTTGATTTCTTCGCCGTTACGGAACCACTGCACTTCCCCCATAGCATCATCGATTTCGCATGCGAGTGTCACTGTGTCTTTCTCAATACACTGTTGAGATTTTAGAACCTTTACGAACTTGTACGGGTACTCCGTGACCTTAAGGTTACACTCAGTCTTATCAGGTTGCTTATCCAGCTGACACCTGTAGAGCCCCGCATCCTCAAGCACCGAATCCTTGATAATCAGTTTGAGGTTACCGTTTATGTCTTTGGAGATAAGGTAGCGAGGATCATCGGACTCCAACCTTGTGTTATCCTTAAACCAGTGCACATTAGCCATACTGCTGCTAACGGAGCACTCAAGCGTGGTCTCATGCTGAGTAAATCCTTCAAGTTTCTTTTTAAGGGGTTTCGTAAAAGTGTACGTGGGATCTGCTTCTTCGACATTCAAGAATGCTGTACTTGAAACACCCCCGATTTCAATGGTGTACTTGCCGGTGTCCTCGACTTTTGGTGTCGAAATAATCAACTGATAAGTGTCATTTTCTTGTTTAAATTTAAATTTACTGCCGGTAAACACCTCCTATAATTAATTAAGTATTAGAAATTGAAAAATTCTACTTTAAAAGCTCTTAGTAAATTGAGCTATATTAGCAAACTTACGTCCTTTCGAAACAGCCACTTGGGCTTGCAATTGGGTTTGCTGAATCTGGCTTCAAACACAACCTTTTTGTCCTTTCCTTCTTTTGCAAATTGATCGATAAGTGGGCTGAGGAACGACTCAACCTTCTGTGCTCACATATTATAAGTTGATACGTTGTCAAAAATGGGTAAAGGTGTGTAAATTTGATATACGATTACTAAATGGCCTTTTTATTATTTAAATATAATCTTCTCAAAATGGTTCTCACATATATATGGATGTAATACTTAATAATGTTTATTACAAAGTTATTTATATGTGTGACGTACTTTGATAAGATGGGTTACTTTCGTTATTTTCTTAATTATTGTAGATGCGAGCCCAAAAAACAAAAGATTATTTCGCTTTTTTCGCCACGTATTAAAATTTTGACGAAATATACGTACATACATATGTACAAATAACCTTTTAGCATAAGTCAAATAGATTTTATTAGTTTTAATAACTTTTCTGTATTAAGAAGTAAATACCAATCAATGTTCATTGGCATATGTCATTTTTAAGCGCGACAGTCTTTTTTAAAAATCCTCTTACTTATTAACTTAAAGGGAAGGTCAACCTAGGCGCATTGCAGACAAGCGTTCGGACAGACTATCGATTTCTTCTATTCTATCGGTAAATAAAAGTATTAAATAAAACATTGAAATTTTATCATAGATGTATTGCTGCATCTGCCGAGAACTCCCTTTAACTAAGTTATGTAGCTTTTTCTTTTGCTTTATATTTTATATTTTACCAATATAAAAGATTTTAATGAAGTCTCAATAAAAATTGCTGCGATACTAGTAAAAACTAAACAGTACAAGTTTATTTTAAAAGTTGACCACTCAAATTTTTACGAATTGCAGTTCGTGTTATATTATAATATGGCAACTTTTTATTCATTTATGTAATATAGTTTTAAACAAAAAACCACTTTTTAATCCAGCCAATACTTATGGTAAAGGCTATAGATTGTATACTTTTTCTTGTTAGTATTATTTATCGTATATCGAATTTAAACTACAAGCTCACTTCAAACATTTTATTTTTAAATGTTATGTAAAATTGTATTCCCTTTGTTACTTGCGCAAAAGAAACTCAAAGGGCATATTTTGTAGGTATTTTTATGTCAAGCTTTTTTGCATAAACTTCGCTTATAATTTATGCAGTTAAAAACATTAGGCCGTACAAATGCGATGTTTTTAAGTGGAAAACTCTTCGTGAAATGACACATAGCTTAAGAAACAGATAACAAAATTCAAATAATATCGATTTACTTTAGAGCAAACGCATAGCTTTATTTAATGACATTTAGAAAACCTCTTTGCGAGTTAATTCGAGACTATGAGCAAAAAACAAGCCATTAAATAAGTTGATAGGACCCGTAAATTCAAAATTACCAAAAATCAATAGTCGCTTATACCACTGAAAAGTATAGGTAATCACATCTGAGAATTAATTCGGTAATAAATTATATATATGTAAAGAGAGGGAGAGCGCACCTCCTCACGCCGAAACGGATGTAATGTCGGCCAATCGGGAATCAGCTCTGCTAAAGATGGTCTACGCGATCCTGGACCCTAAATTTCAGTTTTATTAATCGAAAATGTTTATTGGGAAATTGCCTAAAGTTCGTTAAAAGAAATAAATTCGTACCAATGTTGATGCGATTTAAAAAAATGCGATTTATTAGAAATATATAAATGAAACTTAAGCCGAGGCAAACACTTGTATGCCTTATGAATTGATTCAGTTTATTTAGTTTTAAAATATATGAAGTGCTAGGTCTAGGAACGTAATCCACGAATTTAATAAGAATGTAGTCAACTTAACTGAATCAAAGTGCCAACAAATTATAGAGAATTCCACCCTATCATCAGCATGTCTAATAAAAGCGAATAACTTGGTTCTTACCCTTTCAACTTTTTTAAGGGCCGGCAACGGTTTTTCCGTTTCTTTTAGGTCGCCCCAATTGGGGTCCTGTTCGTCTTTGTCCCATTTTTGATAACGACGTTTTTTGAGCATGGCACGAAAGTCCATGCCACTTGAATCAGATACGTAGAGTTGCATTTCGGCTGAATCCTCACCGTGAATGTTCGAAACAACTATCTTGTACTTGCTCTCATCATTGGGCTTGCACTTACGCATACACAAGGTAATTGTGTTTGTTTGCCCATCTGTGAGGAACTTAAAACGACCGCCCTCAAGAATTTCGCTAACTCCCTTGTAGAACTTGAACGTAGGTGCTGGACTACCTTCGACGCCGACGGTAAGGTAAGCAGTCGAGTCTAAAAAACAAGTACAAAGCATGCACGTGTTAACAATTACAATTTTGTTAGTCAGATTCAGAAGTTTAGAGTTTTGATAAATGATATAATATTGTATATGACTTAAAGGAAAATAAAAACCAAAGAAATGTCAGTACGTCTATTTTTCATTTGGATAAAGTATTTAAAGTTAACACTGCGTTCAGACATCTCCATGGTAAATCTTGTAAACAATTATGGACAGATCTGACAACAATTTCTTAGAAATGATTAGACAGAATTTTATGATATAGGTTTTCCATACGTATAACTTGATATCGCTCGAAGAGAAGTCAAGTAATTATGGATAGAATAACGGATTTGGGTTTTACAGTGGGGTTATTTATGATACCTGGTACATACCTGGAAAATGTGTGTTATTTTTTATTTAAAATTATTTCTTTTATTTCTTTTACACATATACATACCTTCCACAACAGAGTAAGACTCTTGGACATCAACGATAGAAGGAGGACCGCCATCACCGACATCGCGTAAAGGTGTGGATGGCTTATTAATAAGATCTTCTAGATCTTGCACGCTTGGACGGCGTACATCAATCGACGGTCTACGCCGCTATAGACCACAAACGTATAAATTGACATAGATGGCGATAGAAACACGAAAAAAATATAAACAGATAAACAAATATTAAACATAAAATTAAAGAAATTAGATTCTTTGCAACGCCTAAAACACATTCAAGATTTATTACTTTGATATTTATGAGGCTTAAAATATAAACAAGCATGTTCCAAGGAAAATGAACAGAGAACGCTTCAGTCGACTTTCTTGACCAAACGATACCCGTTACTCAGCTATAAGAAATTTAAAAATGTGGTTGGTAAATCGTTAGAAAATGGCAAAAAAAAGTATTAAAATAGAATATTAAAACAATTTTTTTTTCAAAATTGTAGTCGTGAAAACTTTGTTTGTTGGCGTTGGAGTGGGCGTAAGAATCTGCATTTTTATTCTTACCGCTCTACGGACAGACAGACAGGCATAAGCAGATGAATTCCGTTTGTGATCCTCATCACTTTTATATACTAATTTTGTATACACTTATACTCTACGAGTAACCGGTATTAAAATGTAAAACCAGCTTATTGGTGTATTTTTTTGGATCGGAAAAGTCCTGAATAACAAGTATCTATCCGTTAATATACAAAAGGTGAGGACAAAATAATTTTTTAAATTTAAAACTAAAAGGCATTCCGCTAATTTTGTAAAATTAACTTTCAAAGTAAAGGTTTAATGAATACTACAAACAAATTCTATGTGTTGAATGTTAGACATATGTATGAATGAATTTTGTTAATAGAAGTAAATTACTGAAACGTCACAGTCCTAAATATTATACTATTTATTCAAGTAATATTTATATATATCCGTTTGTACGTAAGTTTATATTAAACAAATTTCTAATGCGTTGATGTAGTTGTACTTATTACAATGATGTAGCGCTCCAACTAGCCTAAAAAAACAAAACTATTTTATTGATTAGGACGAATAACATCCTAAATCAAAATATATAACGTAAGATCGTAAGGGGCGTAAGAGGCGTAAAACACTACCAAATGGGTATATTGTTACTATGACATATAAATGTTATAGTCGTATGAGCATGGAAAGAACAGCAATAGATTTATATTTTTAAAATTTGTCGTCTTATTTAATGAGCAAAAGTTTTTAAAAACTGTAAGCGGTTTTTCACTTATAATAATTATATATGGGAAGATTCGTTCGAACCTATGGCAGAAACTAATATGGAAGCAAAGCTATAGAAACCTTGTTGCTTGACATCATGGAAAATATTTAATACCCGTAAGCAAATATGTTGGTCCTACAACAGTCAGCATAACGCAATTTTAGCGTGGCTTCTATATGTTTCCATATAGATAAACAAAATTTATTAAAATATCAGCTTTGATATTTGTACATAGTTTTTAATCGTGATTGGATTAAACATAGGGGTATTTACATAGTTTAATCATTTTATATACAATAAAAAGCAAGCGAACACTAAGTAATTGCAGAAATGAACGAAAAATTCGACCACAATTTCAAAGACCTGTTTCGTGTCTCCCATTTCTCCGGGTCGATGTTGCTTTTGCTAACGTATTCAAAAAAATAAAAAGTGAAAAAACAGTTAGCTCCTTCAACTTTCCCACGGTCTTCATTTTGTTGTAATAAAAAGAGTGTGGCTCTATTGCCGATAAAATTATACACTACCAGAACGACCTAATTTCTTTCGAGAGTATTAGTTAGTGGATTACTTCTATTTTAAAGTTCTGAAATCTTAAAAGATGATGCCAAGTAAATGGAAAACTGAATTCAGAAATTAGGTCGCGAAATTGAGAAAAACTGTTGTATTTTGTTTTTAGTGCTTATTCTTATTAAATATTAAATCTGTACATGCATGGCTTAGTACTACAGCAATCAAAAATAAGCCAAGTTCATAAATTTTAAACAAGTATGTATGCATAAGTGCAGTAAAGTGGATGTTGGATGCCAAGAAGTTAGTGAATGCCTATGAAAAATTTGTATTCTTCTTCTTTAAGTTGCGGTAGTTAAAATTTTTAAAACCCATTGCACTTTTACAGGTATATGGGAGAGTGTTCGGCATTATATATGAATCGTGTAGTTGGGAATGTTTTTCAAATCAAAGAGCTAGTTTCTCAGGTGTTGGGCTCTTTGCTCTCTTATCTTGAGATGGAATGCAAATCACCAAAAGTTATAGAAAAGTTCTACCACAAACGTATTATGTAACAATCATGTGCAGCTAACTCTCACCTGTCCTTCACCGACCTCGCCTGGCCTCAATAACTGTAATATTATTGAATCGTATTATAATGCTGAACAATGTGTTTAACACTAGCATAGCATACGTGATAGAATTAAAACGACTTGTAAGTGGGTAATTCGTTGATCAGTCTGTGTAGGTAATGGCTTTATTTTGTTTGGAATTTGTAAGCTTTTGCGGGAGAGTATAATTTGAGCAGATTGTGTGCTCCTACTATGTTCGAGGATTTATTAATTTTTTAATTCACATACTAACTAAAAAAGTCGGTATTTAAAATAAATACTTATCGTTACATTATACCGAATCGATTGCTCATGTTATACCAACTCTGTGTTAAGATTAGGTGTTGCCCGCTCACTGGCAATTATTTATTTGAGCAATAAGATATTGCTGCTGAAATAACCGATTCGAATCGAAACTATGTTTTCTAGAGGCCACCAATCATTGAAATAGAATCAAAGCATAATTACGAAATATTTTCATTTTTTTATGTATATCACAATACATGTGAATTTCCGTCGCACGAAGGCCACGATTAACATATGTATGTACTCTTTGGCAGTCATGGTTAGATACCATAAAGCAATCAACTGTATCTAAAGAGCAAGAATGTATTTTTAAGCCTAGCAAAATGTTCAGCTGCAAATTGCTCGATATATTTTTACGATTCGTTTATCAAAAAAAAATAACTAATAATAGTTTCACGTATATCTGGGCTCATGCAGATTATTTTTAGACCACTAACATTTTGGTTGATTTTTTTGTAATTATTAATGTTTTTATATATACATATACAACCCGCGGTTCTTCTAGACCCAACTGTATAAAAAATTCGTAATTGTTTATTCTAACACTTAATTGGACTTTCACTTAATTGCGTTCGCAATTTAACTGTTGTGCTTTAAAATAAATTCTGCTTACGGATATTCTTAGTAGACTGCGAAGCTTCAATTGTACATATGAGATTTCTTACCCGCGTGTCCATTACTTCGCCAGGGCGGAGTTTCTTCTGTTTTTCGTTGTTGATTGATGGAGGATTTGCGGAGTGGGTGTACAAATGGTGTTGTTGAATGCAAAGGGTGTGTTGGAGTATTTAATGTTTTGTTGTTGAGATTTTAAGAACATTTTTTGTTGGTTTGTTATAAAATGAAGTAGTATTGACAGATTGTTGGTTGACAGGTTGGTTGTTGTTTAGTTTGAAGGGCGTTTTGCATATATGGTAGGTACATAAAAGGGAACATAGTAGATACGTATATAGATTAGGTACATTGCAGTAACTTTCCTTTTCTTATAAAGCAACACTTAATGAAAGATTATCACAGGTAATTGACAAAGAAGCAATAACATTAAATACATTTCCTTCCCGTATAATAACTAAACTACTTCAAATAGTTAAGGGTACCCATTAAGTGTAAAAAGAGTTTATGATTGATTTTTTTATAAATAAAAAATAAAGCCTCTCAATAATTTTATTGAAGCATCATGATAATAGGATACAAAATATGTAATATTGATATAAATATACACGGGTAAACGCATGCATATATATATAAAATAAGGAAAAAAAAGTAGTTGTCCCCCATTCAAATATATTATAATGGTTTTTTTTTTGAATCCATGACGGGCCACATTTTAATCATTTTCAACGAACTATTTGTCACCCTTAGCTTGAACACTCCGAAAAACTAACATTACTAGCAAACTACAAGTTTTAAAAATGTTTGAATAAATAAAATTCATAACAAGTTTACAGGGAAATTATGTTAGAAATAACATTGTTTTTTAAAACTGAAAGGTAAGGAATACAATTTTCCTTGCAATTATAGTTATTCTGAACCTGATTTATGACGAATCATGGTTTTAGGGCTAGTTTTTATTGGGTGCCACATCTATTATAATCCCAAACATGTCTCCACTACTTACCTCGTCATTGATGATCAGAGATGGTCGTCGACCAGTATCTGCTGGGGGAATAAGAGATCCGCGGCGACTTGGGGGCTCTGGTGCCAGTGACGGTCGCTTCTCCCGAATCACTTCGATCTTGGGTGGGTCACCTGGACCAGGTGGTTGCATTCTTTGGACCTTTGGCTTCTCCTCCTATTAAAAGAAATATTCGAATTATTAGTTCAGAGTATAAATGGAAAACAGCTCTTTTTATTGTTATAAGCTGTCAGATGGGCAACATTGAAAAAGTCTTTCTTTTTGTGTATATTTGTATCCGTGTTGTTGGTAAATTAGCTGCGTGTGAAACTGTGAATTTAATAAAATACCCACCGTTATTGTAAAATTAAAGGCTGACATTTTAATCACTAAACTGAGGAAATGCTTTGAATGAGAAGTCGAAAGAATGCAGTGCAAGAATGTTGGTAGTTTATATCAAATTATTTTTAAAAATTAAAAATAAATGAACTAAAATAATTTTTGCCGTGAAAACGGAGCGACAAAATCAGACAGACATTAAATGGATTATGAGCAACGGTTGCATATTTATGACAAGAAATATTTCAACACAATAAATAAAAACATTTATTTATACATACATTATTAAGCTATTTATATACATAAAAATATGTTTGTATTTATGTATATAAATATATATACATAAAATATGTTTGTATTTATGTATATAAATAACCCACTAAATGTGCGGAAACATGTACTTTCTAACTAATCTGTGTTTTGGTATTTTTTTTATACACTATTAGTCAGAAGCGTTCACATGTATACAAAAATTCTTATAGACGTAAGTAGCGCAAAAATTAAAAAAATTGGGTGTGGCAAGTGCTTACCTTAGTTTCTTCTACAAGCAACTTTACTTCAGGACCTTTAGTGTTTGGTGTGATAATGGATGGTGTGAGTTTCTCTGATTTGGTCTTATCAATGCTAAAAGGATCATATTTTTCTAAACCAGGCCGCTTATAATCGTCCTCAAGAGTCGCAAGAGCTTCAGGCTTCTTCAAGTCAGATACTTGCGCCTTGACTGCATTTGTGGGAGAGAACTGCTCCGTTGCATTTGCCTTCGGTGGATGGATTTTATAGGTGTTAGGATGATTGAATTCAAATATTGTAGAAAGACAAAAAAGACAGCCATGGGCAGAGATAAAGATAGGAAAAGAGACAAAGAGAAAGAAAGAGACAGACTAAAGGAGAGAGCGAGCCAATATGTATAACATTTTCAGTGAAAAACCGGGCATAGATTTACCCACAGATTGAAAGTTTGAAAGATTTCGAAAACTAGAAAATATTGTAGTCCATAAAATAGATACATTACAGCAGAGCATTGCTTGCGGAGAAGATTTCAAAGCTTTTACCTTTGTTAATTGCATAGCTTGCTGAGGAGCAGCTTGCTCTTTTACATCCTTTATCACTGGCTTTAAAACTACCCCAAGGAATGATTCATTTTGAATTGGTTCCTTAGTCATCAGATTTCTGATAGAGGATCGACGTCGCTGCTTTATAATGTCTAGTACAGATGGTTTGTCGTCCTGCTAGATGCATTTTTCAAGGGGTTTTTTCAATTAGTTTGGATAAGGGAACTATGATACCCAAAATGGAAACATTTTTTCACAATATAGTTTCCGAAAAACATTATGCACATGTCCTTTTGTTGGCTCATTCTGTTTTATAACTTTACTTACCCCATTATGTTTTTTATTTCCAAAATCCGATTTTTCATTCTGAAAATTGGTTTGGTGTGGAGAAAATAATTTAAAAATAATATATAATTCGTAAGGTGTTTTAAACACATTCTAGCGTATGTTATTAATGATGTGACATATGCATATAATTACCTCGGGCTCAATGATGACTGGTTTGAGCACGGCGCCATCTCGACCATCATCTTCATCAGGAAGTTTACCTTTGCCGACTTTCAATCCTTTAGGTTCCTCTGCGTACTTTTCAATAATGTCGGTCTTCTGCATACGAACACAGTTACCAGTTAATTGGTTATTTTGCCAGTTAATAGGTTATTCATACTAAACATAAAAACAACAAACAAAACATACTTTAGCAATTCCATTTTTCTGCACAAGGGCCTCAGGATCTTTCTTTCCGCTGTCCAATATGGGTTTTTCCATCTTGTTTGGTATTTCCAGATCACGAGCAAAGTCGGATGGTGTAAAATCGGATTTTTCATACTTTTCAAGTTGTGGACGTTCATAGTCAGGAATTTCTGGTAGCTCTTCGTATTTCGGTTTTGCTTTTGCTTTTGCCTTGGCCTTAGGTTTGGGCGCTTCAGGCTTTGCTTCCTCTTTAACTTGGGCGATCGATGTCTTACGCAGCTTTGGAAGTTCTTCGGCGGGTTTTTGCTCCTCCATGACCTATATCACACATTAAATAGATAGACACAGTAACAAATAAACAAGTGATAGAAAAAGACATGTAAACACGTACAGGAAGGAGACGTACACACTTGCATACATAAAACAATTGAGAACCCTATAGCCGAGTTCTTTGATTATCTGACCAGGTTACTCAGAAACTTTTAAAATCCTTTCAAATTATCGATAGAAAGTTATAAAAAAAACCCGTTACTCAGCTAGTGGAAGTACGAAGGAGAGTCTTCCACACTGACAGTTTTTGGTGGTTTGTGGGCGTTAGAGTGGGGGTGGCAAAAAGTTTTTTGGCAGATCGATATAAAATTTATAAGACTGATATTTTTCATTTTTTTATTAGTCTTATAAATTTTAAATTTATCTGATATTTTTCATTTTTTTATTAGATAGTCGGGGAACTCGACTATAGCGTTCTCTCTTGTTGAAATTGTGAAAGATATGCCTAACGGAAGTGACTTGCGCCGAGCGAGTATTTTTTTCTTGGTCGCAAACTTGAAAAAACTAGCGAACCATCTTGCATCCATTTTAAAGAGCATATAAGCTGTATTAAATGTGTTAAAGATCAAAATTTTGAATGCAGACCAACGAAATTAATTTTAATTATTTTAATTTTTGAATTTGGCAAACATGTTAGTTTATCGACAAAAAAAACTGTAGTTCCCCCTTTAGTTTTTCGAGTTTTCTAGATCTACACGTTTATAAGGACGGACAGATTGGCTATGCAGATTCCAAAGACGAAGGCTCAGTGCAAGTTTGTTTACTAATGTTTCCACGCCCACTTTAACGCCTACACTTTTGAAAAATGTTTTTATTTTTTTTCTCTTGTTTTTCAATTAGCATATTCACTATAGATTTTTTTAAAAGGAAATGCCCATGTATATAAAAGTAAATAATAGTTTCAAGAATTTGTTAAAGATAAAACAATTTTAATTATTCACACATAACATAACACATAACAAAACGAAATATTAATATTAAACTGGTTCTCGTTTAAGCCTCTTACCTTTGAAGTTCGTCGTTTTTCAGGAGGTTTTAGCTTGGGTATCTCTTCTTTTAATGGTTGTGGGTTTTTGTTAGCGTCAATTGTTTTATTATCAACCTGCTACATGGGAAATGGTTTCTTATAGGTTTATGTATTGGGATTTTAAGGGAGTTAATATATAATGAACCCAAAACACTTATTATAATTTGAAGTTACGGTTCGCAATTTTTCTCCTCCATAACACTTGTGTTAACAGGATATATATATATTTAATATATATATATTTTGACTACTCACCTCGAATGGTTTTTTGTCTATGATAGAAGACCTTCGGGATTCTGTACTAGATTCTTCGACCTTTTGGTTAAATACAAAATTGATATATTGCACGGTTAATGGAACACGGAACAGCAAATGGCATGATATGACTTACCGCCAGAGATGACCTTCTTGATGATATCTCCTTATCATCGATAATGATTTTCTCTTTAGCCTTAATTGTTGATTTGCGGCTCACATCAGACGAGACCTCCTCTTTGACAGACACAATACTTGCCTAACCCAACAACAAAAAATGCACAACTGTAAACTTTAAATAATAAAACTTGCATACAAGCTTTGAGTAATACATATGTATATAGGACATAAATATCCATATGCTCACAAGGGATAACGATGAATGAGAAACCAAAGGAGTCAAGACAGTAATGCTAGTCCCGAATGCTAATTTACGATTGATCTGTTTGTGTTGTGTATTGTGTAAATGTACTTATACAATATAATTTACGACAATAATATTTTGTCCTTTTTTAATACATCTCTAAAATGGTTTTCTTACCTTTCGATCAACTTTTTTGAGGTCAATTTGTTCCGTTGCTTTTTGCTGTGAATAAAATTTATAAATATTTTCAAATATGTGTTTTTTAATTCTATTTTGTACACATAAAGTATTACAGAATAAGTCAGTAAAAACATAAGGGTGGTCCAGATTTCTAAATATATACTCTAAATCGCTCATTTAGGCTATACAATAGGGCAAATACAATATCCAAGTGAAATTTCCAGTTGATCAATTACAGGATATCATACATGCACCAAAAAACAGAGTATAAGATTTAAAAAATTGACCACCCTCGGAACATGCTGTGGATTTTAATAATGAGGCTAGTTTGTTGGCAAAAAATATAAGCGAATATTTGGCGGCAGTGTAGCTGATAGGCCTTTCAATTTTACCTCTCCGGAGTCTTGATTCTTGGTTTTGGTGGGATTTGAAGTAGATATGTTTTTATTAGTCTTAGAATCTGGTTGATCTAGTTTGTCCTTTTTGCCTGAGTGCTTTGCGTCAGATTTAGCTTTCTTAGGCTCTGGAACTTCATGGTCCCCACTACCTTGCAGTTTAATGGAACTTTCTTGTACTTCCGGCAAGTCTTTATTATCCGGGATTTCTTCCTTTCCGGTGAGTTCTTCTTTTGGGTCGCCTTTATTTATCTGCTCTTTATTAATTCGCCCATCCGTTTGTGTAATAGGTTGACCGGATTGATTTTCATCTTCTTCGATCTCCTTTATGTGATGAGTGTTTTGTTTTGCAGTGTATTGATGTGTATTGTTATTAACAAAAACGAAAGTTTTGTAGGTATTAAGGAGATAAGAAAACGTATTATAACATAGAAGAAGAATAGAATTATTAAAGATTCAAAGACTAATCGTATACATTTTGTTTTAAACTCTAAAAGGACTAGAAATGTATTAAAAAAAAACTCCTGTGTGCTGCAGCAGAAGAGCTCAAAATTTTAAAAGTGTCGTCCAAGTAGAAAAGTTTAGCGGAAAAACTGGTTGAAGAAAATCGATGGAAAGTGATACAATAAAATTAATCTTCTAACCGTTGAAATTTGTTTCAGTGCAAACCTCTTCACTATAAAATTGACCAATAGGCTTTAATGTTACACCAAATAAGTCCTTAGATGAATTTGACTGTGAAATGTCCAGGGGAGTATTCGTTGCATTTCTCCTTTTAAGTTGCAGTAATTGATATGTAGGTACTCGAGGCTGTATGGTAAAAAATGACTTGTATTGATAAATTAAATCAAAAATTTTAAAAAATATTGGACTGGACGTAATAATATAATGCGGGAACGTACATGAAAATAAAATTTGAATCGATTTTTTATTGGATTGACTTAACTGCATATGTTTTACAGCATTAGTAAAATAATTCTTTGACATTTTTTCATTGCCGAATTAAGCCATCATTTTGATTTGCTAATTGCGTGCCACATACTAACCAATATCTTTAAAATTGAAGTTGAGCGCTGGGTCATATTCTGCGAAAATTCCTCATGAACCTCTGTGCCTAATGATTTATCACTAATTGTAACACTTAGGGTGCTTTGTTTTTCCATTTTTTGGTCAACGGAAATCTGCTTTGAATTAATGGCCTGGTCTTCATTAATCTGCCTTTTCTGTGCTGCTACAAACTCTAACTTTTGCTGTGGGTTTTCTACACTCTCTGATATTACTGATTTTGGTTTTCCATTTACCTTTTGCTCCTCTTCTTTTTCAGTCTTGGGGTTTTCCTTTTCTTTTGGTTTCTCTTCTTTCTTTTTGGTACCTTTTTCCACCGTTATTTTGCACGATGATTCGTCTTTACCGGCTTCATTGGTCACAATTACTTTATAGTTTGATGTGTGCTCTGTCCTTGCTGAGCTAAAAGTTAGTCGTGCTGTTGTTCCATCGAACGTGGTGGTTATGTCCTTGGTTTCACGTATAACGGTGCTTCCCTTATACCACTCAACCTTGCACTTGCGGTCTGACTGGGACAGGCTGACTAAAAGCTCAAAGGTCTTCGACTCAGCGACCTTCTGATCAACGAGCTTTCTCGAGATTTCCGGCTTGCAGGGCTTTCGCTCTTCCTCGGGAATGTCAACGAGGTTGACAATTTGGGAAACTGCCTCTCCTTTCTCGTTACTGGCCACCAGCTTGTAGGCGCCCTTGTCACTCTCTTCAACATCGTTGATTTCCAGTTTGACGGCGAACTCACCTTCCTTTGTTTGCTCTACCAGATAAACGTGTCGCTTGCTCTCTTTTACAGTGTTGGCTTCCTTGTACCACGTGCACTTGGGCTCGAACTTCGATGCTACTGTGCACTCGATGACTACAGTACGTTTTTTTATAATCTTAATAATTTTTGGTTTGTCTTTAATAACAGGAACGACTGGTGGAGAAAAGAGGTATTTGAAAACATATGAATTATTATCACTTGCATAAGATCGCGTATGTTTTGACTAGACTTATACGCACTCTCTATATTCAGGGTAAGGTTCGCATTAAGCTCTCCCAGCGTGTTCTTAATGTTGCACTTGTAAAGGCCGGAGTCCTGTAGTTGCGGATCTAATAGCTCCAGCTTAATGTAATATTGATCGCCACGCTGTTCAATAAGCGTCATAATTTTCTTGCTTTCCTTGATGACTTCTCCGTTGCAAAACCAAATGACATCTGGTTTCGGATCTGCCTTGACCTTGCACTCCATTATAACCAATTTACCGTTGTTCTCAGAAACAATGCGCGGCTTTTCTATGAAAGTTGGTCCCTCTCCTTCGGGTTCTGGCTCCGCTTCAATGTTAAGGTTAAGATTTGCATTTGATTCACCGTATTCGTTTTTCACATTGCATCTGTAGGTCCCACCATCTGTTGCTCCAGGATCCTAAAATTGATAGATAAATTTAATAATCTTTGTCTGTTATACTATGCCCAATGATCTTAACCTTAATTTCCAACGTCAGCTCATACGTGTCTTCTGCAATAACTGTTGTGTTAATTTTTATTTTCTTACTCTTCTCCACCAAGTCCTGACCCCTGTACCATGTTACTGTAGGTTCAGGCTTGGCCTTGCACTTGCACTTCATGGTGATCAATGTGCCTGACTCATTAGGGATGATTCTCGGTTTTTCGATAAAAGATGGCGCAAACCCGTTGGCATCGCTCGCACCTTAATGATAAAAAAGCAAAAAAAATAAGTAATATGCAGTGAAAGCAATGTATTGCGGATAAAAGTGCTTTTGACTTTTTGATTGCAAAAAGTTTTTTTTTTATATCGAGCAGACATTTACATAGGTAATAAATTAATTGCATGCTTATTATAAAGGAAAGGTCTGTTCATGAAATTGTTGCTATAAAATTAAAGCGTAAAGCAAGAGATTATATCCGAATAGCTATTTGAATATTATGAATTCACTTGGAAGCATAGGATCAAGTTTGGAA
Organism: Drosophila yakuba; assembly: GCF_016746365.2. NCBI lineage: Eukaryota > Metazoa > Arthropoda > Insecta > Diptera > Drosophilidae > Drosophila > Drosophila yakuba. The sequence goes on along the minus strand of NC_052531.2, from coordinate 831,765 downwards.
TTAATATATTTTCCAAATAATTAACTAGCAAAGGCTATACCGAGGTATATGTAGCTGTTATTTGTTAAAGTAATCATTTGAACTTTAAAGAAAGGTTTTGAATCGGAAGAGCCAATTAAGTACTATATGATTTTCTTATAAATATCGAAACAAGTGCACAGCAAAATAATGTTTATATTTATTATATATATATTAATATATATATTATATTAAATAAACCAATTTATAACCCATATCTTAAATCACAGTGTACCCGAATTAAATGATCGACATAAATTTTTATACTAAAACGCTTAATTAATCAAGTTTGGAATCAAATTGGAAGTTATATAATTAATAAGGGTTTATTCAATTAATGGTTTTACACAATTCAAAAAAGTTTCAAGCCTACATAGAAGTCTCTGTCTCCATTAATAAGAGAGCACCGTCCTAGATTTCCCTCTTTAAACTCTCCTTTGATAAAAAACAGAATCTGCCTTTAGGTTTAAATTTATATAACATAATTATATAAATCACTACATAGTTAAGAAAAAATATAGTACCTTGAAAGTTAAGCGCAATGTTTGCATTACTTTCGCCATACATATTTATTGCGTTACAGCGATAGTTTCCGCCATCTTCTTTGGTGGGATTTTGGATTTCCAGAGTCAGAATGTAGCTGTCTTTAGTTATTGCCTTGCGAGTCATTTTCGTTCTTTGATTATTTGAGATTTCCTTATCTGAGCAAAACCAGACTATATCCGGAACCGGATGCGCTTCCAAGACGCATTCCATGATGAGCAAGTCTTCCTCTTGGCGGATCGTTGGTTTTTTTGGAAATCGCGGCGACTTTCCATCCGGAATTCTGTATTGAGGTGGAAGAGGTATAACTTTCGATATTGTTTATTATCTTTAAAAGCGTGTTTGCTGCCTTACTTTTTCGAGCCGCTTTCGAAATTAAGATTAATGGTTGCGACTCCAGAACCGTGCTTGTTTTTCGCTTGCGCGCGATATTCACCCTGGTCAGAAGAGACCACACTGCTAATCTCAAGACACGCAATGTGATACAGTTTTTGATCCATAGTCACAGACATTTTGTAGCGATTGGATTCGTTTAGTACAGTCTCGCCATGAGACCTTTGTGCACATGAAGAAAAGTATTTGTAGAAACGTGAAGTGAAGTAAATTAAGATTTAGTTTAATCCGTTTATTTCTTGATTTACAACAAGGTGTCACCTATGCTGCTTTTTTGCTATCAATATATCCAAATATATTTAAGTCTCTCTGTTTGATTTGTTTTTTTTTTTAATTAGTTTTCATTGAGAATTTTCATATGGTGAATATATATATCGATAAAGTTATTTTCGTACCATGTGACCGTTGGCGTGGGATCTCCAACGCATCTACACTCGAACGTTACATTTCCACCATCTTCACTTTGTCGAATTACCGGTCGTTCAGTAAAAGTTGGCTTAATGCCTTCTGCGCTTTCCGGCACGGGGGCTTCGTCGCCTATATAGAGTTGAAATATCCATATAGCGCAAATTGAAAATGACACAGTCTGTTCCAATAACAAGGTCTGTACGTTAAAAATGTTAAATTACCATTAACATGCCTATTTAATTTCATCAATACCAGGTTCTAATTACCAAATCTGTGTTGTGATTTCCACCTCATAACTTAAACAATTTAAACAATCTACCGATACATACTTGTATTTCAGTTACAAACGTAAAAAATAAAATACAGATTATTATAAAGATACCCCATAAATTGATCTCACATTTTAAGCATTGTTGATTAAACACGATTAAGTTATTTCTGCGGCTTCTTGCAAAACAATACATTTTAATATTGATTGTTAATAAAAATGAAATGCAAAGTTAATGTTCATATTATGCATTCTTTTAGGACTTACTGTCGAAATTTAGGCTTATTGTAGCGTTGCTCTCGCCCAATTCGTTCTTTGCATTCACTTTGTATTTTCCAGCATCCTCAACTGTTACATTTAGTATTTCAAGTGTTGCAAAATATGAATGAACGTCTTTGTCCACAGTAAGCTGTAAAAATGTCAATACAGTTAAAAGTTTTGTGTAGAATAAACGACGAGACGAAATTATATATATATATACTATAATTAATTATAATTATATATATATATATAATTTTGTAGAATATCTTTAGATTATAGACTATAACTATAATTAATTATATTTTATATATATATAATTTTGTAGAATATCTTTAGAGAATAGACTATAACTATTTCTATCCGTCACTCGTAAAATAAAAGTCCATACTAGATTAATTGAAAACTATGCAACAGGAAGAGTTTTCAACCCTATAAAGTTTATATATTTTTGATTAAGATCGATTAGTCTAGTCGATCTAACCATGTCCGTCTAAACTTCGAAATCTCGGTTACTATAAGATTTAGAAAGTGAAGCTTAATTATGTCATGTCATTGCGGCTGTTTAAGGCATAAATGCTGTTTTGCTTGATTAAGAAGATATCAAAAAATTGCTATACGTGGGATGTTCATTTGTATTTTTATATATTTAAGTATATATACCTTATGGCGTGATGATTCTTTAACAGCAGCTCCATTATGGAACCAAATAATGGTGGGTATTGGATCAGCGTTAACGCGACACTCGAATAATAATCGTTTTCCATCTTCTTCCTGTCGTATGGCAGGTTTTTTCGCGAATGTCGGCGCGAATCCGTCGATTTGTCTGCAACGTACGCATATATCATGTAGCGACCATTTTTTTTTATCAGATTAGCTCATTACATTAAACATATCGTAAGAAGACAAGCATTAAGACAATTATTCCACATTGCACAAAAAGGTTAAAAATTGTAATATATGTATGTATACGGTGTTATTAGCTGTGTAACCAGAAAAAAAATTAAAAAGTTAAATAAAAAAAAAATAAAAAACTTTTTAAAATTGGTAAAAATGGCACCATTACTTTAAAAAAAAGTTTACCATACAGTGACCGCAGTATTTCTATTTGGTAGACATGATTATTATACACATTATTCGTTACTAGATTCTTTAAACGTATTTAACCGGCAGAAACAAGCTTTTTCGACTATACATATATAGTATATATATTCTTGATCAGGGTCAATAGTCGAATGGAACTGGCCATGTCCGTCTATCCGTATAAACGCCTCGGTCTCTGGAACTATGAAAACTGAGATTAGGCATGCGGATTCCAGAGACATAGACTAGTGCAGGTTTGTTTATTCATTTTGCCACGATCACTGTAATGCCCACAATTGGCAAAAACTTTCGAAGAATTTTTAAATTTATTTTATTATTTTTTCCTCAGTTTTTACCGATCATCAACATTCGACTATAGCATTTTTTCTCGGGTTTTTGTACAAATCTGATTATATTGTTTACATATCAATATTATTATATTGCCGTGAAATTTCTAAAAAGATTGTCAAACTTTCACTTTACACTAACTTCTTGTTTCCCGAATATGCACTTAATAAACTTTAGAAGTCCCATTTTTTTATTGATATTTATTTATTTTTAATCTGAACTGTATGTATTTTACTGATCACATTAAATACCATAATAATGAATATCGTTTTACTTACCCTTCGTTTTCCATAAATGAAAACTTACCATCTGTATTGAATTCAAAACCCCCATTAGTAAAAAAGTACTTTTTAAAGAAAAATAATAGCAATTCTAAATATATAATGCCGGTATTATCATGCAGTTCTGCTCAATATGCAAAAAATAATTTAAGCTTTTTCTAACCAAATATCGTTATTTTGGGCATTTATTATATAATAGAATATCAATTAAAAATAGCACTGTTAAGGTTCATGTTTCTTTAAAAATAAAGCAGTGGAGCAATAAAAATGGCTTACTTTTCTTTTGGTTCGTCAGCAGCTAGAGAATTTTTTTCAAAGGTAGAGTAAAATTTTGTAATTATTTTAATATTTTCGTAGACGTTAAAATAATGTATACTATATTTTTAAAGAAATATCCTCTAATCCCTGTTGTTTGATTTAAATCATTAACTTTGATATATAAAATAGAAAGCTTTGTTCGACAAGCCGAAGTTCTTATACCCTTGCAGTAATTGCACATTAAAAAAAAAGATATAAGGGGAAGAATTACTCTTTGGAGGAGGTATATTGATTTCAGTGAGAAGTTTGCAAAGAAGTGAATGAGACATTAGAAACTTAATTTATACCAGTGTTATTGTTTTCTATCAGATTTAAAACTCTTCATGAAACTATCCCAAAAGTCTGCCTTCTATCGCACGGAGGATATATGTACATACATATGTCGAAACGGGCTGGATTGGAGCTCTATATCATATACATATGTAGCTTCTTGCTAAAATTGATATACCCCATGTAAGAAAAACCCTTCTAAGCAAAACGTTTCTTTATAGAGCGGAAATGAATTCTTGAATTCTTCACTATGTATACATTTTTTTCTCTGAAACACTAATTCATTTGCAAGGGTATACATTCATTTTGTTTTTAAAACTGGTCGACTTACGTGTGAAATTTAAATTAATAGACGCAGAGACTTCGCCCGACTTGTTTTTAGCTTTGACTTTATAAAGTCCGGCATCCGTTTCAACTACATCATCAAGCTCCAATACAACCGTATATTTGTTCTCTCCAACGGGTTGAATTTTGAATTTGGTTCGAGCATCTTCTACTACTTTATTGTCACTTCGAAACCATTCAATTTCCGGTTTCGGGGATGACAATAACTGGCACTCAAATATCAATCGATTACCATCATCTTCTTGATGCAGTTGTGGCTTTTTAACAAAGCTGGGAGCGAAATCTTCAGCCACCCCCATGCTGAGGGTTTTCAATAAGCTTCGTCTTCAACGGCTGTGAATCTATAGCTGTTTAAAACAAAATATATTTTTAGAACACTAAAATAACATATACATATAGACAAACAGAAACAAGTTTTATTTCGAAAAGTCTTGTTCTTGAAAATATCTTCTAAACGGAGTATTCCGTTCAATGTCAATTTTTTGGAAAGATCAAATATTTCTTTGAATTTTACCTCCGCTTCCAAAGCTCTAATTTATTACATTTGTATTTTTACACTGCCGCTCTTTATGGTGACCATTTAATTTTTTTCAAAGTCTTGGCGTGCAATCCCTTTAGATTTTCAGCTACCTTTTAGTGGGCCCAATGATTTAAGCGATAGATTTCTTTTGTTGTGTTCGTTTCCAACTATACCATAAGTAAGTAGGCCATATCAAGTTTTTTTTAAAAACAAAAGGACATGTTGCTAACGTTTGTCGCCATATATTAAGTTAAAATAGTTTATGGTCGGCTTTTTTAAGTTACCTAACCATGTAACTGTAAACTAAACCAAATCACAATAAACCTAAACGGTTCATACGTATTTATGTATTTTGAGTTGCACACGACCCACAAAGTTTTGGAATTTGGAAATTTGATCGCCTTTTCCTCGTTCAGCATAGATATTGTTAATGGAAAACATTTTACTGAATAAACGAAAATTCATGTATTGCATGCTTATTTTTAGCCGTTCGCAGTCACCGGCTGAGAAATAAACCTAAATATTCGAATACGAAACTCACACAAATATGTTTTTATTTGTAGAAAGATTCGTAGCTATATATAAATATCCGGATACAACATAGAATATTTATACAAAATGAAACGCTATAAGGGAAAATCAGAAAAAGCGTTGTTGCCCTATATTAATAAAAATATAGCATCTTGAGAGAGCTAAGTTAGAAGTTTTTTAAACAAACCCATTCACACTTCCAGAGCCATGTACTGTTTCGAATTTTTCATAACAGGTTTTAGGCTTTTTCAAAGTCTATTTTTATCAACAACTACGTGTTACACAACGCCATCCGAGATATCTGTGTAGAACAACACGCACTCAATTTCTTTACAATATATTAAAATTATAAAACACTTGTTTTCTTGATTACTTATGGAATTGCAAAAATTCTAAAATAATTACTATTTCATGTTTATCATCACTTCACTATACAGATAAAAAGTTGAAACTTAAAAAATGAAATTTTTTTCTTTGCTGTATATACATATATATATATATATGTATATAGTGTACATATACATATGATGAGCAATCGGCCTTAAAATAACACAGTGGTGTACAGTAGGGAATTTATATAAAAAGTAACACAACTTTAGGTGTGGACAGCCGTTAAATATGAGCATATATTCATAAATTAAACATTAATTTGGAGTAGGTCTGTTTAAAACATTTTCTTTTCACTTGGTACGTACAACTAGGTTTCAAGTAAAATAGATCGAGCACAACACGAAATTAATTCTTCTGCGAAAACGAAGCGTACTCCACGAGCTTTTGTCTATTACTGGCAGGTCTAAAGAATTTGGTGCTCTTGATCAGCAAAGCATATGCACTGTTTTTGTAGTAGTCTATAGGACTGCGCAGGCGCGATTTGTTTTAGACAACAACGCCTAATTTCTATAGTCTATATAGAGAAGAATTATTTATGTGCCCACTATTAGTGAGGTTTTGCGAGTACCAACAATTTAAGTAAGCACATCAACCCTGCACCGCATTTTTCAATTGATTGTCTCGTCCACTGTAATGTTTTTTAATTACAACACTTTAGAACAAACAGCTAACTGTCATTAAAATCTAGATAGAATGATAGATAGTCAAGCTCCTTGAAAATCAGATACCAGTTACTCAGCTGGTGGTCGTGCGAACGAAAGATCATTTGATTTTTTTCGCAAATCAGTTGTTAAGAAAAATATTAAAATTAAACAAACAAACAAAATTCTAAAGTGTAAGCGGCTTTTTGGTGTCACGCCTACTATCGTGACCAAAATGTTTTTGAAGTATTGATGAAAATTGGAAAGACACAAATATATATATATGTATATGTATTTACATATATTGTCACGTATGTATATATCTATCGATATGCTAAAAATGTTTTGGCCACGACCATTCTAACGCACAAAGTCTGCTAAAACACGCCAACAATATGAAAATTTTTTTGTACTATTCATTTTTTCTATTTCAATCAATTTCAATTTTCTATAACAGTCAGTTAAAATCTCCCTAGCACTCCCAATTGATGAGTAACAGGAGTCTGATTGTCGATGAAAACGACTATCGCGGATTCTCTAGTTTAGTTTATATAATAATAATAGAAGAAGTACAGAATTTATGGTCGGCCTTGTAGTATAATAACATATATTTACTTACTTACATCGCCAATAGAGATTTTTTTTTCTGAGTAATTTAATTTATTTGTACATTTAATTGAAATCAATTTGATAAGTATATTACGAAAGGAATCAGGACTAGCATGCATTGTAGCGTAATAATCCTTAGTCAATAAGCTAATTGGGGTAAGATATTAAGCTTATAAAATGTATATATACGAACGATATTAACTTGCAGGGAAACATGTACACTTAATGAGGCTGACCCAAACTCACCCGAAACAAGAGAGGAAGATGGTTTTGGCATGCCGAATCTTATATACCCTTGCAGTAGTAAAATTTTTTTCAAATTAAAATCAATATTATATATTTAAATTAATTATGTGATGTGTGCGGAATTATGAAACTATATGACCAACCACTTTTCCATTCTATTATTTTAACCATTAATCGTAGAGTAAAAGGGTATACTACACTCGTTGAAAAGTATGTAAAGTCGAGTAGATCTGGCCGTGTCCGTCCGTTCGTTCATTTTTTTTAAGTCTTGTACATTTCTGTAGACTTTTAAAAATATTTTTAAATATTCTAAGCCGCAAAAAAACTATCAATGATGAAATTTCTGCTTCTCACTTTCACTAGCTGAGTAACGGGTATTTGTGGAGGGTATAAATGAATATTAATAATCGTCACAGACGCATCTACATTTCATGGTCTTGTTGTCATGAAGCTAATGTAGAATGTAGAGACGTCTTCATATTTGTAAACGGATTTCTAAACGGTTTGTCTTTTTCAGCCGGTTTGGCATTATGCAGGTGAGGGTTTATATCGCTGCAATCATCCTGTGTAAGGATGTATTATTATAAAATGATTTTCGGATACATACGTTAAGTATACAGGAAGTATCCTGTATAATATACATTACTACACACAAAGATTATTCCTTTATAAAGTTATATTTTAAACAAAAACCTCTTTTGGCGACCTAAAAATTCTTATATATAAAATTTACTTGTTCGACAAGCTTTATACAAATACTTATTTTCTCATCCGGCCATTTTGTATAAACCTTCTTTTTCGGTTAGTGTATAACTTGTTAGGTTCGGACAGCCACAGTCGATTTTTATTTCCATATATAGTACTCTCCCTTTTGCAAACTATGGTGATGCGCACGTAGACGATGATAATATTGTATGTAGTAAACAGTGTGGAATGGTTGTGAAGTTAAGTATCTTTATGAGCAGTCCAATATTTCACTGGTTCATGTCTGAATAAATAATAACTGTCATTGTAATTAAGTAGTGTTGCATAATGTTGCCTTCTTTGTGTGTATTTCATGCATTTTATCGAAATGTGTGAGAAGTCTTTGTGGACGTTGCATACATACATATGTCACCAAGTCCATTATTCAATAGTTTAATTTTGGACGGCGTGTATGTATCACAAATCTATTGAGTTGTTTTGTTTTCAGTCGATTGAAGAGACCTCTCTTTTTAAAGGCTTTGCACTTATGTATATGTGGCTTAACAAAGGATTAACCATTTTTACGCCGTAAGGAAAGTAGGCCTTACGCCGATCCAGTCGAGTTTGATTGGCGCGAACATACATACATACATATGTAGTGTTTGCACTTCCACTAGCTGAGTAACGGGTCTGATGGAAAACTCGACTATATCTTTTTATTCGTTTTGATAGCACACTCTGTCTGACTTTCTGTAAGGATAGATATTCTTGTAAAATTCGTATATATACATATATATTACAAAGTCAATGGCTTAGAATGGGTATCGATGCTTTTTTGTACAGTTATGACACATTGAATAATGCAGAACAAGCATATACAAAAGTGTTAAAATTGCTATATCAAAATGTGACTTGCGTGGGTGTACCTCAAAGCGGCAGCGGCTGAGCACTGACTTTTTTACACTAATACTTTAATACTCCAATACTAAGTCTTTGCCTTATACTAACATATTGCATATTACTTTTACTCATAAACCGATTTGTCTTAATGGTAATTGTGTTGTTTGATTTGAATTTAAAAGATGTCGTGAATGGTTGTTGGTAAAATTTTTTATATTTAAAGTTGCACATAAAAAATTATCTATGTGGTTTCTTTTTAAATTTATTGAATTTTTAGAAACGATGTTTTAACAGATCAAGCTTTTGCAAATTGAAGTCTTCAAGCGAAATACTTAAGAATTATAAGGAAACAACATTTTTTCATTTTATTTGTCAAAATTATATAATTTAATTTACACCAATTATTCTACACTATAGATCGGATTTAATGGGCGGAACTATATAATTTATACATATGCATTTTTCTACAACCTCCATTATTTTTCAAGAGATATGTAAATTCGATTTCGGTCATCTCTTTAAGAAAGAGCTGAACTATATAAATAGTCCCTTTTACAGTGCTTCTCACTGAATCTCCAGACTGTTTTTAGACCCACGGTGAGTAAAAACAGGAGGCAAAGAACTGTTGTTTTCCTGGGGCAACGTGCGCTGCTGAACCCCCGGTGGAGGAGGGCGCCATGTTGTTGCCGGACGACGCGTAATTGTAGCTCATATGTGCATACGAATTTACAGCAGGTGAAATCGGGTCGGATGCGAACCCAGAACTGTGGGCAACTCCCAAGTGGCTCGCGCTGGAACAAGGGGAGGGGCATGGTTCCTGGGATGCAGTGTGATGGGGGGTAACATTGGCGCTGGTACTGGAGGCGGCTGAGAAGTTTGAAACAGCAGCAGAGCTCGGCGTCATAGGGGGCGGCGGCAATGCGTAGGCGGATAGCACTTCGTATCCCGATCCGTTGCAGTTTGCTCCCGAATTCCCAGATTGGGCACTGGCTAGGCCGCCGGCAGCAGGGCTGCTTCCGTCACCCGTGACGATGTGTTGGTGAGCGGGAGCCATAGGAGGCGGTCGTAGTGCCATGTGGCACGGATATAACGAGGGAGGCGTTAGATTGCCCTGTTGCGGTATTGGCGATGGCGGAGCCAGCGGACCGACGGATGAATGGCTGAAGCTTGGAATTGGCGTAACCGCACTGGAAAAAACAAAACCATTTAACATTGATTTTCACAAGATTATTGGTTTATTAAAAACATTCTATCACTGCATATTTACATACAAGCAAACTTAACAGTCCGTCCGTATGAACGTCGAGATCTCAGGAACTATAAAAGCTATAAAGACTAAGCATACAGACTCCATATACGCAGCACAAGCTTGTCGATTCACGTTGCCACGCCCACTCTAAAGCCCACATACCGCCCAAAACTGCCACGCCCACACTTTTGAAAATAATTTGATATTTTTCATTTTTTATTAGTATTGTAACTTTCTATCGAAATACTTTTTGTCACGCCCCCCCTAACGCCCACACTTTTGAAAATTGATTCGGTATTTTTCACATTTTACTTAGTCTTGTACATTTTTCTCGATTTTCCAAAAATCTTTTTGCCACGCCCACTCTAACGCCCACAAACCAGCAAAAACGTTCAGTGTTAAAATTTCTTTTCGCACACCCACTAGATGAGTAACGGGTATCAGATAGTCGGGGAACGCGATTATAGCATTCTCTCTTATTTTGTATGCCTAATATATAATGATCCTGCGTGAATGTATGCATAAGTGTATCAATTAAAAATCGTTAAAGAAGTGTAGACGTGGCAGATCTTTTATAACACTGGTTTTTAACTGTTTAACTATTTTTCCAGCAATAGCTAATCTTCAGACTGAATAATTTGTAAACTCTGGTTGCTGAATATGCTTACCCATAGGAATCGCTCATAGATAACGCCGTATGATGAATGTTGGAGTACATCGCCCCGAAGCTACCACTATTAAAATTAAGTCGTGGCGAAATAGCAGGAACAAGTGCATGTGTTTGAATGTGGCCAGTGCTCTGGATATGATGGGTATTTTGATGGCCGCCAATGCCAAGCGGGCATGGAGAACAAACTCTTCTGCAATCTTCACTGTGACGACCACTGGCAGTGTCAGAGGTGCAGCCGGTTCGAATGTGCGGGACTAATATAGGACTTCCAGAGCCATCAATCCGAGCACCAAGCGTGGGAGCATTACTATTAGTAGACAAGGTGTTGTTTGGAGACGATAAACCATTAATGGTACCTAAATATGAAGGAAAAAGGAAAATCAGTTATTTATTTGCATTATACGATAATTCCCAAATTTTAGTAACACATTTAAAATCACTTGTCATACTTGGTCACAAAGCTTTATAAAATACATTGTCGAGCGTTCGAGAAGCAGAGAGCTTTCTGACATAAAAAGCTATCTAAGATAAAAAATAAACAAAAAAATAATAAATAATAATAATTAAGGCAATCATAAGAACATGTGCTTAGTTATGAATAAATAGACTTTAGTTCAAGATTTCAAAATTTAAAAACCAATTGGGCGACAGAGAACTGCAAGAGTGGCATTTTTTGCCACCCCAATCACACTCAACAAATTTGAGTATTGGGTGCCACTTGCACCGGTCATCGCGGGTACTTACAAACACCCGCTCAAAATATTCGGGTGTCTGCAAACACCCTGGTGTCCACGCACCCGAATCAATGCGGCCTCCTACGTCGCGGGTGCCGATCACACTCGCCACTCATAACGAAGGGTAGAGAAGGCAAGCAGTCAGAAAAAGGTAAGTGCCTTTTGTCTTGGAAACACCCGGGTGTCTGGTAGACACTCGAGTGTCTGTGGTAACATAATTACTGAAGAACGAAATAGATTATGCCTAAAATCTATAGATAGGCTCCTCCTTTTTGCATTCTTTTTACAGAAATTTAACCAACACGAAATATACATTTCTTTTTATTATACCCGTTACTCGTAGAGTAAAAGGGTATACTAGATTCGTTGAAAAGTATGTAACAGGCAGAAGGAAGCGTTTCCGACCATATAAAGTATATATATTCTTGATCAAGATCAATAACCGAGTCGATCTGACCATGTTCGTCTGTCCGTCCGTCTGTCCGTTTGTCCGTCCGTATGAACGTCGAGATCTCAGGAACTACAAAAGCTAGAAAGTTGACATTAAGCATACTGACTCCAGGGACATAGAAGCAGCGCAAGTTTGTCGATTCATGTTGCCACGCCCACTCTAACGCCCACAAACCGCCCAAAACTGCTACCACGCTTCCTTCTGCCTGTTTTATCCTTTCAACGAATCTAGTATACCTTTTACTCTACGAGTAACGGGTATAACAATAGAAATAGAATAGTGTTTATTAAGTTATAAAATTATATAATATACATATACATACATATAATATATTATTTAATAATATGTATATAAATTTGTTTTTTGTTAAGACATTAGATACATTAAAACGCAAAAACATGTGCACGACCTTTTCCTTGGGTGTTTCCTTTTACCCTTAATTTCTGATACCGTCTCGCTTCCATACAATTTTAATGCATACAGAAAAGTACCTGCGGCCGATCGTTGCTTGCGCTCACCCTAAACTTCATTGGACAGCAGACACCCGGGCAAAACAACCGGTTGTTTGTCATTGCTAAAAATAGAGTGTCTACAAACACCCGGGTGCTGACAGACACCCGGTGTTTAGCGGGTGCACTTAGAGTGCCGGTGGCTTGCTGCAGTTCTCCAGCAAGTGCATCGGCATCTTACCGCACCTCACCTAAAAGAGACGGCACAATATGGTACAAATATGGGTCAGCACGTGACAGGTGTTGGAATAGGCGCGTTCTGAAACAAACATGCAAAGCTTTGGCTTAATACTACGAAGTCACATTAACAGATATATTGAGCATTTAGTAAGGGAAAAGCAAGTCTTCTTCGGGAAATCACATGCAATTAGATCTCAAATGTATGGATATACATATGTAGGTATATGCGATATATACATTTTTAATTTAAACCCCGGCCTAATAGAAAGCATATGATTGGCTGTAGCTGAACCAATAGCGTACGTTTAATATCGATTTAAACATACATATAAGAAAATCTATGCCACGTAACACTACTGACACTACACGTTGTCATTGTGCTGCATTATGCAATTATGTCCAACGGCGTCTTGACTTAGAAAAAATGATGGACGAGTTTATTGTAAAAAATGAGAAACGAACAAGTGTATTTGCCCTGTCTTACAAAAAAGAAAAGCAAAAGCAAGCAAATCCCATCCCCACCCCAAATGAAACTGACCCGCTGGCCCTGATAGTACTGCTAGAGAAGTCAATCGCATCACCTTCAAAATTAAAACGGTTTTCAAACATAGGGAGCATTGTACTGTAATATTTACATGCTAGATGTGGCTGAGGCGTTTGACAAAGTATGGCTTGAAGCCCTAATCTATAATATTAAGCTGCTTTCGCAAAGCATACAAGTGCATCAAACCATTAGACCGAGTTATCATAGTTCCTTGAAATAGTCCATACCCCCTATAACGGCAGATATGCCCTGGCAGCAGCGACTAAGGAGCAGCACTCACAAAATGTTTCATTGGGAAGCAAAGCAGCAACAAATAAAAAAAAGGAACCGAATACTGAATTTTTCTTATTAATAAGTGCTCTCCCAGTTACGGTTCAAATATTTAAATTTATCCTCGTCAAAGAAGTCATAGGGCCTATTTGGAAATATGACTTTTAAATAAGAATAGATCTGATTCAAAGAGCAAAGTCAAAAGTGCTTAAACTATAACCGCAGCACCCTTATGCAGAGAACATATAAACAGATGTTATAACATTTTAGTCCATTAAAAGAGATTTTAAAAAAATATATTGAAAACAATTAAACTTTCTGGATTACGGGAAAATTTATAATGTCTTTCGTACCCAGAATATTATAAATAAATATAAATAAACCTAAACCTAACTTAACCTAACCTATTACTAAAAAGGGTTGAAATATCTGTCCAAGACTGCGGACTTAAAATATAATACCCTACACAAGTGTATTAAATTAAAACAAGAGAGAACGCTATAGTCGAGTTCCCCGACTATCTGATACCCGTTATTCAGCTAGTGTAAGTGCGAAGGACAGTTTTTGGCGGTTTGTGGGCGTTAGAGTGGGCGTGGCAAAAAGATTTTTTGCAAATCGATAGAAATTTTCAAGACCACTACAAAAATGAAAAAATATTAAAACATTTTTCAAAAGTGTGGGCGTGGCAGTTTTGGGCGGTTTGTGGGCGTTAGAGTGGGCGTGGCAAAAAGATTTTTTGCAAATCGATAGAAATTTTCAAGACCACTACAAAAATGAAAAAATATTAAAACATTTTTCAAAAGTGTGGGCGTGGCAGTTTTGGGCGGTTTGTGGGCGTTAGAGTGGGCGTGGCAAAAAGTTTTTTTGCAAATCGATAGAAGTTTACAAGACCAATACAAAAATGAAAAAATATTAAAACATTTTTCAAAAGTGTGGGCGTCGCAGTTTTGGGCGGTTTGTGGGCGTTAGAGTGGGCGTAGCAACATGAATCGACAAACTTGCGCTGCGTCTATGTCTCTGGAGTCTGTGTGCTTAGTCTCAACTTTCTAGCTTTTGTAGTTCCTGAGATCTCGACGTTCATACGGACAGACAGACGGACGGACAGACGGCCAGACGGACGGACAGACGGACATGGCCAAATCGACTCGGCTATTGATCCTGATCAAGAATATATATACTTTATATGGTCGGAAACGCTTCCTTCTGCCTGTTACATACTTTTCAACGAATCTAGTATACCCTTTTACTCTACGAGTAACGGGTATAAAAAATATATCCGAGAAAACAGTCCAAATCGATTGCTGTTGCTTTGATTCGAGTTGTTTAGGACAAGGTCTTTTAGTTTCAAAATTATTTATACTTACTGACTGAAGGACCCACAGCTGATCCCGGCAGCAAAGAGGAACCAGCACTTAGGCTGTTAGGGCTGTCAGTCAAAGATGCAGATGCCGATGTTGAGGACGAAGTTCCACTAGCTCCTGTGGAATTTGGCGTCCTTCGCTGGTTTCGGAGCTTCTCCTCACGGCGCCATTTTGCCCGACGGTTAGAGAACCAAACCTGAATTCTTGCCTCTGGCAAACCAATCTTACCAGCCAAACGTTCGCGCGCAAAAACATCTGGATAGTGTGTTCGTTCAAACTCTGAAATCAATATTTAAATCGTTTCGTAAGGTATTCTTAAAATAAAATGATTGCTTTCGTAATAATAGTAAGATAGAAAACTAGGCGTTACTTTTAATTTGTTACAGAAATATTTATGGGTGTGAGGTGCCTCATATTACATAATAATTTTGATACGCGCACAAAAAACTAAACTTCCGTAATATACAGGCTAAGGGTTTTTAAAGTAATGTAAAATGTTCTCTTTTAATGTTGTATGTTAAACCAAAAATAATTTAAAATGTATTTTGCAAAACGTTATTACCTTTTTCAAGACTATCTATCTGGTCGTTCGTAAAAGATGTTCGATTGCGTTGCAACTTTCTTTTAAGTATGAGGCGAGCTTGATCATCCTCATTATTTCCTATATTTGAAGCGCCACCATTGGAGTTTTCACCTTCACCGGAGCCCGTTTCATCTGACTGATGGCCATCAAGTTCTGGTAAAATACAAATATAAATTACATACATTATAAGACGAATCGGTTGGAAGTCCTTTATAAATTAATATAAGAATAGAAGCTAGCTTCAGCAAGCAGAATATAATAACCCTTGCATCTTTTATACATCTTAAAGTATTCAATGCATTGAGATAAAATTACGAACATCGTTTTCTTAATTCGAAACATATTATAGTGTGTATAGTGTGTAATAATATAATATATTTTGCAGTAATTAATAATAAATATTATTACACATTCTTATTGATAATTTGTTTGTTAAAGTATTTGCTACCAGAATTGTTCTGCTAGCATTGAGATAATATGCAGCTGGACGATCTGCATCAGCGGCTACATTAAAGAAAAATGCTAATCATTTGTATGTCAGCTGAGGTCAGCTTGGACCGGTAGACGAAAGCCGTGCTACATTGTGGAAATGACGTTGATTGTTAGTGAATGTGACAAAGCAAATAGATGATGATAGCCCAGAGATACGCCGCGGGATAGACCCCGTCCAGTGTCTTCAAAGCACATGTCACTAGCTGGCGAATCGCAATGTTCTGACAACGACAACAGCGTTACAATGACAGACGGCGTCAGATGCCCAGCGACCAAATTGACGGTATCTGGAAGCGGAGAGTAGGTCTGCTGCGACGGTGAGTTGGAGGTGGAATCGAATACGAAGATCGAACCCGAGCAAAGGGACGCGCTGCGACACTGTCACATTTTAATGCGCTAAGACAAACCCTGATAAGGCCAGAGCTCTAGCATGGGGATTTGAAAAATAATTTTATAAATATGTATTTCTGTAATCTATTTATGCACCCCTAAGCCTGCCAGCATCCAATCCAAAATCAACCATTCTAGGTCGTCCGTGAACCCATCTCTAACCACAACCACCCTCACGGTTTGTCGTTTAATGAAGTGTCATCGCCTGTAAAATGAGTCTGTAAATCGCATTAAAGAAAACTACACGGTTAAGGGTAAACCTGTCAACCACGGCGGTGGTAATGGCAGTGGTTGCCCCATAGCTATACTCGATCAAAAGTGGAAACTTTAGGGTGTGGTTGGGGAAGCTTGAACACTGACTTGACACACATGCTCTTGGGCAAGCTTTGGGCTAGAATTTTATAATGTTATGGAAATACCATAATACAACATACAGTAAAATTTTGATTTGATGAAATCAAAAGAAATATAATATTTTTAAATTTATATAGTTTTAAATTAATTTAATTTTATTATGCAATGAATGCATTTTTATTTGAGACACAACAGGAGCGAGCTAGCACTCAAACAAAATGTCCTCCTTGCAAAGGTTTAAATCTATTGTCGATCGCGTCTTAAACATAAAAACTTCTGATACGATCTTTTCTGTCGAAAAGAGGATATTGCATTTGAAAAAATGAATACGCTATCTAAAACAAATAGGGGTAGACTTTTATTTTCATCTTTAATGATGCATTTGTAAGATCCCATGATGTCCAACTAAATAAACACTTGTAGACTATCCAAAGGTATATTTATTATAAATTATAAGCTTAATAACAGATATATAAATTATATACCAAGTAAAAGGAAGCGTTTTCTAACCAATAAAGTATATGTATTCTATTTGTATGGACGTCGCCTATAAAAGCTAGAACAGATTACGAAATCAGACTCTACGGACTACAAAAGCTAGAAATCTTAAACTCAGCACGTAGACTCTAATGAAGCCTGATCACCGCAATTTTGTTTCAAAACGTAGCTACGCCCAATAAAACTCGAATGAAGGTATCGTCTGTTTTGCGGCTATGCGTTTTTCTAGTAATCGTCAATGTCTAAAAAATATTTTGTTTGGCTATTGGAATTGGTTTAAATCTGACTATTTAATACCTTGTAAATGCTAAATAAAAGTTTTTCTTACTACATGTTAAGGCATTTCATTTCTGCTTTAAGCAGCACTCGCTCCTTCTATCTCTTTCTCTCTCTCTCTCACTGAGCGCAGTAACGGGTATCTAATAGTCGCAGCACACAGCTATAGAGTTCTCTTATGTTATTTTGTAAAATCCTTACAACCCATGCTGCGTTGACAAAATCAGAAACAAGTGTATTGCACGTTGGTCACGTGTCTGTCGCATTTACGCACGACGCGACAACCTTTTGGTGTAGCTGTAGACTTTTATAGCTGAAAATTAAAAAAAAATAAAACGGCATATCAGCAAACGAAAATTTGCAAATGCCAAGTTCGCTCGTGCGTATTTTGAGAAAAATAAAATGTCGTAAGATCTGTGCTGATTGTAATGTTGGAAAACGAGAGCTATGGATGTATTTTTTACGGTTTTCTGGTTTTCTGCTTTTTATTCCAACTGATTTTTTATTTGAATTGCGTTCTTTTGGAAATTTCGGACGCAACGTTTGGCATTATACTTAAAAGGTACATATATTTACAATGTTTTTAAAATAGGTAAGGTTAGACTAAGTAGTTTACCCGTTAGTCGTAGAGTAAAAGGGTTGAAAAGTATGTAACAGGCAGAAAGAAGCGTTTTCGAACATATAAAGTATTTATATTCTTGATCAGAATCAAAAGCTGAGTCGATCTGGCCGTGTCCGTCTGTCCGTTCGTCTCTCTGTCCGTCTGTCTGTCCGTGTGAACGTCAAGATCTCAGGAACTACAAAAGCTAGAAAGTTAGGCTAGAGATTAAGCATACAGACTCCAGAGACCTAGACGCAGCGCAAGTTTGTCGATTCATGTTGCCACGCCCACTCTAACGCCCACAAACCGCCCAAAACTGCCACGCCCACACTTTTGTAAATGTTTTGATATTTTTAATTTTTGTTGAAGGGCTTCCTTTGCACTTCCACTAGCTGAGTAACGGGTATCAGATAGTCGGGGAACTCTTGTTCTCTCCTGTACTTCGTTTGAGTTGCGGAGTTTAAATGGTTTTTTATATTGTAAACTTCGAAAGTTTACAGTGGATAGCTTTAAAAAAAACACTCAAAGAATATTAAAATTACCGACAGATGGGAATTTCTGTATTAAGTCGACTTGGGGTACTAATCTTACTGAATCAACAATACCCTTTAGACATTTTATTGATCGGGGACATGTTTGGGCTAATTTCAAATTCCCACCATTCATCTTTCTAACCATAACTGGTTCGGAATCGAATATGTATGTACATGTGTATATTTGCTGTAAATATATGAACCCGCCTTTTGGGACAAATATGTATGTGTGCAAAAGTAGCGTTAAGGCACACGCAATTTTAGAATTCGTTTTCAGTTTACGGTGCACCATTAGCTTTAGAGCTTACCTTTTTTTAAATGTAAGTCCTCCGTGGCAACGGAGCAGTTCCTCTGGTGATCGATACTGGCCAGGCTTTCGATGTCGTTCTGTGGACTCAGTGATTGAGTGAGCGAGGGTCCTGATGCATACGACGCAACAGATGCGATATTGGGTGCCGATGAGATTGGTATTTCGCTCAGAGAGGTGGGATACCAAGATCCGGTATAGTGACGGGGCGGCCAGCTCTGTTGTTGCTGCTGCTGGAGTGCCTGATGGTTACCGTGCACCAGCTGGGTAAGGGGGTGGCTGGAGTGGGTTACTAGGTGGTTGGGTGCTTGACCCAAGGGCACTGCTAGGGCGGGCTCTAATGGTCCTGGTCCCGCAGCGTGCTGGGTATTTAGGAGCCGGAGCTTTTCATAAATTGCATCCTGATCACTCCCCTCCCCGGAGTTGCTTGCTCCACCGCTTTCCGAAGAGTTAAGTGGTGTGGCTGTCTGCATAAGATCGGTGGAAGAGCTTAACGTGCCTCTCGATCCGCTTGCACCGTTGCTCACGTTTCCACCGCTGCTGACGCCCACTTTTACGCTAATCGAGTTGCCGGCGCCTGTGCTACAGCTACCCGTGCTCTGCTGCTCCTTTTGCGCTGCCAAGTTTCTCAATACACGGTTTATTGAAGACACCTAGAATGTAAGGTTGTGTTGATCTAGTTAGTGCTGCTGTATACCAACGGCATTGTGTTTCGCCATGAGTTCCAAATCGTCACAGGCAAGTAAAATCCAATATTAAAAATCAAAAAGAGAATTTTTTGATACTGGTACCACTCAGAAACAACGCACGTTTGCTTTCTTGCCTTGGATTGCAATTTATTCAGTTTCTTATTGTATTAATGCTATGCCTGCGCTTGACAACGCTTTTAAAACAAATTCAAAGGAAAAGAAGGAGAAGAAAACGAAAATGAAAAAGAATAATCGAGCAAACATATAAATGAGCGAGTGAGAAAGGAAGAACAACAGAGAAAAGTGCAGTTGAGTGGAAAAATTAGGCGGAATGTCCTTCGCCAGGGGGTTTAGGAGCCACATAGAAAATCATTTCTTCTAACTAGTGTGGAGGCACACTGGACCAATCCGGAAACTGAGCCCGCTTTACTGGAGAGCATTCGTTTCCTTTGGGGACAACAAGTGCATGCGCAAGCTTCAAGCCAAAGGAAACCTTTACTTTGTGCACTAATCGAAAGTATCGCAAGCATAGTCGCATGTAAGAGGTCAGTGCATAGATATTTTCCGCATTGTACTCGACCCGACGGCCAGCGTGTGGACTTGAACCCGAATGCTCGATTCTCACCCTTAGTTTGGGAACGACCCGAATACGATTCCAGATGTAAACGTGATTCAGCAGTTCCCCCTCGCACTGGCGCGTGAATTTCAACGCTTAACGGTTTGTGGTGGCGACGGGCCGTATTTATTTAATATTGTATTTTTTCATACATTTTTCTAGCACTGATTTCCCTTTTAGTCGTTTAATGTGCATAAAAGATTTTCCCTTCCATTTGAACGAGCACATTTTCCACACAACTGTCAATAGGAATAGAACAAGGCGAGCAGGCAGCATATCGGCCATGGGGCGGCCATTGGCATGAGCAACGCTGTCACAATTCATTTGGCTGGCATCTTTTTTGGCATACTTAATAAATAATATGATAAAAAAATAAGGAAAGGAAAATGTTGATGAGCGGCAAAGAAAATGGCTGCGTCAAAAAGAGGCAACATTTTGCACGCAATTATTTGTTTTGAGCCGCGTAACTAAGTATTTAAAGAATGACTGCTTATTCAGGACTTACACTTGGAATATTATCGTTAGTACAAACGTTCTCCTGAAGTAATCTATCCCGAATTTCCCAAGCGAATATGCTAGGACACTCGCGCTTGTACTGCGAAATTTTGCTAACAACTTCGGCTGTGGCCACACGTGGCTTGGATCCTCCGATAGCACGGGGACGTATGCTTCCTGTTTCATAGTACCTGGAATAAATGCAACATTATAATTGAAATAAACTGATATATAGTGAATTATTTAGTTCCCTTACAATATATCCTTTTTTAAAAATGTCTACACTTCTACACAGGCAGGTTAGAAACAGATCCTACTAAAACAACTGAGATCAGATGGATAAATCACTAGATTTTTCAGGGAAGCGTTTTATTATTGTCGTACCACACATTAAAAATATCATTCGGTCGTCTAGCAAAAGCTAGCTCTTCATTTTTATTAGTCCTTTTTCCTAATTAATTTTATTCTTCGACTCCCACACTACGAATTTCTAGCCGACAAATAATAGAGCTAAACATAGGAGTAGATGTTAAATGTAGGTTTTTCTTAATAGGTGATTCGGTTTTTTGTAGTTCTAACAAATATTTCAATGTACACTCGTCGGCATAAGTATTTTGACAAAATAAATGGTGAACATTTGTCAGTGAAACTTTTAAATGGCTTGATATGCTAGTATTGATTATTATACCCGTTACTCGTAGATTAAAAGGGTATACAAGATTCGTTGAAAAATAAATAACAGGCAGAAGGAAGCGTTTCCGACCATATAAAGTATATATATTCTTGATCAGGATCAATAGCCGAGTCGATTTGGCCATGTCCGTCTGTCCGTCCGTCTGTCTGTCCGTATGAACGTCGAGATCTCAGGAACTACAAAAGCTAGAAAGTTGAGATTGGGCATACAGACTCCAGGGACATAGACGCAGCGCAAGTTTGTCGAATCATGCTGCCACGCCCACTCTAACGCCCACAAACCGCCCAAAACTGCGACGCCTACACTTTTGAAAAATGTTTTAATATTTTTTCATTTTTGTATTGGTCTTGTAATTTTCTATCGATTTGCAAAAAAATCATTGTCGAATCATGCTGCCACGCCCACTCTAACGCCCACAAACCGCCCAAAACTGCGACGCCCACACTTTTGAAAAATGTTTTAATATTTTTTCATTTTTGTATTGGTCTTGAAAATTTCTATCGATTTGCAAAAAAACTTTTTGCCACGCCCACTTTAACGCCCACAAACCGCCCAAAGCTGCCACGCCCACACTTTTGAAAAATGTTTTGATATATTTTCATTTTTGTATTAGTCTTGTAAATTTCTATCTATTCGCCAAAAAACTTTTGGCCACGCCCACTCTAACGCCCACAAACCGGCAAAAACTGTCCTTCGCACTTACACTAGCTGAGTAACGGGTATCAGATAGTCGGGGAACTCGACTATAGCGTTCTCTCTTGTTTTTCATTTTTTGTGTGTAAGTAATATAAACTTAAAAATTTAAACACGAAAGTTTTTTTATTGAAACTTAAAAAGATATAAACAACTTAATGAAATATGATGATTTTTTGTTTCGGCATAAGTATTTTGACCGTCCTTTAATACAATGAAAATATGTTTAAATGAAGCTGGATTAGCTCCTTATTCAAACAATTAATAAAATATATATCCTCCTTCTTAAGTCGGTCCTTTACTGAATCTACCAAATTTTGAAGGATCTCTTGAGTTATCTCTTTCCAAAGGGATGTGAGCTTAGAAATCGTCTCCTCTCGAGTTTAATATAACGAAACTGTTCTATTGCGTTTCAAAAGAGACAAGATGTTCTCAATAAAATTGAAATCTGGACTTTGACGGTAACACCAACATCCTTTAGGAACTTGGTTATAATTCTGGCTTTGTGGCATGGAGCATTATCTTGCTGCAGGATAAATAATTTCCCGATCAGCCTATCTCCAGAATGAAATGCATTTTCGTTTAGGGTCTTCAAATATTGCCCTTGGTTCATCGAGCCGAATATATAGGGACCAACCCATTGTAGGCAACACATCACCACACCATGACAGAGCCTCCACCATGGCTCACTTTCTGACAAACGGGCCGTCTTTTTTGCCTTTGCTGAGTTGGCAATCTTACAAACATTTTTTGTTTTGACGAGGTTTACTGGAAAGAGCTTTCATCCGTCCATAAAACACTTCTCCAGAACGGTTTCGGCTTCTCTAGATGTTCCTTTGCAAATTTCAGCCTTTTAAGCTTGTATATTTTCGAAATATACGGCACATCCTTAGCAATATATGTCTTCATGTCCTGTTCCTTTAAACGTCGACGAACTGTGCGCTTACTGATTGCCTTACGTTCACTTTTGGGAAGGCTGGCGGTCAGATTCCACTGCGTTGCAACAGCCTGGGGCTTCGCATGAGGATTTTCTTAAAAAAATTTTTGTCGTCAGCGATCATTGTTTTGCGCTTAGGACCTGTTCTTTTAAGGTTTTTTAAGTCATTATGTTTCTTAAACTTTTTAATTTGATAATACACAGTTTGTTGCGACACATTTAACTCATTATCAATGTTTTGTACTTTAATTCCAACGTTAAACCGAACTACCATTGATGAACTTGTAAATAAACTTAACTCAGCCTTTTTAGCCATGGCTATCAATTAATTTTTTGTTTTTCATTAAAGTTTAATATCCAAAAAAGTTAAATTTAAACAATTGTTGATTAACACGTGCTCAAAAGCATAATACCATTTACTAAATGAGTTTGTCAAAATACTTGTGCCTAACAAAAATTAGTTGTCTGCGTGCATTCTAATCAGTAAAAAGAGAATGCAAAGGGGAAACCGTATAAAATTGGGATTCTGTGTGCTAAATATTCATTCGTTGCTTTGCTCATTATTTGTACTTAGCGTTGTTGTACTTCTTAGTAGAATGACTACTGAAAAAATTTGTAGATAAGTGGTGGAAAATACAAACTTTTACTTTTTTTTTAAACATAAATCGCCACACCATAATTTTTTAAACTTTACATCCTTTTTTGATTTGTTTTTTTAAAACTCATGTGACTGGAAACTTGTGTTTAATTTACAATACATTAGAAGTGTGGTGTTGCACAATATAAAAATTAACAATTAATTTTTTATCCAAAAATATTAATTTGATTTAATTTCTGTGCAGCTTAACTATGTTTACAGTTAAGCCAACCAGATATAATTTCTTAAAACAACCAACAGAAGGCGACGGGTTGACCAAAATGTATTCTCTATTCAATTAAAATTAAGTGATATACGGAAATTCTCCTACCTCCCGAGAATTTTGCTCACACATCCATTTGAAACTTGTAGAATTCGGGAAATATCACATGGACGAGCTCCAGAATGTGCCAGCTCGACAATTTTTTGTCGTGTTGAATCTGGCAAAGGCCTTCCTCCAACAAAAACGCCGCCCAGCTGATTTACTCCACTGTGACCTGCAATAATACATTAACAAGAATAGAATGAAAATATGTTTTACTATAGGTGTTATATCTAATTAGAATAGTTCCTAGGCAACATTTTTCAGCATATATTTTAATTTATCTGCTGATACCCAGATACAGATGCATAGCTATGTGTATACACTTTCATACATGCACATAAGCTTGTGCCAATGAGGCGGATAATTCAATTTGTCACGCTTTAAAAGACGTCAAAATATATTTGTCGACCCAAATTCGAGATGGATATTCTGAAGGGGAGAACAACTTCGTTGGTATCTGTCTTTGAGCCTTTGACTCGGGACTTAGCTTCTCAATTTTGTATAAAATGACCGTTCCTGGATAGTCCCAACAATTTAGTAATAATAAGCACACACCCTTGCACCCATGATACACCTAAAGAAAACGGATTGCAGCTTAAAAATTACTAAAATTAAAAATCTCCGTAATTTTTCTAGCATTTATTTTTCTTTGTATAACCCCAATTAGTTATAACCCCAATATGGATTTCTTAAGCTTTTATTGAACATAACGATCATA
Organism: Drosophila yakuba; assembly: GCF_016746365.2. NCBI lineage: Eukaryota > Metazoa > Arthropoda > Insecta > Diptera > Drosophilidae > Drosophila > Drosophila yakuba. The sequence goes on along the minus strand of NC_052531.2, from coordinate 806,905 downwards.
TATATATTCGTCAACTAATTTAAAAGCCGTGTACTGCCAACTTATTTTTAAGAAAAGTTCCAACAATTGTTTTTCATTTAAAGGATAGTAAACGTATTTAATGTGTATTTATCAAATGTACGAAGAAGAGCACAAAAAGAAAAAGCTAAACTGCTAAATGGGCACACTCGCCTTTCAGGTCAAGCATGAAAATGAAAGGGTTTTACAAATTTCCGAGTATTTGGACTTATTGAAATAAAATCCTAAAGTCTGCGTATCAGTTTACCGCTTTATTGGTAAAGAAATCAACGAAGCAGCAGCAAAACCTAGATACATGTACATACTTATATGTATGTTTATATCCGTTACTAGTAGAATAAAAGGGTATACCTGTTTCGTTGAAAGGAATGTAACAGGTCGAAAGAAGCTTTTCCGGCCCTATAAAGTGTATATATTCTTAATAGCCGAGTCGATCTGACCATATCCGTCTGTCCCTATGAACACCTCGATCTCAGGAACTATAAAAGCTCGAAGTTTGAAGTAAAGCATACAAATTCAAGAAAAGTAGACGCAGCGTTTTCAAACCGTTGTAACGAACTCTCCAACTCCCACAAACCGTCCAAAATTGCCACGATCACATTTTTAAAAATTGTGCAAACTTGCACATTTTATCGGTATACAAAAAACGCCCAACTAATTTTTGTATTTTATTATTTTTCTTGCCAATTTTTATCGACCTGCCAAACCAAATTTGAAAATTTCTTGTTCACTGAAGCAGTAGACTAACGGGTATCTAATAGTCGAGAAACTCGACAATAGTGTTCACTCATGTGTTTGTCTGAACATATAAGCCATCTTCTGACACAGTTCTATCCGAATAATCTTTCTGATTCAGAATCGGAGTGAAAGACCTCTGATGATGGATTGCTAGGACGACCATCGACTTTCTCAGCTTTTTTACGTTGATCTCCAAACAAATTCAGATCCCTTCGCAGATAGCTCCCCTCCAGAAACTGTGTTTTGGATGCATTTGAGCGCAACAGTATGAGAATTTCACAGTGAGATCGCCCTGGCACGTTCATACTCTCCAGGAAAGTGGCCATGGCCGAGGGTACTTGCGGTATTAGTGCAGGGACTGCGAAATTGGATTGTTTTCCAAAAATGTGATTTGCTGTGTGACAGGACACAACATTTCCAAAAACATCTTGCCAGTGGGATTAATAATGTAATTGCAGCACAAATCCGATGGGAAGAAAAACAAAGCCCCGGCAACATGAACTGTTGATGGACCCTCTAGGGGACTGGTCCGTCCATTCAGGGGCAGGGACTGATTTTCCTTGCCTGCGAAAATGGACAGAAATGGAACTGCGGGGTGAGACTACAAAGACCACGGATACAATGCCAATACGTGTCGGTTCCCGGCAGCCGCTAAAGAGGCTCATTTGGCATTTTTGAGTGCATTGTGTGTGTTTGTATTTACTCGACTTCGGCTTCCAGAGCCATTAATTGTTTCCATTTGTAGCAACTTTACACGAAACGGTCGTCGACAACGAACACACACTTCAGGATCATTAAAGGTGGAAAATTATTGTATTGATTCACGTGCACTACAATAGAGTGACCTGGCAGAGAGTACTTAACTGTTCGAAGAGCCAGGGATGAGGTTGCGTTTGGAAAAGGGATTTCAGGGATGCCTATAATCTACTCCGCAATTCGTAAATTATTGTTTGACTCATCACAGTCTTGAAAGTCTTTGCCGAGCCCAATTGTCCCCGATGATCACCTCTTCCCATTGTGCGACTATAATTGGCAGCATGTGCGAGATTTGGAGTCAGCTACTGAACAATGCGATTCCATTGATCTGTATACTTTGGGCTTACCCATATATTGAGCTGTTTTCACACTAATAACAAATCTTCATGACACATGTTTAGCAATACAAAAAAATTAGCGCGACGTCTTTATACAAGTATTTTTAAATGTTTCCTTAGATCTTACCTGGTCGAGCCATGAAATATGTAAAATAGTCATACAGTGATTTTGCAGGGGAATCTCGATTGTAATAAACTTGAAGTACTGATTCACTTCATTTTATATCAGCAATAGAGCTGTTCTTTAAGACTCACTATGACTGGAAAAAAACGTTTAGAATTTATAGTTCCTGAAATCACAGCATTTTATACGGACAGACAGGCGGCTAGTGAACCTTATAAAGAATAAATATACATTATGGGGTCGGAAACTCTTATTTCAGCATTTTACATAATTTTGCTCTATGAGTACCGGTTTAAAAATATTATGCTAAATACATATGTACAAATTCTGTTCTCTCATAAGTTAAAACAATTTATGGTGCGTTTATTAAAATGCCAGTTACTTAATTTGAGTTCTTCAACAACCTTAAATATTATGTAAGTAACGGACACAAATCTCTTAATTAATTGGTGTGGTATCTTAAAAGATGGAAAAAATATCTGTTATCTTTTTCTCATTATTTAGGGTAAGAAACTGCAATGAATATATATCATATATATATATATCGGTTAACCGCACTAAAATCTATAAAAATTGAATTTATTTTTCGCTTATGTAAAGAAGGTCCTTTGTTTTAGTAATTTTATTTTTCAAAATGCGTTTGTAAGAATTTAAATCTTTTTGGGTAAATACGTAAATGTACTGTAATAGTATTACAATCGGGCTATCTGAAAACGAGTGGAAGTGGGAGGTGTTTTGCTATGCGTTAGTTATAAAAACGTACATTCATCATCAGTTAAATGGTAGTAAGTTGTGGCGAAGTACGAGGATGTCGAATGGGGCTGTGCCGCTGTGCTGGCTTCCACGGCTTCCATAGTAGGGGAAGGTTTCCCAGCAATACCGCCTAGTCCGCTACCACCAGCGGTACCCAAACATGGTAAATTTCTCATTGCAATCACATTGTCTATAAAAAAGAAGTTCAAAAGGGTAAAATTCTTAACATGAAGTCAGTTTGTGCTTAAAAATCATTTATAATGACAGTGAAATAGATCTTTAAAATCGAGCCAAGTTGCGAGATTAGATGCTTCTAAGTCTATATAGAAATTTCACTTGTTTAAAAAGAGCAGAATTTTTATCGCTTGCTTAATCCCAAGCTTTTTATTTATTCCTATTTGTAAATGGTTACTAAAAGAAATCAATCGTAAAGGTTCGAGCAACCTGGAGGTTATAGGATAACTAGATGCTGTGAAAAGTTTTCAACAAAAGCATTTTCTATCCTATAAATGTATATTCTTGACGTCTAAACGCTGAACTAAAAACCCTAGAAATTTTAAGTACAGCATGCAGATTTATCTGATGCCTGTGCAACTTATGAAAAATGTTTTGGTTTTTTATACCCGTTACTCGTAGAGTAAAAGGGTATACTAGATTCGTTGAAAAGTATGTAACAGGCAGAAGGAAGGGTTTCCGACCATATAAAGTATATATATTCTTGATCAGGACCAATAGCCGAGTCGATATGACCATGTCCGTCTGTCCGTCTGTCCGTCTGTCCGTCTGTCCGTCTGTCTGTCCGTCCGTATGAACGCTGTGATCTCAGGAACTACAAAAGCTAAAAAGTTGAGATTAAGCATACAGACTCCAGAGACATAGACGCAGTGCAAGTTTGTCGATTCATGTTGCCACGCCCACTCTAACGCCCACAAACCGCCCAAAACTGCCACGCCCACACTTTTGAAAAATGTTTTGATATTTTTTCATTTTTATATTGGTCTTGTAAATTTCTATCGATTTGCCAAAAAACTTTTTGCCACGCCCACTCTAACGCCCACAAACCGCCCAAAGCTGCTACGCCCACACTTTTGAAAAATGTTTTGAAATTTTTTCATTTTTGTATTGGTCTTGTAAATTTCTATCGATTTGCCAAAAAACTTTTTGCCACGCCCACTCTAACGCCCACAAACCGCGAAAAACTGTGTTTAAGACTCTCCTTCTCCCTTCCACTAACTGAGTAACGGGTATCAGATAGTCGGGGAACTCGACTATAGCGTTCTCTCTTGTCTTTATTTTATAGATTGTTTTACCCATTTCTATCAATATGTCAAGCACATTTTTTTTGCACATAAATCGCACAAGCCTTTTGGAAAATTGTTGGTATATCTTTTAGTTTTACTACTGTTTTTTGACAACTTCTACCGATATGCTTAGAAAATGTTGAAATTTCTGGTTGACACTACCAATAGCTGAGTAACGGGTATCTGACTAAAACATTCTTTCTTATTTAAGATAAGACATTGAGCGCATAGAATATTATTAATACTTTATAGGCTCGGTAGCTGTGACAGTATGAAACATAGTTAATTATATGATTTTTTTTATTGATTTTCAGCTTCTTATATCAAGCGTTCAATTGGCGTTTGGGTACGCTAAGACAGAAATAATTTTTTAATTTGGGTAAGCTATCCCGAATTAGTGATAACAGCTGTTTTTGTTGTTAAACGAATATTTTAACGGAAGTGTGCTATTAATCAAAAGCAAGGAAACTTTAAGGACCATACTGTTATTAAGAAAGGTAACAGAAATCAGGCAAACTGTAAAATAAGATTAAAATATCTGCTGTTTTTTTAGCAAAGAAGTCGACATATTTATATAGTAATTCAGTATACGCAAGTATTTTGACAATATTTAATTTCAGATCAAAGTTGTTTTTATTCATGATGTATTCTTATTATACCCGTATAAAAGGGTATATTAGATTCGTCAAAAAGTGTTTTACAGGCAGGAGGAAGCGTTTCCGACCATACAAAGTATATATATTCTTGATCACACTTTATCCCACACTTTTGGAAATAGTTGTAATACACCCCCATTTTTTTTTGTTTTTTGCATTTTGTTATTTTTTTTCTGGAACAAATATTCCAGAAAATGTTAAAATTTCTGAGTAACGTGTATCTGATAATCGACTATACCATTCTCTATTGTTTTTTTTTTATAATATTATAACTGCAATCAATATAAAACCTTCTAAATTCAAATTATGTATTTAAAATAAAAGGACCTGATTGAATATAATGTAAAGTCGAATCAAACAACAAAATTAATAAAGAATTCAACTAAATAAGCATTTCTGACTTCAACAAATATCAAAGAAGAAAAATCTCAGATGAGCAAATATATTGCATAGACTACCACATCAACTACAGAAATTTAGAGGAATCATGTGATATAATATTATTTAGTCAGCATGAGACGCAATGGGAAAAATAGTGATAATAAATTTGAAATTATAACAAATTATAAATTTGTTATAAAACGAAAGAGTTCATTTAGTATGAAATAGCCAATACTTAGCTAATAAGCGCGTAAGATAGGCTCATAGGACAGGGACTCTGGGGGCATTGACTATTACACGCCTTTAAGGTGTAATTTATTTAGAAGTTTTAACGTGGCAATGGTTTAATTTAAAATTAAGTTTCGTTAGAGTTACTGAAATTAGCATCCTTCCCACCTCTTCTAGTTTCAAAGATCTCGACTTCAATACGGACGGACAAGCTTGCCGACGGACATCTATAAATCGACTCGTCTAGTAATACAATCTAGAATATATGGTTCACTTTATGGGGTCGGAAACTCTTCCTTTCACCTGCTACTTTATAACAAATGTGGAATTCCATTCTACTTTTTGAGTAATGGGTATAAATATACGTTATTCAAACTATAAGAGCCAAACTATGAGAAAAGAGTTTACGAATGATTTTGTCCAAAAGCTTTTAAGCTATTTTGGTAAAATGTGTAAATAAAAATCGAGCAGCTGCTAAGTTACAAATAACTGCCCATTGGAAGCATTTACTTAGGTGTTGGGCTAACCCTCGTTTTTAGAAAAGAGGGTCGGATAGAGACATTTATGCACAACAGGCATTTTAAATAATTCGCTTACCCTTATGAGCCATGTCTTCTAAAGACGGCAAACGCTCTATTAATGTTCCAGCTGACCATGGAGGAACCACGGTTCCTATAGTAGTCGGTGTCGGTTGCAATGTAAACATAGTTTAAGCGTGGATCTCAGTTCGTATTATGTGCACTGCTAATCGCAAACAATTTTTGCTTTGCTCATAAAAGCTTTATCCAAAAAACTGCGGTGTTCAGCCGCACGCCGCGAGAACTCTTGCAGAACGAGCCCAGAGTTAACAGTAAATTTGCGCAGATGGTGACGTTGGGAATGACGTCCTGCAGGGATCAAAAACCTATTGTTGATCGCGCCATGGGGACCTAAAAGTCAAGAATTCGAGAACACAAATAAAACTGAGCAGCCGCTTTTGTTTTAGTTCACTTGTTCATTTTTCGAACTCCACTTTTGATTGCACTAATATTAGAATCAAATTTTTACCGCATGTAACACTTGTTATTTCTGGGTGTAACGATTGCCAACGTGGCCGGTAAATTTTATTTGTTATAAAGATTTATACGCACGGCTGAAAGTGACTCGAACAACCTTTCTTAAACTTCCCGACACGGCGGCGGAACAGTATTTACCTATGAAGCGCAAAACGAAATAATAATGTCACGACCTGCCTGTCCGGATCCGTTCCAGAAACCGACTAGGCCGACACTCGACTTGCCAGCACCCCCCTGCGTTCAAGGCAGTAAACCCCCTGCGATTGGCGAGAACCAGCATGGCTGGTCCACTCACCACCATTTGGGATAGGCTAGCCTTATGATTGGTCGTTGTCTAAAGCACACCAGTTGTCCCACTCGCACTCGTGTAAGGGTAGTTGGCGGAAGATAAAAGCTATTTGCGCCGCAGTGCAGTTTTGCAGCTGCCTTGTAATGTAAAGCATATCGCGGCAACGGAATCTAAAAATAAAGGCCAAATGCAAACGCTCCAGCAGCACATAGTGGTATGGTTCCGTCCTGAACTGTCTACAAGGAACTCCTGTTCTGGAACTGAATGTTGTTCCTTCCCGTGAGATGCTGTTTATAAACGGTGCAGCGGTTGCCGCGCTCACCGCGTCTCCAGAAGGCGCCCGGCCTCACACTCCTCCATCAATTACACACATGTTGCATTCCATTTGAATTCAAGCTGGCCAAACAAGTTGCTGGTAGCACACTCGTCCAATAGAATTGTTTCATTCCGATACAATAAGCAATTCACATTTCCGTTAACTACCCGCACGTTTCCGCTTCGGCAGTGCGAGCCTACACACACAGCCATATTGCGGGTAACGGGGTGTAGGCGTACGGTTGTTTAGCAAAATGTCGACAAGCCTAAGCACGGTCACACCCACCAGGGTACCATCTTATCAGCTGGCGTCACATGTGGAGGCTGGGTCCGAAAGAGGCAAATCCTGTCCTGCTTCTGCACCGCAAAGCAAGAGTATGTGTTGCCAATGGCCAGAAAGAGACGGCCAGTGTTATGACTATAGACGAAAGTTTGTTTGTTTCAAAGTGCTCGAAAGGAATATTAAAAAACTAACGCACACCTACACGACTGAATGTGATAATGCGATTTAAGTGCAATACGCAAAATTCATCAGCAATATTTCGGTCAATTTTTCTGTTTTCAATACAATTGAGTTATTTTCAAACGCGAAAGAAGAATAAAGGAAGCTTTTTATCCAAACTCGAATATTAATACCGCTATTGGCAAGAGGCTATGTATTTAAGATTCAAGTTCTATTCAACCAAGCATATTATTGCAGCATTTTTAATATTTATACCTGTTACTTGTAGAGTAAAGGGGTATAATAGATTCGTTGAAAAGTATGTAACAGGCAGAAGCAAGCGTTTCCCATATTCTTGATCAGGACCCGTATGAACGTCGATATCTCAGAAACTATAAAAGCTAATGTCGAGTAATAATGCATGCACATTCCAGCGACATAGACGTTAACTTATGTTATACGCCCACAAACCGCCAAAAACTGTCTCGCCCTAACTTTTGAAAAAACGTTAATTTTTTTTTTAATAATTTTAATTTAATTTTTGTTAATGTTTTTTATTTATTATCCCAATTTCTACCGATATTTCAGAAAATATAGATATTTCTCGTTTGCACTTCCACTAGCTGAGAAACGGGTAGGTGGGGAACTCCACTATAGCATTCTCTCCAGTTCAATCTTAATCTTATCTTATTGTATGTATTTTGTTTAATATAAATTTTAAGCAACTCTAAAAAAATTAATGTTTAAATATTTTACATAATTTCAAAACATTTGTAAGCTAGCAATCACGAAACGTTTCGTTTTCTTTACTTAAAAAAAACGTGTACATTTTGGTATATAATAGCTTGAACGATTGATAGTAAGGGTCTTAGGGGTGCCATACTTCTAAATACTTACCATACTGAAAATGGTTTGCTTTTAATTAATTACAAAATATTGGAATTAACATTAATTACTTACTTTTGCACATGTAGGATTCATTATTGCAAGTAAGACAAAATCATTTTCATTTGAACCGATTTCCATATCGCTTTATTATTCCCAAGATTTAATATGCACAGATTACATCAAAAAAGCCTGGAGATGGAGGAAACAAATGTTTTTATTAGGCTACATGGTAGCACATAAAAGCTTGTCCCCCGCAGGAAGCTGAATCTGTCTTGCAATCATCATATTATCTTCGCACTGGTACTGAGTATGGAACGCGGCTCAAGCAATCGCCACGTGGCACGTGCCAACGACACGGCACATGCTCGGCAGCGAAAGTTTTTCCGTTTCGGCTTAGTCTGCTTCAGCTGCGGACCGCTTTCGAGGGTTCCAACACACATATATTAATAATAGATAGAATCCCCTATACATTATAGTAAATAGTTACATAAGGAGTAAATTGTGTAATCGAGTGCCTCCACAGTAAAATGTTCGTTCCGAGATAGGCTGGATCGATTCGGCTCGGCTTCTGATCGAGCACGGGAAAACTTGGGTAGACAGGTAAACACGCTCTTTAAATCTGTTTTGTCAGTACCGGGTATACAAATAATGCGTACAAACAGACGGAAGGATGGGTAGGCGGACACCGCTGTTAGAGCTGATCAATAATATATTTTTGGGCCGGAATGTCTCCAAAAGTATATGAAAGTACAAATTTGTATCTATTATTTAACACAAAATAGTCTTTTTTGACCAAGCAAACATTTACCTTTATTTACCAAATCAGAAAAGACATAATGCTCTAATGCTTACGCTGTCTATAACAAGCTTTAGTATTTGATTTAAACAATGGCTAATAGCTTGCCACTCATCAAAAAAAATGACCTACTACCTCTCCCATTTACCCCACCATTAATTTGGATTCAAGATGAAGAACCAATTTCCAATTCCAAATGGCAATTACATGCAGCCAGCGTGTGTGCGGCAACAGTTGCTTTTGTGCTGACATAAAAAAGCGTCGTTCTTCTTATCGTCTGTCCGCAAGACTTCACACGGCCACGCAATGGTATTTAGGGGTGGGGAACAAGAAAAGGGGCGTCTAGCTGATATATCGCTAAAGTGCGTTGAAAATTCAATAAGGACCGCCGCAAGTTTGTCCAGAATCTGTCACAAGATCCAGTTTCTTGAAAAGAGTTTTAATTTAAACATAGAAGAAAGTTAGCGTTGGCTATCCTCGTCTTAAAGCCCTTGTAAATAAAGTCATGTCTTGCTTTGATAAAGACTTGAAGAATCTACGTAAGATATTATTTAACGAGTGAGTTGTGAGTATTGGAAATGAAAATGAAGGACTTTTATTTAGTTTTCCGGTTCCCCGACTATTAATTATCTGTTACTCAGCTAGTGGAAATGCGAACGAGAAATTTTAAAAAATGTTTTGCATATTAATAGAAATAGGAAAAAAAAGAATTAAATGAAAAAAATAAAATGTTTTAAATGTGTGAGCGTGGCAGTTTTGGACGGCTTGTGAGTGTTACAGGCAAAAAGTTTTATAGCAAATCAATAGAAATTTACAAGACTAAGAACAATATGAAAAAATGTCTACACATTTTTTAAAACTGTGGGCGTGACAACATTGACTGGTTTGTGGGCGTGGCAAAAAATTTTTGGCATACTGATAGAAATTTAGAAGAAAGATACAAAACTAAACAAGAGAGAACGCTATAGTCGAGTTCCCCGACTATCTGATACCCGTTACTCAGCTGGTGGAAGTGCGAAGGAGAGTCTTAAACACTGACAGTTTTTGGCAATTTGTGGGCGTTAGGGTGGGCGTGGCAAAAAGTTTTTTTGCAAATCGATAGAAATTTACAAGACTAATACAAAAATGAAAAAATATCAAAACATTTTTCAAAAGTGTGGCGTTAGAGTGGGCGTGGCAACATGAATCGACAAACTTGCGCTGCGTCTATGTCTCTGGAGTCTGTATGCTTAATCTTTCTAGCTTTTGTAGTTCCTGAGATCTCGACGTTCATACGGACAGACAGACGGAAAGACGGACGGACAGACGGACATGGCCAGATCGACTCGGCTATTGATCCTGATCAAGAATATATATACTTTATATGGTCGGAAACGCTTTCTTCTGCCTGTTACATACTTTTCAACGAATCTAGTATACCCTTTTACTCTACGAGTAAAGGGTATAAGAAGTATCGAAACATTTTTCAAAAGTGTGGGGCTATGGGCGGTTTGTGATCGTTAGAGTGTGCGTGGCAACATAGGTCAATAAACTTGCGCTGCGTCTATGTTTCTGGAATCTGCAAGCTTAATATCGAGCTTTTATAGTTCCTGAGATCTCGACGACATACGACCGGACAGACGGACATGGCCAGATATGTACTCTATATATACATATATACTCTATATATACTGTATTTAGTCGGAAACGCTTCCTTTTGCCGGTTACATATTTTTCAGAGAATTTAGTATCCAAATGACTTTGTCCCTGAGGACAGCAGGGCATTTGGAATCGCTAAAAATAACTTGTTTCGTCGCAAGTCGCTGACTGTATAATTAGGCAAGTATGTTTAAGCTAAGCCGAATCCTTTGCTCTAAACCTTTCTTTAAAAATAATCTCCTAATTAATAAATATAATTTCTTAACAGAATTTATACCTTTTATCATACAAACTGTTTGTGTTTTAAGTATAGCTCGTATACATTTCGAGGTCTCGACATGTGCACCTACAGGTAGATGATCCTGATCCTGATCCTGAATATATGTACATACATATATAGAGTATAGAGTCGAACAGCTAATTTAAGCAGTTAGATAATGAGTAACAGATACAGCTTGCATAAAAGCATAGCAAATAATAAGAAAAGGCCCCAGCTCTACCATGAGTTTAAAAACAATGCTATCTGCAGTGTGACATTGACCCCGAGATATAGATATATTTTTCACGAAATTTGCTTAATCCGTAATAAAACGCTACAATTATCGCACTCGAAAATACCAGCTAGCACAAACGCACCAGGAATCCCCCACTGGGAATTCAAATAACGAACCATTAAACAATTAAAGCAGCGCCAGACAGAGCTTACCGAAAACCAAAGCCGAGAACCATACGCGGACTGGCGATGACCAGCCAAGCATTTGGCCAACCAACCAAATATAAACAAGGAAAAGCCTTTGGGAAAGGGCCCAATTGGAATCCCTAGCAAGCTTTTGGTGTGGGTGCTGCACGCTCGGGGGGGGCTCACATACGCCTTTTCTGAAAGGCTGCCACTGTGAATATGCTTCAATTATTATGAGCATTCCGTGTCCGCGCCACCGGCGCCCTACTACCGACCACGCACTCCTGAAGTTTCCGACGACTATCACTTAACTGGCAAGTGACAACACCCTACTGGTGGTACTGGGTACGGAGCTCATACGTAATTAATGGAAACCATGCTGAGCTTGAAACATTGCAACCGTGCTTTCGTTTTATTCCTATTTGGCACAGAGATAAAGTTTTCTGTTAGAAACTAATACTAACTTCAATGCGAATGTTTTGAAGTAATAAAATAATTTTGTAAAATTTTTAATATTTTTAAAGAGGCCTTGATTTGGTCAAATAATGTCATACATGTTAAATTCGAGTTCCATAATTATCAAATACCCGTTACTTAGCAAGTGGACGGACGAACTAGAAATTTCAACACCTTTCTGTCATATCGATATGAAATGAAAAATGTATAAATTCTTCAAATGCTTTAAAATGTGTTGGTGTGGCAGTTTTTGGTGATAAACTTGCGACTCGGCTAGTGCTTCTAATCAATAATATATATACTTTATAGGTTCAGAAACGCTTCATGAAATTTTGTTCAAACCTTAAGACCGTGTGAAAATTTGTTGGTTGTGTTTCTTTTTGTTCTGCTTATAAAAGTGCATTTAACTTACCATGGCAATATGAACAAATATTTTTTTCAAATATCTAAAAATATCTTAAGTTACTGATAAAAATAAACCAAGTTACATTTCTACACGAACCAAATAGGCCCTATATTAATGAAAAACGGGTATTCGTTCAGGTAACTACTTATTAATATTTAAATAAGGCTATACATTTATTTTCATAATAACGTTTGGTTATTGAATTCTGTTATTTCGAAAAAACACCAGCTAAAAAGGTAAAACTGTGGTGACGTTAAAAACCGCTGAGGACGTTTAAATAATTTTTATTTCATAAATAATCTAGTTTGGGTATTTCATAAAAGAGAAACATTTAACGAAATCGCCCTTACGATTTAAGCTTGGGTATTTAAGAAACGAAAAACAATTAATTTTTAACGAAATCCCCTTACGATTTAAGTTATTATTTTATCTTGCCACCACTTTTATTCTGGCACGGAAATTGACGTACTCCCTTTGTATACGGTATGATAAAATCGCATTAAACTCAACTGAGCGAAAGAGAAAGTCTTAAAATATTATCAGCGGATTAAAATCAAATTTAACAAAGTAAAAGTGGTTGCAAGTTATTGCTAGTGCCCAGTGTTTCTCTTCCATCCGGAGGGAAAATACAGTGCAGATAAAAAAATTGGAATAACAACGTCCTAAACAGCGGAGAATTTATTTATATATTTTTAGTATTAACGCCTCTTTTACTTAAAGACATTTTTACTTATAGAGTAAACGGCTACACTAGATACTTTGGAGTTCGTAACAGGTAAAAAGAAGGGATTATGACTTTATAATCACAATTTTCAGGAGTATAAGCTGAGCCCATCATGCCACATCCTACTTTCCGTATTTGCCTTCACATATATTATATTTTTTGTCGCGCCGTTGGACTTTCACAAACAATAGCTTCTCAAAATCATGAAAATTTCAAACCCGAATTTAAGGGCCTATTTTGAAAACAAACAAAAACTTGTAAATGCAGACTACGACAAATACAAATAATACAAATAAAACCATAATTGCATGTGTTCACACGAGAATCGATAGCAGACCGGCTAACCCGCTTCCCGACTTGGCTCCTAAGGGTTGCATTGCTAAGATCGTGATCGTTGTAAAATTCCCTAAACCCAGGCAAACCAACTTTTTTTACCCGCTGTGAGGCACAACTAGAAGATCAAAGTGTTCGATCTGCCCAAACAGGGAATAACAAAGAGGAGAGGTTGTAAGCATCTTACAGTAATGCCTGTAGTACGAAACTTGTGGGGCTTACTGGGATAAGTTCCTGCATCCTGGGGTTCAGACCCTTAATTATATTGAATTCTTGACTAGTCCCAAGCCGAAGCAATTATTCTTTGCCAAATAATGTTACTTTATTGGCTGCTATTTGACTTGCCAACTGGATCCTAATAATAACTCACTGACACGTTAATTTTGCAAATCTCTTAAAAATACGTAATAATTATTTTAATATTGTATTGCTGTAACTATTTTTCAAGAAAGAACTAACAAGATCTATATTTTGATGATATAAACTATCAGAATTAACCAACGCATATCCTTACGTGGAAAAAACTAAAAAAATTTGTACTTGTCCTCTTAAATACACTATATAAAAGGTGCCGATACGGCACGCTTTTTTACTTCTCCACCCATCTATTTTGTTTTGAAGCGTGCCGAATGAGTAACGCCCAGAAACCTACAATGCCCATAAATGTAGCCGCCACCAGGTGGCGCTAGTGAGCAATCTTAAACAGAGTCTTTTCGTTTTATTTATAATTCCGGTTACTTGTAGAAGAATAGATACCAGATACTTTGAAAAGTATGTAATTTCTATCAATATGCCAAAAGAATTTAGAAATTTTTCGTTCACTTTTCCACCAGCTGAGTAACAAGTAACTGATAACTGGACTAAGCGTTCTCTCTTGTTTTATTTTATCCTAATCTCTGTCTCGTGCACTCCTAATAGCTGCGTAACGGTATTTCTGATATTTGAGAAAATCGACTAGAGTCTCTAACTCTTGTTATACCCTTGCAGACGGTCTATAGTATAGAATATATATGTAACGGCATAGAAGTTTGCAAAGAAGTGAAGGAATCATTGGAAACTATATGAACTGAATATATTCTTGATTGGTATTAACAGCCGAGTCGATATTACCGGTCATGGTTATTTGCATTTCAACTTCCCAGACGTCTTCCCTCTATAGCAGAGAGTAGTTGAGGTTAAACGGGCCACAATAAAAAAATAAATGGGAAAATTGTCCCTTCGCTTTATAATTATTATAAAGTGTTCTAATTCGGACGAATATATTATATAGCTGTATTATAATAGAAATTATAATTTGTATATATATGTACATACATAATACATATATGTACATATAATTTATACATATACATACATACATATAGGAGTATGTAATATGTTTATATGGTAAATATAACTCTTTTTCTCTAATTACTGCAAGCGTATAGCTTCCTTTATTGCTTCGCGTTGTTTTTTTAGATTATAGTCTTTAACTTTCTACCCTAAGAACATCTTATGGCATCACAGAGTCACTTACAAAAATAAAATATTTTTATTTTGTCCAAAACTTGCAATGTCCTTTATCCATTAAAAAATCCCATAATAAAGTTATTTATACCGACTTCGGAAAAGGCTTTATTTTATTACTATTTTATTTCTTATTATTTTGTGGTATTTGTTCAATTTATTTATTCCGCATTTAAAATAAGATAAAATATCCTCTTTAACGTTTTAACGCAAGCGACTAATTATGGTGTGACCAACAAGAAGGGATGGGAATAAAATGAAGGACAAAATGTAATATACCACAATATTTCGAATCTGATGTTAGATAGTACTTAATACTACAGTTTGTACACTGAAATTCATATTAGCAGGTTAATTGAAAAGTCTCCGGTCTACCATGTAAAAAAATTTTTTAGGAAAATTGTTTTCTCTTATTTGACATAGTTTCCCTGAAGTAGTATAGCGACCCTCCAATATATCATTTTTGGTGATCATTCCTTTATTTGACGAAATTTTCTTCCCAGCGAGCATTTTTTTGAGATCTGAGAACAGAAATTGTCGCTGGGTGCCAGATCTGGATTATACGGTGGATGCGGAAGCAATTCAAATGCAAACGGTGCATTGTCTTGGTGAAACAGCCCTATTTTTTCAAATGTGGCCATTTCTTGACCTTTTGTCCTTTAAACGGTCTAATAACTTTATGTAATAGTCACTACTGATGGTCCTCCTTTTTTCAAGGTAATCAGGAAAATTATACTAACTAAATATAGACGCCATAACCTTGCAAAAGAACTGTTGGGGTTTTGCTCGCCTTGGAGCGGGTTCATTGTGTTGTAGTCCACTCGGATGACTGTCGATTGGACTTCGAAGTGAAATGATGGAGACATGTTTCATCCATTGTCACATATCGACGAGAAAACTCGGGCTTATTACGCTTAAACATCTTCAAACACTTCTCCGAATCATCATATTCGGTCAAAAGTGAGATCGGGCGGCACCCACTTTGCACAGAGCTTTTTCATACCCAACAATTCATGAGTCATATGAGGTACACCTTCAGTTGATATCTTTAGAGTATCAGCTATTTTATTTTATTTCAGTTTACGGTCTTTTAATATCATTTTGTAGATTTATTGATGTTTTCGTCATTAACAATATCTTTTGGGCGCCCACTGCCCTCACCGTCCTCGTTGTTCATTTCACCACGCCTAGACTTAGCATAAAAACAAGAAAGAACGCTATAGTCGAGTTTCCCGACCATCTGATACCCGTTACTCAGCTAGCGGAAGGGAGAAGGAGGGTCTTAAACACAGTTTTTGGCGGTTTGTAGGCGTTATAGTGGGCGAGGCAGAAAGTTTTTTGGCAAATAGATAGAAATTTACAAGACCAATACAAAAATGAAAAAATATCAAAACATTTTTCAAAAGTGTGGGCGTAGCAGCTTTGGGCGGTTTGTGGGCGTTAGAGTGGGCGTGGCAAAAAGTTTTTTGGCAAATCGATAGAAATTTACAAGACTAATACAAAAATGAAAAAATATCAAAACATTTTTCAAAAGTGTGGGCGTGGCAGTTTTTGGCGGTTTGTGGGCGTTAGAGTGGGCGTGGCAACATGAATTGACAAACTTGCGCTGCGTCTATGTCTCTGTCTTAATCTCAACTTTCTAGCTTGTGTAGTTCCTGAGATCACAGCGTTCATACGGACGGACAGACAGACGGACAGACGGACAGACGGACAGACGGACAGACGGACGGACGGACGGACGGACGGACGGACGGACAGACGGACATGGTCATATCGACTCGGCTATTGATCATGATCAAGAATATATATACTTTATATGGTCGGAAACAATTCCTTCTGCCTGTTACATACTTTTCAACGAATCTAGTAAACCCTTTTACTCTACGAGTAACGGGTATAACCATTGATGATTGATTTTCCTCATTATTAAGCAAGTTTTTTCATCCACTCTATTTTTCCCTTCAAAAAGCTGTATTTTATCAACACGCGAAACTTTTTTATCCATATTCTTCCAAATAACAAAATTCTATAACTCACAAACTAATTATCCCACAGCTTACAACTTTATGACTTAAACTGCTTTTGAAAGGATAGGGCTTACTAAAAAACATATGGATTTAATTTACAAATATTGTTTACTATGGTAGGCCGGGGACTTATCATTTGACCTAGAAGATATTATTATTAGATAGTAATTATTATCTAAGTTTATATGTTATATACCCTTGCAATACAAAATACACACAATTTTCGGATTTGTTTTTGACAACCATCATATTTAAATAAAATGTATTTCAAATGTTTTGAAATCTTAAAAATATCGAACTTCAGGAAAAAAAGAACATGTGAACAACAAAACTCTAAATGGAAACTTAATATTACTTAGAGCGGTCAAATTTAAAGCTCACAGATTAGTACGAGTTGTACAATATTTTAAAGTTTATATTTTAATGTTTATGCTCTGGGTATTTTGGTATTTTGTTTTATCGATTGGAGTCCACTGCACACATGTGAGATTAGGGATGGCAGCTCTCGGCATATCAAGAAATTAAGACGGCAACTCTCAACATATATAGAAATCGGTATGGCAACCCAAAACCATTAAAAAGCTGTTAATTTCAAAATGCGATGTCGGAATTAAATAAATTTTAAAAAATATTAATCATTATCGGACAAATATGAAAAATAGGTCCCTTAGAAAGATACAAAAAGTTAAATAAATCCACAAATACGTCTAGAAATGCAAAAACCATAAAATTTTGAAGCCAAAATGAGAAAGATTTTGATAACGTTTTTTCTTTATTTAAAAAAAATTGAACTACTCATTGAATAAGTTGTGAAAAATATTGTTAATGTATAATGTTAAAAAAATGTAATACCCTTGATTACAGTCAGAAACTTTCAACGTAGGAGAATATAAATAATTATCTTCCAATATTGTATTTAACAGTGGTTTTTTAATATAAATTTAATTTAGTCCATATTTCCCAGATCTTCTCGCTTAATCACCCCTATTTGGGTCATCAGTTTGAGCCCACGTCTTGTTTAACATACCTTATGCATCCCACGTTCAATGCCTGTACAACGCTGTTTGCCGTCTGAATTTACAGATACGGGACCATGTTATATTCATACCAAAGCTTCTCTAGTTGGCCTGTCCACTGGCATCCTGGACAGTAACAAAGCAGTATATATTAGTTTTTAGATTCATTTGCTTTCATGTTATTCCCGCTGATGACTGCTTCCTGAAGCCATAAAACTATGAAGGTGCATCTCCATGATCTGAATCGTCGACGTTTTTAGAAACTGCATAATTTATTTATTCTGTGATGGAGGCGCCTCTGAACCATTAACTCCGCCTATGCATTCGGAAAAATACTTTATAAAATCTTCTTTTACGGATCTTCTTTTTTACGCATTTCAAATCCAAATCCGCCGATATTAATTGGTATTCTATAAACATTACAATTAGTCCCTCCACAACTTTTCGAGTTTCAAATTTTAATTAAAAGAATTTAGATGTTTAACTTATGGCTTTCTGGTCTCCGAGCTTGGAGAGGTGTTTTGCCCTTAGTGCATGTGATGGCAAATAAGTCTTATCATTACATAACGCAACAATTTTGGCTCGGCATCGCCGTTTCGTATATATGCAGAACAATCAGTTATCTTTTCATTCAACAACTTTAGTGTCGAATCCAACACTGCAACGAATGAAAAATTTTTAGGGTTGCGAACGTCTGTACGCATGGTCTTTGCCGGCACACTTAATACGTAAAAGTTCGCCCTTTATTGCCGCAGCAGCAGAAAAAAGAAGTAGTTGCCGTTCAGCCGTCAACAAGTAAAAGAACTGCTGCTCAAATATTTATATGCGCACTGGCAAAAATTATTTTAATAAATATTGGGAAATAAAACATATCTTTATCGAATGTTTGACAAAGCTTATGTATTTTTGTTGTTTTATTAAAATACATATATAGATTTTTTACGTTTATTTTATACAATAGATTTATTTTATTTAACTACCAATTTTTTTTGTAGAATAACGGCACCCTTTGCTCAAACTTTAGGTTTTTTGCACGCACATGATTAAATATAGCTAAATTACATTTCTAAATCAGGATTCAATCTGCCCATATCCGTCTATCTGTCCATATGAACGTGGTACGTATTTGCCTTACATTTTCTTTTATTGGGCTTTTAAGAAGTCCATAGCTGTATTATAAGTATTCATATAATACTACAGATTTCGGACGAACATCGCACAATGGTCTTTATATGCTCAGCTGTAAGCACTATTCCTGATAATAGTGCTCTTCTTAAAATTAGTTTGGTTGTTGTTATAAAAGCGACAGACAAGTTTAAGCAAAACAAGAGAGAACGCTATAGTCGAGTTCTCCGACTATCTGATACTTGTTACTCAGCTAGTGAAAGTGCGAAGGAGGCTCTTCAACACTGGTAGATTGTGGCGGTTTGTGGGCGTTAGTTTTTCTGCAGATCGATAAAAATTTACATTACTAACAAAAAAAATAAAAATATATCAAGGCATTTTAAAAAAGTGTTGGGCGGTTTGTGGGCGTGGCAAAAAATACTTTTCAACGAATCTACTATACCCTTTTACTCTACGAGTAACGGGTATAATGAATAAAAAAAAAGTAGTTTACAATCCCAAAGTTTTTTTTATCGGTTACTTTGTTACTGTTGGTGCGTAAAAAAAAAAACAGAATACTTGATCAGACGCTAAAACAATAAGTTAGATCAGTGTGAACACCTTTTCTGCGGTTTGTTTTATATCGATAATAAAGTCACGAATGTATGTGTGAAAAGGCTTTAACATCAGTATTAACGTCGATATATCGATGACTAATAAGGAAAACACTACGTATCGCGTGAATAGTCAGCGACCTAATTATGGAGTTTCCAAAAGCATTTTAATGGGCTCGTTTCACAATTTATAACTATTATTTTCTAATGCAGGGTAACGATATGTGTTGGAAACAATGTAACTAAATTTAACAATAATCTTCTTTTTAATGTTTTATCACAAACCAATATACTGGGAAAGTTATTTTAAGCCATTTATCATAGATGTTTAACAATTTAGCAGGTCAATTTTGCGAGTCCGTCTTTCATTGAAAGTAGTTTAACTTGGTTTCATTAAACCAGAGGACATCACAGCATTTAATGTGACGTGTGCAAGTAATGCCATACCGCACTCGGTTTTAGAACGGCAAATGTTTTCAAGAATGTAGGAGAATTTCGGATGAATTTTAAAGATTATTTTCGTATCAACAAGTAGTCCTTTGAGAAGTAATTAGGGGTGAAAACGAGTTTAAGAAATTAAATATTTCAAAAAATTCAAAAGCCTCCATATTTTTTCCGTGGCTGTGGAGTTGTACAAATAAATTCAGTTGTAATTATTATGTAAAAATTACAACATTTATAAATTATTAAAAAAAAAAGAAATCCTGCTAATAGACCATTACCTAACTTAGTTGCTCTTAAATGCCAGGTGGTATGTTTCAATTGTACACCCAGGAAAAAAATTCTTGTAAAGGGTTAGCAATGATAAAGACTGTATTATTACAGCACTACCATAAATGTTAAGTCTAAGACGACTTAAGGATATATTTATTTTTAAAATATTTTTTATATCATGGAGTTATTACCGATATTAATAATGTTAAAAAATGTTTACTTTATTTTGTATTATCCGCTGCTAATCATGAAAAATATTCAAAAGCAAATACATATATTAAAAATCTTTATGAATATTTTGCTCAATAGAAATGTTAATCACAATTAAAGTTTACTCTTGGCATGCGTTTAAGCAGAAACCTTTTTAAAAGTGGGCCTGTTATGCCACCTAAAACGAAATCGCCGGGGAGCCGTATGTATCCGATCGCATCTGATCAGCTGCTTTCAGTTCCATCTCGACGTTCAATCACACAGCCAGCAGAACAGAATATCAGGGTTTCCAAATATTGTTTCTATATGAAAAATATATAATTATTATTTTGTGCGCAATTTAACACACAAATATTTCGAACTATGTGTTTTTGTGCAATGAATACCAAATTTAACAAAACCGTGTTGCAAGTTATTTATCCCCGCAACCATTGCCCTACTGTTGCTTCAATATAAAACATTTAATAAGTACATACTACATGTTAAAACACACAATTGCCTAGTTTCAAAATAGATTTCGGTTGTACAAGTGTATAAAAATAAAACAAATACGATAGATGAGTTTATATGTACTTATATATGTACAATTGGTAGGTGTTTTAAAAAGTTTTTTATTGCTAAAATATTATAAATGTATATTTACGTATGTACATATTTGTACATAAACAGATATAAAAATGTACATGTGTTTATTTGCATACCATTTATTCTGGTAAATTAAGTTGTATGTACATATGATATATCTCATTTACGTTGATCTGTTTGTAAAAGGGGAATAATGCACTTTCAGTCATGAACTGAAGTTCAAGAGCACAATAATTTATTATGTTTATAAATGGTTTTAATTGAATACAATAGTGGTCATCAAGAGGATTTATGTGAAACGCTTGTGAACGGACTTTGCATATACATACATATGTACACATGCTCAAACTAACTTTTATGACTGTGTGCACATTGGGGTGGTCGTTTTTCCACTGGCGTCTCGCTTCCAAGGCGGCTTAAAAAATGCAGATAATATGGGTTTTAGCTTCGGTTTTTAAAAAATCAATTATTCCGGTGCTACTGGATTTTGGACTTCAGAGTAAGTTTTTTCGAAGACAGAACAATTTTAGAAAGAGTTTTTATGCAAAGGTTATAATATCAACTTTTGTAACAACGAGTCTAGGATTCTAGAATTAACTATATAATTAAGTCGTCCGAAGTTTATCAAATTAAAACCAAAATTGTATATTGTCCAACTTTTGCTGACATTTTCAAGATTTTGAGAATTGGAGGAAGTCCTTCACCTTGGTAGCATTAGCTGATAATTAAACTTTTTTCTTTTTCTGTTTTTCTTTATGAAGGTCCATAATTGACTTCCGCGCTAATGTTTTGCTTTATAAGCTTGCATTTTGTTAAAAAAAAAAAAAAAAGTAGCCTTAATTTGGACGTTGATTGCGAAAAGAAATCATCATAGCTTGGATTTCGCGAATTTATATGAAAGAGCTGTGTCAAATGGGAAAGGCCATAAGGAAAAAGGCAAAAATTCATTCTAACAAAAGTGATCGTAACAAGATATAAATATAGGTTGTTAAGACCGATCACAAGCTGCCGTATCCGAAAATAAATAATACTTATTATTATAACCGTTACTCGTAAAGGAAAAGGGTATACTAGATCCGTTGAAAAGTATGTAAAAGCCAGAAGGAAGCGTTTTCGACCATATGAAGGATATATATTCTGGATCAGGATCAATAGCCGAGTCGATCTTGCCATGCCCGTCTGTCTCTCCGTCCGTATGAACGTCGAGATCTCAGGAACTATAAAATCTAGAAAGTTGAGATTAAGCATGCAGACATATACGCAGCGCAAGCTTGTTGACCAATGTTGCCAATCCCACTCTAAGGCCCACAAACCGCCCTAAACTGTCACGTCTACACTTTTGAAAAATGTTTTGATCTTTTTTCATTTTTTGTTAGTTTTGTAAATTTCTATAGGTTTGCTGTCAGTGTTGAAGAGTCTCCTTCGCACATCCACTAGCTGAGTAACGGGTATCTGCCAGTCGGGAAACTCGACTTTCTCTTATTTTTACTGTATATTTTATCTTTCATATTATATATAAATTTGACTTTATAAAAATATACTTATCAATACAAGCTTTTTTCAGCATTCATCAACGGTTTGATCAAAAATCATGCTGGCCAACTCATGCTGCGGTTGGAAAAAATACGAAACTTATGATCAATATCATAGATCCCTAAATAAAAAGACTCGACAATACACATCAGATACAACAGTTCACATAGAAGTGCACTCCAACAAAACTGAGATTCCAGGTTCTTACAGATTTAATTTTTACTCAAAAAAAAATAGGCGAATGAATATTCTTGGACATATGAGATGCAATTTCCGTGTAACACGATATGTGACGGTCACCGTACTTTTAATATTAGCGACTGTAGTCAGTGCCTATGATCAACAAGAAATTAAAAGCTTTAGTAATTCTTCCAACGGCGATAGTCCGGAAATGGTTTTGTTGAGTAAAAATGGTTCTTCACTATCGGAGGAGGATAAAATGAATGAAAATACGGGAATATTCAATATGAAAGTACAAAGTAAACTGGGGAAAAAAAGTTCCCCTTCAGCAAAGGTATCAGAGTACGGAGATCTATCAAGAGGACAAAGTGTATCTATGTATCGCAATACCTTAATTAATATAGAAAGTATGTTACAACGTCAGTTGCGTGAGAAAGCAAAAGTGGATAGTATAGAATCGATTAAAATGCACATACTTATGCGCTTGAATTTAAAAAAACTTCCCAATATAACAAAACCAATTTCGGTACCACAAAATATAATAGATAACTTTTATAAAAATTATAATGGATCCTCAAAAAATAAAGTCTGGAATCGCATGGAAAACAATGACGAATCTCACTTATCTATAAATGACACTTATGGCGGCCACATCATGGCTGATTTTTTTGATGAAAGTTCATCCGCCCAGATGCAGGGAGATGATGCTAACACTGTTAATGAATTTCTAATAGATTTGAATAAAAATCAAGCCAAAAAATCGGATATTCCCATTAAGACCAACGATGAGGATTACGAAAGTATTTTATCACACATCAGCAGTATATACATCTTTCCTGAAAGTAAGTAAACAGCATTTATAAGATAGATGCAGATAATTTATCATACATACGCCAGCAGAATCTGCATAATTAATTTTATATTAATCTTATAGTGCCAGATATGGTTGTGTGGGAATCGCAGCCACTATTTTTAAAGAAAGGTTTTTTTTAATTCATTATCATATTTCCAACTTTAGTATGTTCTTTGATTTGATTTTAGATTTAATTAATATAAGTCTCGAGAGCAAAATATACTTAATTTTTCTATTGGATACTGTTTAACTAATGTGACTTCTTTATCAACTAATTCTGATATCAACATTAGTGACGAAAAATGATTTTGCGATTTACATTTGGAAAACACTTTATAAAATTTACTCATCCTGCGCGAGCCTCATCAGTTTTTTTATTGTACTTTAAAAAAGTTTTTTCCTGAACCAAATATTTTCCTTAATTATGGGTATAATTTTTGCGTTACCTTTCGATTGATGTTATTACTTGACAACAAACGTAAAACCGCAGCAGACATTAATTTCATTATGTACATATATTTATCTTCACACACTCTTTTGGGTTTGCCACTACGTGGACTGCCATCCAAAGTGATATGATTTTTGTACATATACGCTTTCGGAGGAACAGAAGTAGCTATTCCGTTATAAAGACGTGGCTTATTAAAAGACTATTCGTACAAAAATTGTAGTCACATAAATTTCTCATCGTTACTCCTCAGCTACAATTAAAAAAGTTTGGACAAATTAATACTTTGAAATAATAATCAATACATAGTTATGTTCATAACAACCATATTATCAAAACTCCATTTATGCTGTTAGAAAATGAAACTGCGAATTATTAATAAAAACATAATAATTTTCGTTTATATTTCCGTTAATTTAGAAATTCAACCTCATGTTCGACACAATCGCAAGGTCGATGTATTTCGATTTCAAATAGACAGTAGCTACACTGATTTGTCTTACGCTACCCTTCATCTATATTTACGTGGTTGGGATTGGATAAGTACTCATCAGCCTGGGCTTATTGAAGAAATTAAAAAACAGCCTTGTAAAGATATTGTTGTGACTATTCACCGCGCTATTAAGCTTGCAAATTCAACAAGCTTTACTTCTAAAGTCAAAATGTTTGAGTTTCGGCAAAGTATTCCGTCAGGACTTGGACAATGGGTTACTGTGGACTTAAAGTCTCTGCTTGGTAATCTTGGGTCAAATATGACGCAGGAAATTCTAATAAAGGGCGCAGAAACCTGGATGAAGACATTAGTGGTGACCACTGATAACACAACGAAAAATCCATTGGTTAGATGCCATGCCAATTATAATAAAGCCCAATACTTACTCTACTTCATATTTTTTAAATATTTCAGACTGTTCACATCGAAATTGGGTCACAAAAAAAGCATCGGAGAAAGCGCAGCGTATATATGGACTGCACAGAAAATGATCATGACATGCGATGTTGTCGATATCCCCTTAAAGTTAACTTCACCAGTTTTGGATGGCATTTCGTTGTAGCCCCAACGTCCTTTGACGCATACTTCTGCAGCGGTGATTGTAAAGTTGGTTACCTAGAGCAATATCCCCATACACATTTAGCAGCCTTAACGACATCGGCCACACCGTGTTGCTCGCCGACAAAAATGAGTTCCTTAAGTTTGTTATATTTTGACGATAACCATAATCTGGTTTTAAGTGTTATACCAAATATGTCTGTCGAGGGTTGCAGCTGTTCTTAGCGAATAATACATACGGAATGTAAATAAATATACGTAAAAGTAATATTAATCTGTTTGAGAATGCTAGTATAACGTATATTTCCCAGATTTTCATTAAAAAATACATTTATTAACCGTGAAATATGTCAGATTGCTGATAATTCCGAGTGTTACATTAATAAATAGATCGCAATTAAACAGTAAATAAAAACATTTTAAAATAATATGTACGAATTAAGAATTAAGCTTATAAGAGAAATATAAAACCAAACACTACTTTTTAAACTGTGCATTTAATTACGAGTGAAAAGAAAAAGCAAGCAAACATTATTCGTTTTAAAGCTTTTATGACGCATTAAGAAATACAACGTTAAAATAAACTAAGTGCCTTAAGTTTTTAGAACATCCAATAAATACGAAATGACAGAGAAAAATAGTCTGAACGGCTATATGTAGATCATTGTAGGCCGTGTTATTACCTAATTTGCATCGTAAGAATTTTTGACTATAAATGGATTTGTGCGTGTGCAAGCTAGACAAAGTTTCGTTACGATCAAGGCTGTTGTTCATTTCAAAATAAATAAGGATTTGATGGGTTCTGAGGCTAGCCTAAGCACACAAAACGAATTAAAAAGTTAAATAACGTGCCACAGCAATAGAGAAATGCTAGTGATCATAGTCAAAGTTATTAGTAAAAGCGAAGTCGAATCTCTAAGATGCGTAACGGCATACGCTATGCAGCTACTTTAGTGGCGCTGTCCCTTTGTAATTTGAATAATGAGAACCTAGAACTAGATCTAAAGCCAGACAGAAGATGACGTTACGCATCTTAACATTCTAATGTTTAAAAATACAAGAGAGAATGCTATAATCGAGTTTCACGACTATCTGATACCTTTTTACCGTTTCTGGCTGTTTGTGAGCGTGGGTTTTATAGCAAATCGATAGAAACGCTTCCTTCTGCCTGTTACATACATTTCAACGAATCTCGTAGGGTAAAAGGGTTTACCCCTACGAGTATCGGGTAATATTCTACAATGTAAAGTTTTCAAACAAATTTTGATAAGTTCCTTCGATATAGGCCCCAACGTAAACGCCGTTTGGATGAGTGTAAAGAAAGTTATTTTTAAAAATAAAATATTTTTAATGTGAACAAGATGAAACGAAGAATTTAGATTATGAACTCCAGAACTTCAAGAAATTTTGACTATTCCTTCTTTGATAAAAAAAATTATTTTTAATGTGAGAAAGATGAAACGAAGAATTCGGATTATGAACTCCAAAACTTCAAAAAATGTTGACTATCCCTTCTTAGTAAAAAAAAAAAATGAAAAAAAAATTTGGAATTTCGGCTACTATACTAATTTCTTACTTTCCATTTTTTCGCCAATAATGAAAATAGTTTTGAAAAGTGCTCCCACATCAGCTGATGATAGGTAACCATTTATAGGCGATGGTCGTGTTATATTCCTAATATAGTGTGGGTTAAGATTAAAACAAGAGAGAACGCTATAGTCGAGTTCCCCGACTATCTGATACCCGTTACTCAGCTAGTGGAAGTGCAAAGGAGAGTCTTCAACACTGACAGTTTTTGGCGGTTTGTGGGCGTTAGAGTGGGCGTGACAAAAAGTTTTTTGGCAAATCGATAGAAATTTACAAGACCAACACAAAAATAAAAAAATATCAAAACATTTTTCAAAAGTGTGGGCGTGGCAGCTTTGGGAGGTTTGTGGGCGTGGCAAAAAGTTTTTTTGCAAATCGATAGAAACTTACAAGACAAATAAAATAATGAAAAAATATTAAAACATTTTTCAAAAGTATGGGCGTAGCAGTTTTGGGCGGTTTGTGGGCGTTAGAGTGGGCGTGGCAACCTGAATCGACAAACTTGCGCTGCTTCTATGTCTCTTTCTAGCTTTTGTAGTTCCTGAGATCTCGACGTTCATACGGACGGACAGACGGCAAGGCCAGATCGACTCGGCTATTGATCCTGATCAAGAATATATATACTTTATATGGTCGGAAACGCTTCCTTCTGCCTGTTACATACTTTTCAACGAATCTAGTATACCCTTTTATTATACGAGTAACGGGTGGGTATAAAAACCTAAAAAAAATACTGCACAGACACGCAAAAACTTAACTCCACCCTATACAACCCCTAAGAAGTAGCAGGTTACAGCGCCAAAAGGTCGTGAACAATACATGGCGATCGTTTGCAACCTTACTCATCACCGACTACTCATATATGGCGTTCCAATAATTGATATTAATAGTATTTTTTAATGATTTAATTAAAAATTAGTCTATAGACGGTTGCTGTATTCCCTTCCACTTTTATTTGGAAAATATGCTGCTAATAGAACTCAAAATGCAAGTCATTATGGCAAACAAATTTATTTATCTCCGAAAAATTTATTATATAACCATTTAGTGATACATTACTATATATATTGATATACTTATATTTGCATAAATATTTCTCATATAAATTTAGGGGTATCGGTTCTTGAGTTGGCTTTTTTATGTGAATACTAATCAGTAAAATGAGTATGCCAATTTAAATCGATATATGAAATGTACTTCTAAGATATTTTATTTTCTGTCGAACACAATACGGATATTTTCATATTATTAATATTATTTATGTTATTGGGGTCTTACTTTATTCTAATTAGATAATTATTATTCATTTTAAATTAGATTAATATATTTATAATTCATATACATACATATATGTATTATTTCTCTGAATTTATTGTTGTTTTGCATTACTTATTTGTTTTTATTTCTTAATTAAAGTAATCCATCATTTGAATTTGTAAAACATTCGTTGTAAATATATTAGCTGCCAATTATAAGTTAAATGCAAGTCCTTATAAACTGTTTAAAAAAATATGTACTCCTTTTGCTTGTACGTATGTACACAATTCCTACAAATTATATTTTGTATAGTGTAATAAAGCTTCTATTTGAGAGAAGTTTATTTAATGCAGAACCAAACGTATAGCCGAAATAAATGTGCAACTAAAATGTATAACTTGGTAAAAACAAAATATGAAAAAAAAATTAAATGTACACTCTACGTGGATTGGATTTTAAATGAATATTTTATTTTATTTTGCGTCATACTAATATATTAACAATTAAATTTAAATGTGATAAAAAAATTTAACTTCTTAACTAAATATGTACGCATCATTTTCAGGTAAAACCAATTGTAAAATTTTTACTTTCAATTGCAATTGTTTTTGGCATGATATTGAATTTTCTCAGGAATTACAGTGTTACAATTGCCGAGGTCCGTAATTTAATCTGAACTCGACCGTTGGGTATCCATATCTTAAATCTTACATTTTCCATGGATACATTTTCAATGATTTTTTTCAAAAAATATTATATACGTTTGTTATCATTAAACAATAATAATTCCAGTTTGTTATAAGCACCCTAGATGTTGTATTATTTTATAAAAAAACCTTAAATTATGCAATGTTACACACTAATATGTCCTATGTATTTTATTTTAAAATACTGATTCTTCGTCATATGAATGAGAACGCATTAAATTCCTTAAAATAGTATGCTATCTTACGAAGAATATTCTTTACGGCTAAGTAATACGTATATATAACTATATAATATAGTATGTATACATAAATGTTACATATATTTTTTTAAAATCTGTTTATGAAATTAAATTTGTCTAGATATATGAATAATGTAAGAGGTTTATTTTGTGCGATTAATAAATTATTTAGTCTCACTCGTTTAAAATTTTGACCTTATAGACTTTATTATAAAATTATATACATTTTAATATATATAAGCCAGCCTCTATTACAAATATTCGATTGATTCATTTAACCGTGGTGAACGAACAGTACAAAATGTTAATAACACAGGCATACCATAAATGCTAATATTAAACATCCAAATTTAAACATAACTGGAATACGTTGGGCTTTATAACATTCCGCGCAACTTGAATTGTATTATAAATATTAAATATGATTGACTATAAATATATAAGTCTTTTTATTCACATTAATCGTAATATTTTAAAGGTAGTTGTCACTTGTGGGTCATATATCGTAGTTTTAAGTATATATAACTTTTGTAATTTTTTTACTTTATCTGTTATATATTTATATTCTGTCCGATCTTAATGTTAATGCTAATTTATCAGTCGTTTTACATTTTTCAGAGAATAAGTGTCATAAAGGTTACTTTTAAGATACAATATATTTTTCCTTTTTTTTGTTTTATAAATGAAATTTTTTTATTTTTATTTATTTTTATTTTTTGTTCAACCTAATATATTAAAAAAATATTCATTAAAATTGTTAATTAAAGTGTATAAAAAATTATACTTTAATGTTTAATTGACGGAGATCGAAAATAAAAAGTTTGCCACAAATTGGAAATAAAAATAGACTTCTTCATGTAAGGTTAAGTTACAATGCTTAAACGTCTTTTGCTTAATAGAAACATGGTCAATAATAGGATTTATTTTTCATCCACATTATTAATAAAAATGGATTCCAATCCGATATTGGAAATGGACTAGAGCTAAAATATGTACAAAATTTTTCTAATTGTTTAAAAAAATAAAAAAAAAAGAAATCTGAAACTCAATTTTTACTCGATGGTAGATGACAAAAGTTTTAAAATTTTGACAAGTATTTATTGAGCTTATATGTATATTTTCTACCAACACTTCGAAATAATCATCAGATTTTCAAAGTTTTATGGGTACCGATAGGTAAAAAAAAATTATTTTCATTAATATATTTGTGTTCTAAAACCCAAATCTGTAGAAGTCCTAATTTCACAACGTCAAACAATCTGACGAATATAAGAGTAATTTGTATAAAAAAAACGCAAAAAATACGATACATTAATGAAGCTTTTTCTCAAATAACCGCTAGAATTACTTTAAGTACACTTTAACTAATTAGTCAGGATACACCAGGAATCATTTAAATAAATAATTTCAATGTCTTTGATTAGTTCATAAGCTTTTAATTGTTGAAATACTATGCAGTGCTAAAAACCACCTCGTATATATTTTTTGGTAATTAAAAACCTTAGTAACCCACATTTACATAAGAAGCCAAAAAGTCAATGATAAAGAATTTACGCAAAGCATTCCAATATTGCTTGATAGAACTGTAAATTATGAAAAATTACATTGATCGCACCCAAAAATTTTCGTTAATTACGATTTAGGGTTACCGAATCCGGTCATGAAAAGAATTCCTGATACTATCTTCGGTGAAATAGCCCCAAAAGGTTGAAAAACCTACGGTATATGTAGCATTAAAAAATTAAATATCGATATTTTTACCGAAGATATAATCAAAAGAAGTGTTTATAACTTGCAAACATATACAAAAAAAATAATACGTATGTACACATGAAATCTCGCTTGCAATTTGTGCTCCAAATTCAACCAAATATTTGGGATTACATCAGTATAAGTTATAAAGAGGCCTCAATCAACACAAAAATCGTGCCAGATTTATTACACATAAAACATTTTTGCGGACAAACGCCGAACAACCAATAGTAAAAATAAAATCGATCTATTTTCTTTAAAAACATATTTTAGTTTACTTTTTTAATAATCCAATACGAATATAGTTCGCTTCACGATTTTTAATATAAAATACGTTTATATATTATTAACTAAATAATATTAAAATATAATAAATTACCATTATTTGTATAATCTATGTTCCTTGTTTATGCTATTAAAATGTATCATTAGAGATTGTAGGTCTTCCCTAGTAGATGGGTTTAGTATTTTTTTGTTTTAAATAAAATATATTATATTAAATATTCTACTCATATAATTATTAATTTAAAATATATTTATTTATTTTATTTATACCTTCCTAAAAACACTGAGAAAAAATGTTATTTCCGCTATTTGTAAAATTAAGGGCGAACTACCTGTAGACGCTTAAATAAATCTATTTTTGGCTTAAATCGATAGGCAATAGAATATCGCGTCAAAGTTTCAAAAGCTATTACTCGAAATTGCTTAAGAGATGCCTCCCGAAAGTGATTGAGTCCAGCCAGCCTTTCCGTGACCACAAACTAGAAACGCCATTTTGGCGAAACCGTGTCTTTTAAAATTGTGTAAGTGATAATAAACACTATAGTCGAGTTCCCTGACTATCTGATACCCGTTACTCAGCTAGTGGAAGGGAGAAGGAGAGTCTTAAACACAGTTTTTGGTGGTTTGTAGGCGTTATAGTTGGCGTGGCAGAAAGTTTTTCGGCAAATCGATAGAAATTTACAAGACCAATACAAAAATGAAAAAATATCAAAACATTTTTCAAAAGTGTGGGCGTAGCAGCTTTGGGCGGTTTGTGGGCGTTAGAGTGGGCGTGGCAAAAAGTTTTTTAGCAAATCGATAGAAATTTACAAGACCAATACAAAAATGAAAAAATATCAAAACATTTTTCAAAAGTGTGGGCTTTGGGCGGTTTGTGGGCGTTAGAGTGGGCGCGGCAAAAAGTTTTTTGGCAAATCAATAGAAATTTACAAGACTAATACAAAAATGAAAAAATATCAAAACATTTCTTAAAAGTGTGGGCGTGGCAGCTTTGTGGGGTTTGTGGGCGTTAGAGTGGGCGTGGCAAAAAGTTTTTTAATTTAAATCGATATGCCTCCAGAATTGTAAATTTCAAGAAGTTCTCTCTAGTGTTTAACATTTAAGTAGCAGAATAAACAAACGTAACCACATGCAACCCGCTACATCTATTCTATAAAGCCATGCTTAATAAAAATATCGGTTCGTTTGAGTATAGTATCGTTGGCCCATTATGAAACTTTCTTAAAAGTTTCTTAAAGTTAGACTTAATTTAAATTAATTACCAACTTGTTATTAAAAAAAAAAATTTCTATCTATTGCAGCTATGACAAAGAGGGTTACAAAGAGTAATATTCCCAAAATAAAAAATAAAGATCGCTTTGGACAAAGAGTACGAGAGGAAGATATATGCAAGCCACGACAGACACCTAAAGGCGATTACATTCTTACTTACTTCTTTAAATCGGAACTTATTAAAAATCAATATCTACTTTCAAAAACGCTTCTATCTACCTGTTAAATACTTCTCAACGATCCTCGTATACCATTCACTCGATTAGTAACGGGATATATCAGAAGTTTTTTCATTTGCTCACTTTCAAATATTTTTAAAGCTGCATCAAATAGATATCTAAAGTGTGCCGTTTTAGTTTGTATACTACAGGAAATCTCGAGAATACCTTTTTAAAACTGGTTTGCACAGACGGACATGCCGAGGTCAGGTCGGCCGTTGATGTTGATTGCAAATGTTATACTTTATGTAAAATGTTATACTCTCTTATGAAAACTAAATTAGACGAAAGCCATTGTAAGTTTTTAACACGGTTTAAAATGAGAGCTACTGCGCAGCTGCTACAGGTTTGTTGTCGCGTTCCTTGCGACACAATAGAAAAGACAAATATAAAATGTAAATCAACGTTTTAAAATAAAACTTTTTCAAATTCAGAGCCTTAGAAGAATCATACCTAATATTTTTTACAGGCATTCTTGTGATCAAGAATATATACACATTATAGGTTTCGAAAGACTTTCTGAACCTCTTACAAAAATTATATTATACGAGTTACACAGAAAACTAATACGAAGTTCATTTGCTTATATATAGGATAGAAGCTGGGTTTCAGAAGGGTACTACCTTTTCGCCAAACGCTTAATTTTCAAAACACCTGGCTGAAACACTTTTGAAATAATAAATACTAATAAGGGCGAAAGCCTCCAGAATTTAACATCATATTGTCAATTTGAATTTTAAATAAAAATAGAAGACGGTTATCATGTTTTGAAAAAAAAAAAATTTATAAACTAAATATGTGTTTCAGATCCCTAGACATAAATAAATTTGAAATGAAGAAATCTTTATAATCCCTAAACGTTCAACTTATGTAGACTAATAGACTTCACGGAAGCCACGACTAGATGTAAAACCGATTAACTAAAAAACAAACAAATATTAAACACTTAAAAAAACTCAAATTATCCTAAAATTCGCATTGCATGGTAGACAATAGAATTACAAACCGGACAAACAGCATCCATAGAAAGACAGATGTGATTAGCACATTCCATACAAAACATATTGTGACCACATGGAACCAAAGCAGTGGTAACATTATTTTCATTACATACAAAGCATTCACGATGAATTAAAATTTTTTCTGCGTTGGATGGCACTTGAATGGTTTTTATCTTTTGTGGGATATTACACGTAGTGGGCTCTTTAATGTGGTTATGATTTTGTTGATTTCCAGAATGTTCACCCATACCTAAAAGAGAGTCGGTAGGGCTTATTGAGATTGTGGGCGAGCAGTGAGCTGTAGGTATGATATTTGTCGGTTGGTTCCAAATACTGGGAGAGTCCCCTATACCCTCGTCAACGTCAATTGAATCACTAATACTCCTCCATATATTCAATATTTCTGGAGGTGTATTTGCGCTATTGTTGGTACTTTTTGTTGAAGTGGTAGAAGAAGCAGATGAACAAGATCTTGTTAAAATATTGGCATTACAGTTGGGATGAAAAGATGCCGATGTAGATGTGGGAGTACAGAAAGACAATGTTTTACTAGACGTAGTGCGAAAAACAATATTAGCAACATTAGCTTTGGCCAAAGGCATAGAAACTTCATTTCCAGGAAGACGTTTGTCATATATATCTGTTGCCGTTAAATTTGCTGTCATTTCCATATCAGCAAACTCAGATTTTTGAAAACAGTTACCAGTATGATGACCTTGCACGTGCTGCACTGAATTGCTTACGTTTCCAATCGTCTTCATGGAATTATTTGCATACTCCTGTGTAGACGGATGGGCATTTTTGTATATGGACGATAAAATTTCCGAATTCAAATCATCATTTAGAATTTGCGTTAATGAAGGCAGTGACGCGTATTCATTAGCCTCAGCCAAATTACTAATTTCCATAGTAATAGGATCAGCATTTCCAGATCCACTCCCAGTTCGAAGGGCAATATGAGCTTCTATTTGCTTTCGTGCAGTATCAACGTTGTCTGGCAAGCCAGTAACTTCAAAAATTGGTTCCTTTTCTCGCGATGGTGTCACAATGTAAGTTTGCGTCTCTTGTTGAATGTGTTTGATTGTAGCGCCTTTTGGCCCAACAACGAGTCCCACTACCCGATAAGGTACACGTACCTGTATGGTTACCTGACCAGGCATACAAGGGGGACCTGACATGCGAGGAACTGCACCACCACTAGAGCTACTCGCACTTCCTACATTTCCGTTGTTGTGACTGTCGCTTATAGGCTTACGTGATGCGCGAATTAAGCTAAAGTGATCAGCAGCGGAAAGAATTTCTCGTTTAGCCTTGTTTACATCTTCCTTTCGACCAGTCACCACGAACACAGGTTCCTCTCCTCGAACTGGCGTCTTAATGTAAGTGTTAGTTTTGGCTCTCAAAGCTTTGATTTTGCACCCTGAAATGGAATGTGGGTAATTAAAAAAGTAAATATATTCCACATTATTTTTTAAGGACTTTTATCACTAAGAATGGCACTCGTATTTACTTAGCATAATTTATCTGTAAATCAGATAAGTATAAGAAAGTATAGTTAAAAGCATAACTGTAATTTTTCTTAACATATAACCATTAATAAATAATCATATCGTAACCCGATATAATGTTAAAGAAACCACACATAGAAATGCACTTATACAAACTGTGACTTCAGGCAAGCTACTTCATTGCATCATTCACGTTAACGTAGTGATGAATCACATTGAAGGCAACTCCTGCATTTGTATATACATATGTATACACGAATCTCAACAAATCAAAAGGTAGCGCAATAACTAAAAGGATTTGTATTGGTACCATAAAGTTCACAAAACCATCCGGTAAAAATAAAAACTAAAATTTAAAAAATTAAAGGACTCATGGTTGACACCTCATTTATGAAAGTCGGATAGCCAACTTCACCTTTAAATATATATAAAACATATACATACATATAATTTATTGATCATTCAAGTGAAAATCATTTATGTGTTAAGTAAATTTTTTTACTCTACGAGTATACTCTATGAGTATACAAATTCTTTAAAGATCTTTGAAATGTGTGGTCGTAAAATTTTTTGCGATTTGTGGGGGTTAGTGTGGGCGTGGCAATCTTCTGATAAACATACAAACGATGACATTGAGATCTCGACGCCTAATCACATAGCCAATCGATCCTGATTAATACGGTTAAAATAACGATTCTCTATATTGGTTTCCCTATAAATTTTTTATTAATTTTTCTACCGCTCAATCATTATACTTTAAATTCTAATTCTAATCCGTACAAAGAAACAAAAACGATTGAATTTTATTTTTAGACAATACGACGTATTAAATTAACATAGATAATCCACTTAAATGCTTTGAGTACTCTATGAAATAATACAATTTTTAAACAATTGGGAATCAAATCTCAATAGAAACAAGTGAATATGAGTTAAGAAATAATATGTATATTATTTAATTTATAAAATACTTACCCTGCCTGCCCACTATTTCTGCTACATGTTCTGAACTAGGGACTGGAACACATTCGGTCATATTTTGCGACTTTTTGGATCGATCTTCTGAACTGGCGGCGCCGGCAGTCGGTAATAGAAGGCAGTTCGGTGCCGATTGAATTGGTAGCGTGCTGTCTACTTTAGAAAATGTGTGCATGTTTATGGTCCCAATTTCAAAGTCATTTTGTGCACCTAGGGGCATTGGTAGCGGTTGAGCAGGTTGCACATAGCAATTTTGATTGTCGTTTAATCCGACCAATGATAGTTCCAACGCCAATTGCAGTGTCCTCGGATCTTCGGACAGTGGTAACGTGGATTCATTGACTTTGGATTGTTCAGACATATCGGGATGGTGTGCTGGGTTTATTTTCTGGATAGATCCTTTCAAATTAATGTTAGTAGGGATCTTCGATGTGACCTGAGCAGACATAGCAGTTGGACTCTCGTACCCTTTTTGAAGCGAAATTAAAACCGGTGCAACAGCACTATCTCACAATGAGGAGAAGCTTGGTGACACTGAAGCAGATGACAAGTTGACGGATGAGATGGAACTCGATGGAGAACTGGAACTCACTCTGTTGAATCTACTTAATTCATTGGTGAAGTGTGCTGTAGACATGCCAAGGTATTACCCAGCTTTAAGCTAAAAGACTCTCGTTTGGCCACATTTGGCAAGACCCAAGTTGAATGTTAGTACCAATACATTTGAAGTTCTCCCCTTGCTGAATTTTCTGAAATATATAGAAAAAAACGAAATTGCATTTGGTATACATACGCATAGTTATGGAAGTAATAGCTGTGCAAAAACCCCTGGAATATGGTTATGTCCCAGTTATATTTTTTTGTTTTATTTAAGGCACCTTTTCTAATGTATTAGTTTCCGGTAACTGAATTAAAGTATTTCCTTTCTTATTGAATGCCCGCGACGTCTTAGCACCCAAAATACAGAATACCGCGCTTATAACCAACCCCTAACTTACAACTTTTGTGTCACTCACCCCTTGTAACTTCTTTTCTTCTCACACCCTATCTGAAACACACAACATCGAATACAGTATGAACGAGTTCATATACATATGTAGTTATGTAGACGTCGATCCTTAAATTTAATGTAACAGCTTATTGCCAAATTGCAGTGCACTAACAACGCATGTGGTGATCTCTTTACAAATTCACGATATATTTTGATCCGAATAACACTGATATCAACACCCGCAGAGTGGCCAAAAATTTACGTGTGTACACTAGAAAAGTTGTTTCCCCAGGTATACATTCCGACAGTATTTCGACACGCCTTTTGTATGAAAAGATGGTAAAATTTAGAGTTGCAAAAGTTGATTAGCATATGGGAAGCGATTCTGCAGAAGAACTGTTCTGACAGAATATACATTGGCACGACAGAGCAACTGTTTTTTATTAAGCACACCCAATTCAATAAAATTGCATTACCGGCATTTAACGTACGATAGAGAACGCAATCAAATATATAACAGCTATCGATGTCTTGGAGATGAGAACCGGTTACTTAAATATTTTATAATAGATCATTCACACTGAACGTTAAGGCGTTGATTTTGGATAGATTACTTCTTGTACTAAAAAGTCATGTGTTGTTATTGTAATGAACATGCAAGTTTAAGAGTTACCAAAATTTGTATTGCACAATTGCTGAGAAAAATTCGGCGAGTTACAAGCTTTCTTTGCGCAAATTATTTATTAAATTTTCTTCCTAATTTAAACAAGAAATGTTTAAGGTTATATTTAACGTAAGAAAACCACATTTTGGCGAGTAAATTAAAAGATAAATGTAACTCATCAAATTTCCAATACAATTTTTTTAAATTTAAATAATATAGATTTCGGGATTTTTGACTATTGACTAACTTGTAACCAATGTAAATGTAAATGTAAATATTTAATTCAACATTTTGACATATATAATTTATATATTTATTTAGCTTACTCATTCGAAAAACATCAACTTACGAAATGAGTCAATTTTAGTAGATTTCGCCGTCGCTTAGCACGGACCAGAGAAGAATCATTGATTCTGTAGAAATAAGATAGAATGCTAAGGTCGAGTTCTTCGGCTATCAGTTACCCGTTACTTAGCAAGTGGGAGGGCGAACGAGAAAGTTCAACTTGACAATAAAAAAAAAATTTCAAAAGGGCGAGGCAGTTTTGAGCGGATTATGGGCGTGGTATACAAATTGATAGATAGATAGATAGATAAATAGATAGATACAAGACTAATACAAAACTGTAAAAATATTAAAGCATTTTTTAAAAATGTGGGCGTGACAGTTTCGAATGTTTTTGGGCGACAATATTGACTCCACTATCATTCTGATTAGGAAGCGTTATCGACCTTATTGGGAATTTAGGAAAAATGGGTAAAAAATAGTCTTTTGGTCCTAAGGTAAATCGAAAGCAACGGCCTCGGAAAGTTATTATACCCGTTTCTCGTAGAGTTGCATTTCTGACCATATAAAGTATATATATTCTTGATTTTGATCAATAGCCTTGTCGATCTGGCCATGTCAGTCCGTATGAACGTCGACATCTCAAGTTCTATAAAAGCTAGAAAGTCCAAATTACACATGCGGAATCCGAAAATTTTCTATCGATATATGCCATATGACATATGCCAAAAATGATGTGAAACTTTCCCGTTCGCACCCCCATGAGATAAGTAATGGGTATCTGATATTCGAGAACCTCGACTATATCGATTTCCCTTGTTTATGTATATTTTCACGCAAAACAAATTTGTTCACGATTTTTTTATTTTAGATAAACAATAAATTTATTAATTCCATTATTATGTTATGATATTCCGTACATAATCGTGCCGCCATCAACGAAGACTTTATGTAATGTTGGGATTATTTTAACAAATAACTAGTATAGGAACAATTCACAACGAAAGCCAATACAAATTTGTTGTGAATATTTAAAGGACCTTCATAACGCAATAATTCAATTCACACAACAAAAATATCAAACCTACATAGTTAGATTATCCAAATTTTAAAATGGAATTATAAAAATCTTTGTTGTTATAATAACAATAAAATAAGATAAAATTTTTGGACAGTGAATCCCATTTGTGTTCTTAAGACTGTAGTTAAAGCTATGTAATATTTAAATAGTACAAGAGGAAAGTGTTACTATGGCTATTGTTGCTGTGGCTGCGTCTGATGATGCCGCCTCTCTCGAGCCCGTTCGATGTGCCGCTTACGTTCTTCTTTCGTCCAATACCGACCTATTTTTACTTCTGATACTGTATCCTCCTCCGTTGTTGTAAACTCGTTGCAGCGCATATTTTTTCGAATCGCAACTTGCGGTCGATTACGTACTGGGCGTTTAACTATGTACCGCGTTCCATCTGGTCGTCTTTTAACCTTCCATACCATGGGAATGTCCTCACCACTTTTACCGTTAAGCAATGGAGAATTTTGTTGTAAGCTTGTTGAAATATGGCATCTGTTTGCAACCTACACAAAAATTAATTACATTTTCTTTAAACAATTTTCGTAACCAAATATATTTAATGGAATGCGTATTTTATCAAGCGTAAAAATAAAGTCAATTTATTTACTTGAATGCTTACCGTCTTTTTCAAGAACGGCCAGTTTTTTTGTTGTATTTGTATCGACGTTTTTTTAAATACTTTTTTTTGGTATACATTTTAAAGCGTAATAATATATAAATTTAAAGAATATGTGTACCATTCTAACGAAAATTTAGATGTAACTCTTATTCAACTGTTAGCAAGTGTTATTGTTGTTGGCAGAAATTGTAGTTGTAAATATAGTCGCTTTGTTGAAATTTTCTAATGATACAAATTGATGTACATATGTATATATAAATTCATTTTAGGAACGATCCGATCCAACTAATAATACCATTTTACCATATTTACTATTTAATTTGCACTTACCTCTTGACTACTAACAAAGTGGTAACTACTTAAATTTGGGGCGTTAAACTGTGGACAATGGCTACAGGAATCCTCAGTTTGTTTAACTCTTAGTATTTCAATGTCACTTTTAAGTGAATTGTTTTCATTTTCGAAGCCAACGTTGTGTTGCTTCTCTGAAATAGAATAATATTTATGGTAATTAAATAACATTCACGAGAGATCGTTTTCAGTTTGTAAATCTAATAATTAAGAAGCAGAAAATAGAAATGGCATAAAAAAATAGATAAATGGTACATTAAAAATAGAAAACGCTATATGCAAAAATGCAATAGTCAAGTTCTCCGACTATATGATACCCGTTACCAAACTAGTGGTAGTGCGAAGGAAAAATTTTCGAAGACCTCGACATTCATACGGACAGACAGACAGACGGACGGAGATGGCCAGATCTGTTGAACCTGATCAAGAATATACTTTATATGGATGGAAATGCTTTCTTCCGCCTGTAACATACTTTACAGGATTGAAGATACTTTTCAACCGGCTACTAACTTACAAGTTTGTAAAAGAAAAAGGGAAAGGTTTTTAAAAACGATAATCGGAGCACGGCTGATATTTCAGACACTACCTATTATCTGTAATTAAATTGTTATTGTAATTGTAATTGTTATTTTTTCCTTAACTTAAATAACCTACCGCTGACATATGCTGTTGGCAGATTGGAAGAACAGAGACCTATACGGCCAGACTTGCCGAATGGTAATAGCAGCATACTGCTTACAGCTGTGGATTCCAAGTGATCATTGTGGCCATTAATAGCTGTACTTTCAAGTTTGCGACCTGTGGCGATACCATCATCAGGATTTGTTGTGTTTTGATGGGGAGAAACGCTATTATTTGAGCCACCAGTGTTGTAGGCACTTGAGGAGTTATCGACCTCTTCGCCAAGAGCTGCAGGGTTTCCAATAACAACATTATTTGGTCCATAAGCGCTGTATGCCACTCCACTACTGCTGGATCCGCTTGTGTTGGTTAATGTGCTCCGTAGGGTAAAAACACGACTACAAGTAGGTTGCTGTACTAGTTTCAACGGCGGGGGTCGACCAACTAGAGTGTGTCTAGTTTTCGGGTATTGTGGCTTCAAGCCCAACCACTGGGCCACTCTTTGAGTTTGTTGTTGCATTGTTGTTTCTAATGTTTCGACCGTTCTCGATGAACAAGAATCTATCGACGTCTTGCCGTTTGAACGTTGGTACGGTGAACAATATAGTGGTTCACTTTCAGAATCTTCTGGAATGGTCTCGTAAATGTGCTCGCTTTCGTCGTATTCATATTGCAGATGAACTTCATTTTGGCTTAAAGATTGATTGAAGCTTTTTCGGTAATCAAAGTTTGCATTCGGGCGAAGCTTAATTTTATTACACGACTTGGTAGATTGTTCAATGATATTATTCGACAATGACATTTTAACATTTGAATCAGACGAGTTCTGTTCTGATGGTATTTGATAGCATTTGTCAGATTGGATGGCGGATTCATGGGATAGTTCTTCCATAGACTGGACGTGAGTTAATAAAACCTTATCCAACTTATCCACTACATTTGTATAGTCATCTGGCAGAAATGTATTAGCATACTCAAAATGTATATCTTCGTCATCATCGTCTTCCTACAAAATTTGGTCCAAAATATTGCAACCATTTAAAACAATTACACCTTAAAACTTTGTGCGTTGCCTAACTAAAACGGTTTCTATCGATTTAACGCTGTTACTCAACGGGTCACACATCTGTAGGCAGTTTTTTTCGACTTGTTTCAAATAGTTTTGTTTTAGGTGTGTTATCACCCATTTCTTTTTTGGGCTACAATTCCTAGACTTCTTTTTCGTGTTTTTTCAAACATTTCTATATGGGATGTGGTTTATAATTTATTTTATTTGGGTTGAGCACCTATTTTTAAAATACTTTAGTAAACGTATGCGACTTTGACCATGAGGTAAAGAAAACTACACTTTAAGAAAAAACATTATTTATCATTTGACCAACCCAATCATTTGATTTCATTTAAGGATGTTAATTTTGAACGGTATTAAATTCTACAGTGGTATATCTCGTTACTATAGGGAATTCAAAAGAAACCGTTTTTATTAGAGAACTTGGTAAGTTCTGAAGCGTTCACTTAAATGTTTAGGAACTATTTTTTTTATTTTATATTTAGCAATTTTTACTTACAGGGTATAGAATTCGACTAACTAGTAGGGTTACTGATGTACTACTCCCGGCTATCTGGGTTTCGAACTCCTCCTGGTTTTTGACATCCAAGCCGTTAATACGAAGAATCTGGTCACCCTGTCGCAGGCGCCCATCTCGATAGGCTATACTTTCCGGTTGTACACCACTAATGAACACGTCCTCACTCTGTTCTACGTTGTTACGCAGTATGTCACCTTTATTCGAGTCGATGCTTGATTGCTGAAGCCCAGAAGAGGTAACAATGAGCCCAATTTGATTGCTTCTTGAATGCTCAACACCTTTAATAAGCGTTACTTCCTGTTGAGTATATAACAATACTATTATTTCTAAGCCCAATATATCTTAGCAACTGATCATTTTAGGAACTCATATACATCGGCTTTTTTTAGATAACAAAAATATTTGTGTAGACGGCCAATACCTACGAATCAAACCACCGGTGTACTAAAGGAGACTTCCTTTTATTATGCACAAATTTAAAATTATACTCTTTTGCATCTTCGATTTTTATTATAAGATTTCAAATACTTAAAAAGAATAGAAGTGAGATGGGGGGGACGGAGTGTTTCCCCCGGGCCCGGTCTTCTGAGGGGGACCTGATTTTGGCGGAAACATAACTTATATAATATAAGGGCACCAGGGGGGACGGGGTCGTATTCCCTGTCGCCTGGCCTGTATATAGCTATTCTTTGACGATACTCATTTAAGAATCATTATTTTTTTTTGTCTTCGCACACACTGAACTGCTTCGTCAGTACGTGTTCTGCCGTCTACATACGAACCAGACAAACCAGAACAACAAATTTATGGCACTCCTGGAGTAAAATATTTTAAATACCTCAATTTCAATTTCCGGTTCCAAGCATTGTTCAAACAAGTGGTGTTCATGCTCTATGAAGTTGTCGGTAATCGTGTGAACCAAATCTCTATCCTTTAGAGACACGTCCGTGTCCACGATTGTTTGGGTTTGAGTTTCCTTTGATGCTGCTTGTGAACCGCCCAAACGATCATCGTGACTTCTAGCCCGTAGAGTCAAAACGACGGGAGTTTTCGTCTCGGTTCCTTTCAAAGGTGTTGATGGATGTCCTTTTTTTTCTTGGGAGGCACTGATAGTTGTGATCGTCGCTTCTGCTGAATTTTCAGTTAGGACAGAAAGTTCTTCGGGTTTATCTAATTTTGATATTTTGGCATTGGAGCCTTGTTTTAATTCTAAATCTAATGCATTGTTTTTCTGTCGGCATAATTCAACAACAATGGTTTCTTTAGCTTGAAGGAACTTTTGAACCGCTTCATACCTCGACAAATGACTAACATCGTAACCATTTATCTGAAACAGAATATGTGCATTTTGTAACGCTAAATATAACAATTTCACGCTAATGGAACTATTTATGGTAAAAACATGGATCTTAGTCCTACTTTATATTGAACTTACTTTTAACACAACGTATTCGTACTCAACGTCGCCAATACTCATAGTGCTGCCTTAACATCCAAAACTTTTATTTTAATTTCATTTAATTGTATACATATTTTTTCGATAGTGTGGCCAAACCTTTCGTTTTCATTTAGGACGTTTTCTATTTAATAATATTGTAATCGATTTTCTTAAACAATCGATGACAAATATCGCAACTGAATGGAAACCGTTAACAAGTTAAGAAATTTCCCCGGATATTCAAATTTACAATACACCATATCGTTGCAATACATCAAGTTGGAATTGAATGTGGTGAAATCGATATTATGGTAGAGGTTTGATTTTTCTTTGGTTGTATCAACACATTTTATAGTCCTTACATAACTAAAATTTTATTTGTTTTACTACTCCGCCCGATTCTTGAGTATGTATACCCGGTTTGAAGTCCACAATATGAAATTGATTCGAATCTCTTTAAAACGATACAATAAATTTATGTACTGTTTTCTAACGGTGCCTAGGTGAGGATGCCAGTGGACTAATGGTAATTACAAGGCCTTACCGACCTTGGCCAACAGTTGCACGGTGCTTGTAGCAGTCTTTATTTGTAATCTTATTTAAATCACTGTAAATCCCACTTTTGCCTGACCCTCATGGCGGGAAAAGTGGGCATTGTTACAAACCACTAACAAACAATAGCGAAATAATCAATAAAACGCCAGCGTGAGCAAT
The DNA here is from genome assembly GCF_016746365.2 of Drosophila yakuba. Classification (NCBI taxonomy): domain Eukaryota; kingdom Metazoa; phylum Arthropoda; class Insecta; order Diptera; family Drosophilidae; genus Drosophila; species Drosophila yakuba. The sequence goes on along the minus strand of NC_052531.2, from coordinate 762,599 downwards.
GATATTTACGAACAAAATACCCAGAACATAACATTTTTCATATCACCATGGGTTTACATGGGATACATTTATTTGTCTTACTTTTTTTTCCGTGATTTTTTATAACCGTAGGAGAATCCAGTGTGCGTACCCACTCTAAGGTTAGATACGCAAGTGCCAGTCAAATTGTTGTGGGGTTTCGTATCAATGTTTTGCTTAGTAAATCAACCATAACTATTAAATGTAAAAGACACATTCCGGGACTGTGTGAACATAATATAATAATTTAAAATCAAGACTTTCGATACTTTTAACGTGATCTATCGACAAATGAGCATTCCCAACACATATATATTGAGTTAAAATCGGCAGAGCAAAATTCGTATCTATTGTTGTTTGATGTTTTAAACGGGAAATTCAAAGTAATTTTGCTAATTAAAATAGAATATTTAAACTACAGTTAAAAGATCGTAAATATTGAATTGTGCAACAGTAACAGCTGGGTGGATATAGCCGTTTCTAGTCTGTCTTTTAATGCTACACTCCCTGTCATAAGTCTGCGTACATCCCTCAAAAACTGAAATGCAGACTTTTGCGTGTACACTTTCATGTAGTATTAAGTTGAAAATTTAAGAAAAAAAAATGGCTAATTATATGCATAACTGACCAAACCATTTGTGTTTAAAGTTTCATTTTCAAATTTCAAATTTTCATATGTCGGAATGACACGGAAAAAAAGTAAATTCGTTTTCCACCCGGTACTCGTAGAGTAACAGAGTATACTAGATTCGTTGAAAAGTATGTTACAGGCAAAAGAAACCGTTTTCACGAAATAAAGTATATATATTCTAAATCGATCAATAGGCGAGTCGATCTGACCATGTCTGTCTATCCGTCTGTATGTACGTCAAGATCTCAGCAACTATAGAAGCTAGAATGTTTTGATTAAGCATATACAGTTTCCAAAGCCATAGTTTTAGCCACGCTTACAAACCGTCCAAAGCTGCCACGCCCACGCTTAAAAAATATTTTGATTTTATTTTAAATTTTTGTCAAAAATCGTTTTGCCACGCCCACTCTAACGCCCTCAAACCGTTAAAAACTTTTAGTATTGAAATTTCTCGTGCGCACTTCCACTAGTTATGTAACGAATATAGCATTCTTGACTATAGCATTCTCTCTTGTTATGATCTATAACCGGGTGGAAATGGAACCGTATAAGCGCCTCGTTCTTATATTAATCATGTGCAGCGCAAATTTGTTGCCAAAGGTTGCCACGCCACAAACCGGCCATGTCCACACTTTTGAAATATTTTTAAATTGTTTTCTTTTGCTGTTTTTCCCAACAATAGTCGGGGAACTCGACTTTCTTGTTGTTTAATGGTATTATATAATGGTATAAGCAAACTATTTCCGGAAAGTGGTAAAAATTTGCCTAGCCACCCGAATTTTAAACAACACCCTCGTGTAAATAGGAATAAGTTCCAAAAAGAATTAATAATATCCTGTGGAATTAAAAATAACTAATAATTAGAAAACTGTCTTGGGCTACGTCGCTAAAATAGTATTCATTTAGTAGGTATTCGAGATATTTCCGGTTTTTTGCTAAATTAAGTTTAAAAACTTTTTTTTGAGAGCCGTGAAATTTTAAATATTTTTCAAGAATTTAACTAACTAAATCCCATTATTCTATTTCAGAAGGATATCTAAGGCTGTGCTCATTGTATCTATTCAATAGAAGGTTCGCATATGAAAAACTCTAAATACATATGTACATACATACGAACAAGTATGTTAATAATAAGTAGAAACGCAATGTACTTCCAGATTAAAGATGGCAACACATGATGGGGCTCAGTCATACTTCTCACGTCTTAATTCTATTTCCGAAAAGATTACCTTCGATCTAAATAAAGTTAAATCTGCACATAGTCAAGATGCTTGGCTTGCATTGACTTTAAACGAACAGGAAAGAATATTGAACGACCACTTAATAGATCCTAATATATTTTCTAAGTACTGTCATAAGACTGAAGAAAACTATGCGGCACAAGAGCCGCAAGTACGGACTGAAATTAGTAAAAATGATTACCGTAAATTTTGTTTCAGAGACATTGTTTATTTATATAACGGCGAAGATTTGCACACATATAATTATCAAAACGTTGGTTTAAAAATATTAAAGGATGAAAACACAGGAAATTTTCGGGATGAACATTCGTTTCCATTTTCTTTTCGAACCAAATCACAAATTAACATTGTATTAAAAGAGTTAAAATGTCTTGTCGAAACTCCCATTGGCGTTAAAAAAGCCATTAATTTAAAAGTAAAGACAACAGATACAAAAATACCAATTCTTCAAAATTATTCTAATGATAAGATTGACATTAATCTAACGAAAAAAAAGATTTCTATTCTTGAAAAGTACCCAAAAAAAAAAGGTGTTTATATTGACGAATATATTGAATCTAATGAGAAAATTCAACTACTGTTTAAAAGTGGATCGAAAAACAGTATATCTAATGACTTGTCTGATTATGAAAATGAATTTAAAGATGTACGTCAAGACGAAAATACAAAACTTTTATCCCCTGAACTTAAGATACCTAAGGGTTTTGATTTTCTTAGTAATTGGTAAAAACAATTATCGAAGGAGGGGTGTTTTTTATAAAAAATCATTTGACAAAAAACACCAAAAAATTACAATTGATCTTTCGTAAGTCCAAATTTTGTATTTAATATTTTTATAAACATAAATTATTACAGGTTTTTATATTTTTAAACATAGTTGATTCAAATAAAAAATATATATACATATCATGAAATTTTTGTTGATTATATGACACAACTCAAAATTAAGCTTTAAGGATAGGGTTAAGAGCTTCCGATTAATTTTATTTTTAATGTATTAAAAAAAGGCCGATTTTTAGTTCCGTTGTAATGGCACAACAGCACATCTGAATTCAAAAATATTAAAAAAATGGATTACATGGGCACCGTGGTTTTTAAATCTATTCTAATAGTCGATCACACTTTTTCCGACTATTATCGGTCCTGTCCATTTTTCATTTCCGATTTCTCAAAACCTGTTCAAGATCTAACTCCAAAATAATCTTTCCTTGTATACTTCCTTTCTTGTATACTTCCGAATGAACTTTTTGGAATTTTGTTGTCAAACATTCATCTACCGGTTTTCTTAACACGAAAATTAGATAAAATACCTTCGTTTTTAAATATTCAATTTATAATCCTATAACGTTTTCTGTATGTGTAACATTTACTTACGCAAAATCAGATTTTAAATTTTATCATATTTCGTTTATGAATAATTATTTTATATATGCAACTTAGATAACTGTTGATTTCGAGCTTTACAATTTTATCACCGTCTTAAATTTCTCTATGAATTGCTTAAAATGGCTGAGAGTTATATTAGGTTGGTATTTAATTGAAAAAGTACTAATTTAAACACAACGTAGGCAGTTGTGTAAACTGGGTATTACTAAAGATTGGTAACTATCGATTGGTACAAAAAAAAAATCGGTCATCTACCTAGAAAGCCAGTTGGTCCAGACAAGTGCGAGCGAGAGCGTAGTATTGCTACATTTTAATTTAAACGCGTGTGTTAAAATGAATTAGCATGAGTGTGAATGTTTTTGTGTGCGTACTCATCCGAAAACAAGCGCTTTGTCATTAAAATAAAAAGATCTGCAACAGCTAGCCACGGACATATATACGGACTACAATCTAATGTGTTGGTATAATCTTCCTGCTCATTTAAAATAAAGCAATATTTCTGTGTGGCCAAATACGGCTTAATACGATCAAAGGCGAAAAATTCAGACATAACCTAAGTATGCATAACCAAATTGGTCGCAAAAATCCAAGCAAATAGTTTCAGGCATACGCATGTGTGTATCAGTACAGAATAAATTCTTTTCGCTTGTGTATCGTGCATTGGAAAAAGTTTATATATACATATGTTCCAGTCCAGAGTTGCCACGCTTTAAAATTTTTTATATAATGACGTAAAGCGTCTATGAATTGAAATGTTTTGCATTTGCCTTAAGGTTTCCAAAACTAACTGTATTAATTTAGTTTAAAGTTAAATTTAAAGCGATGTACAGATTATATATGCATTAGCCTTTACACCCCACATACTTTACCATTCCGTGTGTGAATTTCGACTAGGTGGCAACATTACTAACAGCAATATCTGTATGCGTTTATTTAATACACTAGTAACTGCCGTCCTCATCGTCGAACGTGCGCCGAAATAAATATTCAATTACATCGAAATAGAATTATTTTGAGTAAAATCTGTTTTCACCTTCAAGATTAATATTACTTCTAGTTTATTTTGTGAAACATGAAAAACTTTATTTGAGTGCCGAATGTGTGTATGTTTTACAACACATACACACTTTGTGGAATCGTCAAAGTGGCTTGGCATGCATACATACACAGGTATACATGTATATTTATATGTATAAATATATATACTTATATAGAGAAAATCATCTCGCTCGGTATAGGCAAAATTTCTTGCCAATATTTGGCGGACGACACGAGTGTTCAATCTTAATATAAACGCAGCTGCTGGCAATGGATATTATTTTCCAACCCTCTCTTTGGTAGGTTCTTCTTGGATCTCCATATTGTGATTTTCTCAGGTTTTCGTTTAAATTTTCTTCTAACAAAGCACACAAGCGAGTATACTATGTAATATACTACTATGGTACAATGTCTTCTTTACATATGTATGTAGTAGCGTACCGAATGTATTAATGTATATATATATATATAAGTATTATACCAGTATATATATACAGGTTGTGTAAATTACATTTGGAATTTTAAGTTTATTTGAGCCCAATTGCAAACGAGAAATTAGGAAAGGTAGACTTAAAATAGGGTGCTTGCGTCAATGATGGCTGCCTGCCCAGAGTTGTCAAATTCGTTTTACATGTATACAAATGCGTATGTGTATTTATATACCATTGGTGTCGTGTTTTTAATTTTTGATATACAAATGTTTTCCACACGTGAATTTTTCGTTAATATGCGCCTGGGAAACTACCGGTTTGGCAGTAGCCCTGGTAGTGCACCGATCGCCATATTCATTTTATTTTTATAATTATTTATGTATGTATGTACATATTAAGTCTACATTTGTAAATACAATTTTATATGTTCATATATCTTAATCACTTGTTTTTGAATCGATAATATTCAATTTTTATTATTTCTTCTTTAGATAATAATAACTTTAGATAATAACTTCAGTTAAAAATCTGTAGATATTGATTTTTTTTTTCAAACTGCTTTGAAAATATTATCAAAATTTTTAATTTATTTTTAACAAAAACTAACATTAGGAAAACTGTAATGCATTATTTGTAAAAACAACATGCATGCTTATTCTTGACTGTCGTCTAGCTTTTATATATCCCGACATCTGTAAATATATACTATTTAATCAAAAGAAGAGGGAACAATTTAGAAATTTAAACAAACTTTATATAGAATGTATATCTTGTATTGATAATAATGGATGTTGTTTCTATATTTATACAGAACACAAAAACCAGAAGGATTAAGTCTTTCCTTTTCTATTAATTTTTAAACATCTTAAAAATTGCCATAAATGCTTATGAAAATGAAGTTAAAGATCAATTGGATGATGGAATAATAAGGAATGCTACATTTGAAGCTGACAATCAGTTAGAACACTTAAGCACTATGCGCGAAGCCCTTTTTTCCCAAGATGGCTGGGGCTGTCAGCATGTTAACCAGGATACCAATTGGGAAGTCCCCAGTTCGCCAGAACCAGCCAATAAAGATGCTGCCGGTCCACCAATGTGGAAGCCAAGCATTAACAATGGCACCGATCTTTGGGAGTCCAATTTGAGAAACGGCGGTCAGCCGACCGCACAGCAAGTTCCAAAGCCGTCATGGGGTCATACACCATCCTCTAACCTAGGTGGAACATGGGGAGAGGATGACGATGGGGCTGATAGTAGTAGTGTATGGACTGGAGGATCTGTTAGCAACGCCGGATCTGGAGCTGCTGTGGGAGTAAACCAAGCCGGAGTTAATGTCGGCCCAGGCGGTGTCGTTTCGTCTGGCGGACCTCAGTGGGGGCAAGGTGTCGTTGGCGGCGGACTTGGATCAACTGGTGAGCACAACATCTAATAGAAATAATTAAGTAAGCGTTAAAGATCCGTTGAAGGCTTTTGTTTTTCCACCAACATGTAACAATACAACGTCATAAATGCATTCAGGGTAGTATTAGAATTTAAATTCTTATTTTAAGTTCTACAGACAATTTTATTTAATTAAATCGAAATATGTTTGAAATCCTGTTGTTATTTTAGGAGGCAACGGATCAAGCAATTTAACTGGAACGCCTGGAGTCGCCACTGGTAATAGCGGAAACTCCAGCAATACTGGTAACGGTTGGGGGGACCCCCGCGAAATACGCCCTTTGGCAGTCGGTGGCTCAATGGACATTCGAAATGTTGAACATCGCGGCGGTAACGGTTCTGGCGCAACATCGAGCGATCCGCGAGACATTCGCATGATCGATCCACGCGACCCCATTCGAGGAGACCCTCGTGGAATATCTGGTCGACTTAATGGGACTTCTGAAATGTGGGGCCATCATCCACAAATGTCCCATAACCAGTTGCAAGGCATTACCAAAATGGTTGGTCAAAGTGTAGCAACTGCCAGTACAAATGTTGGAACTTCAGGCTCGGGCGTTGGTCCTGGTGGCCCTGGTCCTGGTCCTGTATCAGGCAATATCCCAACACAGTGGGGTCCTGCTCAACCGGTAAGCGTTGGTGTAAGTGGTCCCAAAGACATGTCGAAGCAGATAAGTGGATGGGAGGAACCATCACCACCGCCTCAGCGTCGCAGTGTTCCTAACTACGATGATGGTACTTCATTATGGGGTCAGCAAACTCGTGTTTCCGCTGCAAGCGGTCACTGGAAGGACATGACTGATTCAATTGGTCGTAGTAGTCATCTCATGCGTGGCCAAAACCAAACGGGTGGTATAGGAATAGCCGGCGTGGGAAATAGCAATGTTCCAGTGAGTGGCAATCCAAATAATCCCATAAGCAGTGTAGTCGGACCCCAAGCTCGGATTCCATCTGTGGGCGGCGTTCAACACAAACCAGACGGAGGCGCTATGTGGGTGCATTCCAGCAACGTAGGCGGCAGAAATAATGTAGCTGCTGTCAATACTTGGGGAGATGACACTCATAACGTTAATGTCGGCGCCCCCAGCGTTGGAAGTGTATCCAGCAACAATTGGGTTGATGACAAGTCCAACTCAACCCTGGCACAAAACTCTTGGAGCGACCCGGCCCCAGTTGGAGTTAATTGGGGCAATAAGCAAAGCAAACCGCCAGCTAGCAGTACTTCATCAGGTTGGAGCAGTGCAGCAGGCGTGGTGGATGGGGTTGATCTAGGATCTGAGTGGAACACGCACGGAGGGATTATTGGAAAATCTCAGCAACAACAGAAACTAGCGGGACTCAACGTGGGAATGGTGAACGTAATTAACGCGGAGATCATTAAGCAAAGCAAACAATACAGGATCCTTGTCGAGAACGGCTTTAAAAAAGAAGATGTTGAAAGGGCATTAATAATTGCTAATATGAACATCGAAGAGGCAGCCGATATGCTCCGTGCCAACTCATCCTTCCCGGATGGTTGGCGTCGACATGACGAGTCCCTTGGCTCCTATGCCGACCACCCTAGTTCAACAAGCAGCGGTGGATTTGCTGGTCGTTACCCAGTCAACAGTGGACAACCTTCCATGGCCTTTCCTCATGTAAGTAGTCGTAGAACCGTATTGTCGACATAATAATATATGAAAATATACAGCTGCAGTCAAAATAATAGTAGTGCCCAAGACGTTGTTAAAAAACCAAAAACAAAAATACTTTGCCACGTTTTACAATTTTTTTTTTATCAATGATAATTGTTTATATAATATTTTTTCAGAAAAAACTAGAGAGAATGCTATAGTCGAGTTCATTGACTATCTGATACCTGTTGAGATACTAGTTGAGTAAAAGCGCGAAGGAGAAATTTCAGCACTCACAGTTTTTGGTTGTTTGTGGGCGTTAGAACGATTTTTGGAAAATCGAGAAACATGTACAAGACTAACAAAAATTAAAAAAAAATATTTTTTAAAAGTGTGGGTTAGAGTGGGCGTGGCAACATGAATTGACAGACTTGCGCTGCTTGTCACTATAGGCTGCATGCTGAATATCCAACTTTCTAGCTTTTATAGTTCCTGAGATCTCGACGTTTATACGGACAGACAGACGGACATGGCCAGATCGACACGGCTTTTGATCCTGATCAAGAATATACATACATACTTTATATTGTCGGAACCGCCTTCTGCTTTACTTTACGAGTAGCGGGTGTAATATAATTGTGAAGTGGGACAAAAAATTACTATCAGATACTCGTTACTCAGCTAGTGAAAGTGCGGAGCACGAATTTCAGCATTGACAGTTATTTTGGCGGTTTGTGGGCGTTAGGGTGGGCGTGGCAAAAGGTTTTTTTAAAAACGATAGAAATTTACGAGAATGATAAAAAAATTTAAAAGTATCAAAACATTTTTTTTAAGTGTAGGCACTGCCTTTTTGGGCAATAGGGTGGGTTTTTAATGTAAAAAATTTTCTCCAAATCATATTTGATAAACCACCGTGCTTTACTATTTCTTAGGTATTTTTTGAAGAAAAGGCAAAAAATGGTGGTCATCTTAATACTACCTTGAACCTCTTTTCGAAAATAATATTTTTCGTTTTAACCGACCCGAAAATAATTCTTCACTTCTCCAAAGGCCAATTCAAGTGTTTTCTTGCAAACTTAAAAAGTTGGGCCGAATGTTTTTTGTGAGTAACGCCACCTTTATGGGACTTCTAGAAATGGGGTTATTATCTTCGTCGTCTTCCAATTACAAATCAACTTACATTTAATAACCATAGTAGATAAGATCCCAATAATATTTTGCACTTTCACATAAGTTTTTCCCGCATCAGTTTTTTAATCACATTTATCCTTTTGGCATTACAGTGTATGCCCCACGCCCCATGTAGTTAGGACTAAATGCCAAGGAAGAATTTAAAAATGCTAGGAACTATTTAAAAACACCCAAAAGTGTTGTTAAAGACCAAAATCATTGTTTAAAAAGGATTAAATATGAATAATATTGCCGATTTATCTGGCACTACTGTTGTTTTGACTGGGTCAAACATGTGCAGTAAGAGCGAAGAAGAAAAAAAATAAAGCCGGGTACCAAACATAACTTCACATTCTTAAAGAGCACATATTTATAAATACTTTTTTTATACACCTCTACGCAGAAACAAGTTTATAGGTCTGATATGAAAAAAACTTATAAAATACACACATACTGCATTTATTTAGTTAATTTATTTTAATATTCGAAGTGAACTTTTGTTATTGTTACTTATATAGAATGGAAAGTCTCTAGTTTTTTTGTGTCTTCCCCCTCCTCCTCCTCCCTCTTCTACAAACTTAACACCGAGACTATTTTCGTCTCAGAAACTATGGGATCATTATCGTCTGGAAGCTAAAAATGTTTGTGTTTATTAAAACGTTTAAAACCACTAAAAACGGTAAAATCAACCGGATAATTTTTTTTTTGTCGTTCTCGATCTGTATGAGATGTAGTATCTAATGTCAAAGCACTCTAATTTTTCGGACCCTCATAAAAACTTTACAAACCAAAGCCTGATATATTAACCGTAAAATTTCGTTGTTTTCCAGAATAACCTTATGAATAACATTGGAGGTACCGCTGGAGGTGGTAACAACAATACGAACATGACAGCTTTACAAGTGCAAAAGTATTTAAATCAAGGCCAACATGGTGTTGCTGTTGGACCGCAAGCTGTTGGTAATTCTTCAGCCGCATCTGTCGGATTTGGTCAAAACACATCTAACGCAACAGTGGCAGTAGCAGCCTCTGTAAATATAGCAGGAAATACAAACAACCAACCGTCGGGTCAGCAAATTCGCATGCTTGGCCAGCAAATTCAATTGGCCATTCATAGTGGTTTCATCTCTAGTCAGATATTGACTCAACCGCTAACACAAACAACCCTTAATCTTTTAAATCAACTTCTTAGCAATATTAAGGTAATTTTCCATTTTAAAAAGGCAGCCCATGTTACGGAATAACAACTAGTACTTTAGTGTGGGATAAAACTGTTATAGAAAAAATTATCTTATGGAAACCAAAAAGTATACTCGGAATCCGATCCCTGAAGCGATGTAATCAACCAAAATTCTTTGATTCAAGCAATGTAATTTATTAATGACATTATGACAGTGTCATCCTAGTGGTGTTTATAGCAAAGAGAATTTTATTAAAACATAATTTTTTTTCTCATCGTCAGATGAATAAATTTTTATCGAATGAGTATTTTTGATGGTGAAAGGAAAATTTTTGTAAAAGACATTGCACAAGACATCGCAAGGAATTAAATAGCCGAATCCATGGTTACCTTGAAAACAATTACACTAGTTTAAGTTAAAAAAAAATACCAACCGTTACTGAATTTAAAATGTGTTCTTTCAGCATCTACAGGCAGCGCAGCAATCCCTTGCCCGCGGGGGAAACGCCAATCCAATGGCAGTAAATGTGGCTATATCTAAATACAAGCAGCAAATTCAGAATTTACAGAACCAGATAAATGCACAACAGGCTATATATGTAAAACAGCAGAATATGCAACCAACTTCACAGCAACAACAGTCCCAGCAACAGCAACATCCTTCTGTTCATCTAAGTAACTCAGGCAACGACTATTTAAGAGGTCACGATGCAATAAATAATTTGCAAAGCAATTTTTCTGAGCTCAATATTAATAAGGTAAGCTTTAACTAAGCCTTTGCTATCTCGGCTTTTTTTTGAAGGAACAATTATCCTATGCAAAAAGGGTATTTTTCTTTATTATTTTGTTTTGTTATTTTTTTTATTAATCTGACTTTTATAAGTGTAGAATGATTCAAAAACGAAAATAAGGAACGTTCAAGTATTTGGTATTATTTGTGTTTTGACTATATGCCAAGCTCGAGTTTAAATAGTAAAAGAGAAAGAGATTTCCGTTTGTAATTGATCAGCACCTGAATCCATCTAGTCATGACTTACTTCCCTCTAGCTACAAAAAGAGTGTAGGTGTCTATGGAAGTTTAATAAAAATCAAGAGCTATAGTCAAGTTCCCCGACTATCTGATACCCGTTATTCAGCTAGTGGAAGTGCGATGGAGAAATTTCATTGACAGTTTTTGGCGGTTTGTGGGCGTTCAAGTGGGCGTGGCATGAAAAAAAATCGAAACATTTTCTAAAAGTGTGGGCGTGGCAGTGGGCAGTGGGCAACATAAGATCTCGACATTCATACGGACAGACGGAAGGACGGCCGGAAAGACGGACATGGCCAGATCGACTCGGCTATTAAAACGCCTTCTTCTGCCTGTTACATACTTTTCAACGAATCTAGTATACACTTACTGTACGAGTAACGGGTATAACAAACCTGCACAAATTCAGTTTAAATGGTTGTAGGACCGTCTAAAGAAATCAATAAAATATTTTCAGCCAAGTGGATATCAAGGAGCGTCCAATCAACAATCCCGATTAAATCAGTGGAAGCTTCCAGTATTAGATAAGGAGATCAACTCTGACAGTACGGAATTTTCTCGTGCCCCAGGTGCAACTAAACAAAACTTGACGGGCAACTCAAACAACATAAGCTCTTTGGGTCTTCAAAACGATAGGTAAGTTATTTAGTTTACCTTTATTCTCTTAGATAATACGTATAAGTCTACCAAACAGATCTAAAAATGATTTAATGCATTGCAAAACACATAGGAATAAGACTTTGTCTTTCGATGCCGGATAGGTACTAGAGGACTGCATAACACCATTCAAACCGGCAAATGAGACATTCGTGTTGAAACGAACGAAGTGAATTCGGCGCGTTTGCAAATGAACGAAGTGAAGTCGGCAACGCGCGCCGACTTCAATTCATTCAATTCAAACGGCACATTCTGAAACGAACGAAGTGAAGACCGAGTAAAGTGAATGGGTGATTCGAATGTCTTGTCTGCGTATGCGTGTGTGTGTGTGAGTTTCAATAAAAGATGCTAAATTCGTGTTTTAATATTATTGTTTAATTTTACTTATTTTTATTATTATTACTTATTTATTATTACTTACTTTTTTTTTACTATTCTTTTTTAAATATTTATATTTGACAACACCATTTATATATTCGTAATAGGCAAATGTTACAATATTATTAAATAAGACGCACACGCACATAATAACACACAAACACAGAAAACTTAGACTTACCTCCGCGCTGTCCGAACTCATTTTACACAATGACAACATAAAGTATTCAGAGTACTCTGAATTTCTATTGAAAATTCATTGGCTTCATTTAGTTTTCGCGCGCATTCATTGACTTCATTTCGCTCGGGTGCCCAAAACTCCGAACGCATACGAAGTGAACGCAAAGAGATCGCGACAACTGAATGGTATGTATTCTGAATACATACTAAAACGAATGAGTACTCTAAATGCAAACAAATAGAATGGTGTTATGCAGCCCTCTAATTGGTACAAAATAATCTTACCATAGACTCTTTAAGGCATACTGAGCTTTTGTTTTATTTTGCGATTATTTCTAGAATCAGGTTTTATATTATCTACTTGTAAAGAAAAAATGTATATCAAATTTGTTAAAGAGTATTAACTAAAAATATTCTTGATATATCTGTTTGCCGTGTATTAAAAGCTGAAGATTCTACAGATGCGCGCTTAGATTGGCCAACAGCCGAGTCGATATTAACATGTCCGTCTATCCCTCCGTCCGTTTTTACGAACGTTTTTTTTTTTTAGTTTTAAGGCTAAATGTATAAACGTTTTAAGTAAACTTTATAAGTCGAGTTGGTCACTATATCATAAGCTGATATAAAACAAGAGAGAACGCTAGGGTCGAGTTCCCCGACTATCTGATACCCGTTACTCCTCTAGTGGAAGTGCGGGAGAGAGTTTTCTACACTGACAGTTTTTGGCGGTTTGTGGGCGTTAGAGTGGGCATTGCAAAAAGATTTTTTGCAAATCGATAGAAATTTACAAGACGCTTTTTTCTACCGGGTATATAGAGCTGCGAAAAATTACCTACAATTTAGGGTTTGAAAGGAGCTGAAATACTTTTTTAGAAAGGTTAAACAATTCACTTTTTAGAAAATGAAAAAGAACTAAAATTGTTTTATTTATTCTTATCTTAAATGAGAAACTTTGTTAAGAACGACATTAGCCGAAAAATAAAATAGCAGCACTTCATGAAAAATGCTTAAATTCTCAATTTAAACTTCATAGTAACAAATTCACTAATAACAAATGTTTGCGTGCTACATACGATTAAGACATACATACGATTAAGATCCATTGCCACCAAAAAAGAAACGCCTTGCTCTTATCTGACCATAAAAAGTTCGTCCATTTTTCCCATGGCCAATTTAAATGTTCCTTGATGAACTTAATGCCCTTGGGTATGTGTCTCCCATTTAAAAGAGGGACTTTCCTTGAACTGCAGCCTTTTAAACCATGTTCCCTGGTGCGGATATGTTGAGTTCCTTTTTCAGTTCCGTAGCTTTAAATGGATCCTTCTAGCTCTCGGGCCCTAGCCTTTTGTAGAGATGGGTGCCCAATTATTGTTTTCTCCCACGTTTTTCGGGATTCTCATTGTAGGTGATTGCATTTCCTATAATTTTCTTTTAGCATTGAAGGATTAGACCAATATTTCTGTGTGATTATTCTTCAGAAATTGGTTTTTTAACCATGTCCGATAAATCTGAAGTGCAATGCTTTCCTCATCCCATTTTAATAATTTTTTTTCCAACATTATAACATATGTTGGAAATAGGAATACAAATGTCAAGTTTTGTTTCACCATGGGATGGGAAAAATATCTAGCATTTTGCGAAAAATTTGTACAATCGGTACCGCAACGTTAATTTATTTGATCGAGAATAAAATACGTCATGGTGCTGCTATTATTTTTTTCGCAACTGTATGTATGAAGAACAGGTTTTGGTTAAATCTATTGCATCGAATGCCAAATTTCTGTTCTCTGCCCGTTCTCTTGCGTTACTTCGGCATGCGTCTTCATGTCGTTTTCGGCGCGCTGTATTGCCGCAGCGGCGGTCTTACATACATCTATTTAGAAGTGAATGACAATCTAGGATATATAAACTTATTTTTACATGTCCCTTTTCGCGAGTGACTTTTTTTCCCTTCTTTTTTTAAAATGGACTGTATAGATAGACAAAAAGAAAGTCATTCTTAAGCACATTTACAACTTTTAGGCTTTAAGGACCGACAATTGTGGTGCAGTGGTTTCACTAAGGTTAATCCTTTTGCAGCGACGTTACTATTGGTCAACGACTACAAAAGGTGCAGCACCCACTTAGTTAAAGGCCTATTATGGCAAGATTGGACTACGCCAAAAACCAATTAACCTGGCCATTCTCCAAATGGCGTAATATCCTCTGTTCTGGTGTGTCGAAAATAATGCTATTCGGTGGTAAAGGTTCCTGACAGTATGTTAGTGGATTTAAAAGCACGGAGTACCACCCAAGCCATAGGAGTCCCAAGCATATGATTTGATTTGGTTTTGGATGGTATTATGGACCAAAACGTATATATACACTGACGAGCAAAACTGTAACACGAGTTGCGTATTCCAACTTCAACGGTCGGTATCTTCTTTCCTATTTTATGTACGATAATAATCTTAGTCTTGTTTTGTTGCTAATATATTTGACTATCGTTTGTGGCAATATGAAGCGATTTGATCATTTGGAATAAATATGCCAAAGCAAAATGTAAAAAAAAGTCAATTGTTACAGTTATGCACTGGGGTTATATATTAAACAAAAATTTGATTTGCGATTATTTTAATAATGAGTCCACATCCCTTTTAATTTTTTTAGCTCTTGGTATTGGAATAGAGATCCTACAGTCCAGTCACCAAGTAAATTGAAGCAAACCGTGAAGCACGGTAGCGGATCAATAATGGTTTGGGGAGCTGAAAAAATTAAAAGGGATGTGGACTCATTATTAAAATAATAATGCAACTCGTGTTACAGTTTTGCTCGTCAGTCTAAATATACTTACAAATGTTTTGCTGTCTTATACTGAATTTAATATGTCCTTGGAATGGACATTCCAACAAGATAATGATCCTAAACACACGATCGATCCTTAAAACCGATCGAAAACCTGTGAGGCGACATAACATTATGTGTCAAAGAACTCCCCGATTTCTACAGCTCAGCTTTGGCAAGATTCTTCCAAACAAGGACTAGGTGGACTCTATGCCGCGCAGGAGTAAGACACTGATATGCAACAAAGACCGCAATCAAAATATTAGTCATGTTGAACTTTATTGCTATGAACATAATTTGTGAACATCGAAATTTAGTCCTTTTATGTTGTTTTTATTCATATTTTATAAACTATCGAAGAAATACCTACTATTGAAGAAATACCTAATTGAAGTACCTAATGAAATTATAAAGTAAATATGTCCATTAAAAGTGTAAATTAAAGGATTTTCTGCCTTAAGCTCGCAGGTCATAAGCACTGCTATTGCAATGAACAAATATATATTTTACAAGTTAGTGTCGATTCTATTGCAACAAATGCAAAATGAGAAAAAAGCACTCAGTGAAACTCTAGCTTATCGAATCAGTGTTTAAAATATAGTTCACTAAAACATATAAGGTTATATTGGGGCATATCTAGTTTAATTAATTCAATAACTAGTTAGTAGCCTATAATGCAATAAAGCCTATTACTTTTTTTTTACTTATCATGGCAAACAGCTTGTAACTTTTTATATTTTAAGTCAATATTCCTTTTTTGGAATAATTGATTTCTCTTACATTTTCTAATGTGATCATCGGATTTTATAGTACATGGTCAACTGGACGCAATATTGGAGACGGTTGGCCTGACCCCTCATCTGATAATGAGAATAAAGACTGGTCAGTTGCTCAGCCAACTTCAGCAGCAACTGCTTACACTGACTTGGTCCAAGAGTTTGAGCCAGGCAAGCCATGGAAGGTAAAAGTGTTAATTTACATAAAATGTAAACATATCCAAGCAGAAGTTTGTTTTTAAGGGTTCACAGATCAAAAGCATAGAAGACGATCCCAGCATTACACCAGGAAGCGTTGCTAGATCTCCATTATCTATTAATTCGACGCCAAAAGATGCTGACATATTCGCTACCGGTAAAAACTCACCGACTGATTTACCGCCGCTAAGTTTATCATCGTCTACATGGAGTTTTAATCCAAACCAAAATTTTCCGAGGTAAAGTACGAAATATATATGCCAAATTTCTGATTCGATTATATTTCAATACCGTCACAGTTGGTCTGACAATAGTCAACAATGTGCCGCCACTTCAGAACTTTGGACAAGCTCCTTAAATAAATCATCGTCTCGAGGTCCCCCGCCGGGATTGACTGCCAATTCAAATAAATCTGGAAATGGAGGAAATAGTTGTACGTCAACGCCAACGACTGTTGCTGGAGGTGCTAATGGATGGTTACAGGGTCGAAGTGGCGGTGTTCAAACCACAAACACAACTTGGACAGGTGGTAACTCCTCTTGGGGCTCCAGTTGGTTGCTTCTAAAAAATCTAACAGCACAGGTATGTTAAAAATGTATATTTTTCTGACCATACAAAGTCAATAATTTTGTATATACGTAAGTTATTCTTTTTGCGGGTAGTTTAGTTTTAATTATTTCGCTCACAGAATTTTTGTTTTTTTTTTGTTTTTAGATAAAACGTATAGAATAGATAACGGGTTGTACAAAAAACCAATGTCTCTGGGTTTTTTAAAGTAATTCAACAAATAAATACAAAATTTACCTTGTACATACACCCATACCCATTCATAAATACACCCTGCAGTTCCATTACTAACTTTTCACAGGTGTATAACTGATCAATAAAAATTTCAAGTATGAAAACTAGCGAGGATTTGAACATTGGCATGTCCTAGGACTGCTATAAAAAAACTCAAAAAAACACCGCTAAAACACCACTTTTTAAGCTAATTTGAACCGTGTTTTTAGAACAACATTTTAATCCTTTTTGTATCAATTTTTTAGTGATTTGTATCAATCTTTCATCAAATGTAATTCATCAAAATGAAATGAAAAAATGACAAAATTATTCATAGGATTTAAGTGTAAACAAGAAAACATATGAAATATCTATAAACATGCTGTGTCTTGTGCGTCTTCTTGTTCTACGGAGTTTGGGCCAGCTTGTTTCAGCTGCGTTGGAAAGTAGGACTACAGTTCAATTAACCTTAAAATAAAAAATATTAGTATTATGTCCCAATGTCCTAAATGTCCTAAAACAATTTACCTTAAGTGATCATTTTTGTGAGTTATTTTTTGTTGCTTATAAAATGCATCAATTACCTGAAAAAATTAATGAATTGAATTCATGAAAATAAATGAATGAGTAAAACTGGCACTTAATATATGTAAAAAGCGTGTCCTTTTCACAAAAATCGAATCGCAAGTGACTTCGAAAACGGGTTCTTGCCTTTTAAAAAGGAAACCGTTTATCTATGTATATGGTTTTCTTATTGTTATTTTCCTTTTGCTCGTCCCGTCCGTTTTACCTGCACAAATTCCCAACTTTAATATTTCTTACGATGCCTGTGAAAAGGCAAAGCAGTTGGCTCTGCTGGCGTTGCCGATGATTTTGTGATGTTTTTTCGTAACGATGAGTTGTGGAACTGCAGGGTACATACGTACATACATACATACATACATACAAAAGTACATACATATATATAAAGGTGCATACATACATACATTGAATTAAACAATTTTATTCACATAATTTTAACCCTCAAAAAACCCATCTATTCTATAACCTTCAACACACTTATCCATGGGACTTTAAGGAGCTGTTCAGTCTACATTAATTTTAACGACAGGCTCCGCCCACCACTCAACTCACAACACATTCACACATATGCATATATCTTTCCCTTGCCTATGTTAAAAAACCCGGATTCTTAATACTGTGTGTAATAAGTCAAAGTAAATGTTTCTGCTCTTTAAAGTATATGTTAATCACCAATATATTAATCAATTACCCAGTTTATATTTCTTATTTTGGCAATTGTGAATTACGTAGTCGAATTTTAAATGACTATATTATAGTTATAAGAAATAATTAATTTTTTATGTCATTACCTATGCATTTTTTTCCAGATTGATGGTCCTACTTTGCGTACATTGTGTATGCAGCATGGCCCCCTTGTCAGCTTTCACCCGTATTTGAGCCAAGGAATTGCCTTATGTAAATATACAACTCGAGAGGAGGCTAACAAAGCGCAAATGGCGTTAAACAACTGTGTCCTCGCCAACACCACAATATTTGCTGAATCTCCCAGCGAGAACGAGGTGCAAAATATAATGCAGCACTTATCACAAACTCCTTCCTCTACGAGCTCTAGTGGAACTGGTGCTGGCAACGGCGTAGGCGTCGGCACTTCAGCCAATAATGTAAACAGTGGCCCTGGAGCTTGTCTATCCGGAAACAGTAGCGGCAACGGTAACGGAACGAGCAGCGCAAGTGGAGCCTGCAGCGGCAACAATGGCAATAGCAGTGGCAACAACAGTAGTGGCGGGGGAGGTAACAGCTGCAGTAACAACACGATTACTACTGTAGCAAATTCAAGTCTACTTGGTTCAAGTGGTGGCTCTGTCTCGAATTCCTCTGGCGGTACTGCTAGCTCTAGTACAGGTTCTGTAGTTAGTGGTACAACGAGTGGGAATTCCATAAATGGGGCAGGGACTGCAAACAGTTCTGTTTCAAAGAGTAGTGCAAACAATTTACCTAGTGGCCAGTCTAGCGCCTCTAACTTAACTAATAGCACCAATTCAACCTGGCGTCAAACTAGCCAAAACCAAGCTCTTCAAAATCAAAGCAGGCCATCAGGCAGAGAAGCTGACTTTGATTATATATCTCTCGTTTATTCCATTGTTGATGATTAAAAGATCAATTACCAGTTCCATTGGTCATTGGCCATTGACTATCGCATTCTGTGACTCAAGACACACACCCAAAAGCTTCAAATGATATGATACTAAGTATGTATGGAAAGCAAGACCATGTTGTGAGGAATACAAAAGTGGATCGACTGATAGACGAATGGACTTAGAATTTTGTATGCCTGTAGATTTATTTTTCTTCATCGTTCATAGATATAAACTTGTAAATGTAAGTTTAAATTTTACCAATATAAAAAAACATCCGACATATATATATATGATGTTAAAAAATGGCATGCTTCATGGTTTGCTACAACAAAAAGCAAACCTTCTTATTAAGTAAAGTGTTTTGACTATGGCTCCCAAAGCTTACCTTTGGAAGCGGGAAAAGTTCTCTGCAGTGTATATGCAAACTCATATGGTAACTTACACATTAATAAATTATGTATTGCAACACCTATACATATGTTTATGGAAAATAAAAATTTTCAGTAACGACTGAAGTCGAGTGTCGGTAGCATTAAGGGACAAAGTCTAATGTAATTATCTAATTTGCAGCCTGTATTGTCCAAGATACAACATATAATAGATGCATTGTATATCGTTTGTGTACATAGATATATGTTAGGGCCACGTCCTATTTTGCTGCTTGTGCATATCGACCAAATGCCTACTATTCTTGAGTGTTTTTGTGTTTCCAGTAAGGAAAAAATACCTGTGTTATATTCATTATAGGAAGTTATAATCGTATTACGGTTTTGCTTTCAATAAAGCATTCCCACCGAAAAAGTTCGGTTATACATTAAAAAATCACAATAAAAATATCTAAGAAGTTATTTGTTGCCTTTGAGTATTGAGCCATTATTGTTGTGCTTGGGAATGAATTCCATTTATAGATTTAATGTCTGTTTAGTAAAAGTAAGTGATTCAAATAGAACATTAATCTGATGTTATAAGATGAGAGGGGCTTCAATATACCAAAATAAATACGCAATAATAACTCGTACGTTTGAAGTGTATATATACTTGCATTTGAGGTCAAAATAATAGTAATGTCGTTCAAGCAAAAAGTTATTTTTGATCATTTTCTTCATAATTTAACACAATCATTGTACTTTTGAGAAGCTAGATCTTATAAAAAAAAAAACAAGAGAGAACGCTATAGTCGAGTTCCCCAAATATCTGATACCCGTTACTCGGCTAGTTGAAGTGCGAAGGAGAGCCTTCAGCACTGGCGGTTTGTGGGCGTGGCACAAAGTTTTTCGGCAAATCGATAGAAATTTAAAAGACTAATTCAAAAATGAAAAATATCAAAACAATTTTCAAAAGTGTGGGCGTGGCAGTTTTGGGCGGTTTGAGGGCTTTACGGTGGGCGTGGCAAAAAAAATTTTTGTGCAAATCGATATAACTTTACAAGACTAATAAAAAAAAAGAAAAAATATCAAAGCATTTTTCGGAAGTGTTGACGTCGCAATTTTGGGTGTTAGAGGAGTGGTGGTGGCAACATAAGCCAACAAACTGGCGCTGCGTCTATGGCTTTGGAGCCGCATTCTGGATTCTTAATTTTCTAGCTGTTATAGTTCCTGAGAACTCGACGTTCATACAGACAGATGGACGGGCATACGGACATGACCAGATCGACTCAGCTATTGATCCTGATCAACAAATATATATATTTTATATGGTCGGAAACGCGATGAAATATGATTTAAAAAATTTAATGCGTGGTTGGCCCATGTCAATGGTTAAAAGGTCATTGTTTTGGAGGACTGTCATCGCAAAAAAGCTTTTAACTTAAATGTAAGTTTGGAAACAATTGGAAGACGACTCAATAAGAATGAGATAAATTCAAGAAGCCCAACAAAAGTGTTGTTACTCAAGAGAAGCAAAGGTAAACTTGTATTGGCCCTTGCAGAGAAATATTTTGTGATTGGTTAAGTCCAAAATAGTTTTGATTGGAGGCAGTGCCTCTAGGTAGTTAGTTAGATGAACACCGTTACGTGTTTTTCTCCGAAAAGTACCTTCGGAATGGTAGAGAACGGTGGTTCATCAATTATGGTTTAAGCGAGTTTTTCATAGTATGGAGTTGAGCCTGTGGAAACTTCCCAAAGAGTGCTTTGCAGCCCATGAAGTCGATGTCATGCAGTGGCCCGCACAATCAATCTCATTCCAATTAACTATACTTCTTGGAAACTCTACAAAGATGCTCAAGTCAATTATTGCAAACGAAGAATACTCAACAAAATACTAAACTATTGGATATTATCTAATATTAATCATAAAAATTTTAAACATTTTGAGCATATCTATTAATTTTATTACAGATGTATGTATATCCTTATACCAAATAAAAATTGACCAATAATTATACATAATATTGGTGGTATATTCCTAAAGATCAAAAATATTGCGATATTCGGCTGTCTGCCTGTGCGTCAAGATTTAACACCCTATACAAATTGGATATGTAAGAAAGCAAACAAACAGTTTTCGTACACATACAGGAGGTATGTATATTGATTTCCGTTAACTATTTGTAATGCAAAGGAGTATATAATGTAAATATTATATATTATATGTATATATATAAAGTAGAATCCAGTTACAGCAACTTTCAAGGGACCGACGATTTTACGTCGTTATACCCAGAAGACGCACTAACAGAAAGGTGGAAAAAAATTTTGTTTATGTTCGTAATATGTTTTAACATAAAACAATTAGAAAAGCAATTAGTGCATTTACTCACATTTAGCGACTTTACGGATTAAGTTTTATTGGAAAAAAGCAGAAAAAACTATAAATATAACGGGACATCTCATGGAATATATGCATGAGGTCTGCAACGCACGATGTAAACATTTTTGTGACGTCGCACAGTGGCGCATTAGATTCTTTTGGGTTACAAAAATCATAACTCTTGAACCAATTGAAATATTTTCATAATTTTTTTTTTAATGAAGGTAATTTTATACCTTTCGAATAAGTGGTGTGATAAATAGTAGATTTTATTCTCGAAAATTAATTTTTTTAGAGGCAGTTTTCTCAATTAGTTTCCAATTTCGACAAATACTTTTCATTTGTTTTCTCTGAAAATGCTAATATGGTAAATATTTAATGTCTAAAAAACAAAAAAAAAAATACATTTTTAAGAACAAATTTATTTTTTTTTTATATGTATTTTGTCAATTTTTCATCTAATTTTATCTTTTTTTTTTACAAATAATTAAAAATAATCATTAAATTTTACTTAATTTCATATTTTTAAAAAATAGTTAATTATTATATGTACATTTATTTAAAAATAGTACAAAGTCAGGGATTGAAAAACAAGCCGCCAATATAGGAAAAAATGTATGCCCCCGCCATACAATGAGCCTGTAGCAGTATTGAAAGTATCTTTTGCCTGGGAAATTCGGGGTGGGACGTGGGGGGAACTCCCGATCTCTTTTGATTCTGAACAAGAACATATTCAAGAACAACACCTCATACTCCAAACCCAGGGAATGGTAGGAAATCGATTTATATACTCAAAGTTGATAAATATGTGAAAATTAGTTCTTCGGTAAACAGGTTCCTACACTTGCAAAGAATATTATACATTTATTTTACCGAGATTTGATGACCCCTTCCATAGAGACCATAACCAAGCCGGTCGGTTGCATATTTTACCTAAAAATCGACCGCAAAGTCAGAATTTTCTACAAAAAATACCTGCTTTTTTTGCAACCCAAAAATGTTTCAACTTTGAACACGTTCAAGTTCTAAAATACTGAACCGATTTGAATTATTTTTTGGATTCAACCCCTTTGAACTATTACCTGTCGAATGCGATATCCCACGCAACAATCCGTTGTCATCAAAAATTTGATTTTAGTATAGCATTTGTATCTAATCTTTCTAATATCTAGTATCTTTCTAACAGAGTCGTTTGATGCTAAAAATTGTTGGCCTTATTTTGCTGTATTTATTCCCGTTACTCGTAGAGTAAAAGGGTATACTAGATTCCTTGAAAAGTATGTAACAGGCAGAATAGCCGAGGACCAATAGCCGAGTCGATTTGGCCATGTCCGTCTGTCTGTTCGTCTGTCCGTCCGTATGAACGTCGAGATTTCAGGAACTACAAAAGCTAGTTGAGATTAAGCTAGTCGAGTCGAGTTCCCCGACTATCTGATACCCGTTACTCAGATAGTGGATGTGCGAAGAAGAAATTTCAACACTGACAGTTTTTGGCGGTTTGTGGGCGTTAGAGTGGGCGTGGTAAAAAGTTTTTTGGCAAATTGATAGAAATTTTTGTAAATTGACTAATACAAAAATGAAAAAATATCAAAACATTTGTCAAAAGTGTGGGCGTGGCAGTTTTGGGCGGTTTGTGGGCGTTAGAGTGGGCGTGGCAACATGAATCGACAAACTTGCGCGGCTTCTATGTCTGGAGTCTGTATGCTTAATCTCAACTTTCTAGCTTTTGTAGTTCCTGAGATCTCAGCGTTCATACGGACGGACAGACGATGGCCAGATCGACTCGGCTATTGATCCTGATCAAGAATATACATATATACTTTATATGGTCGGAAACGCTTCCTTCTGCCTGTTACATACTTTTCAACGAATCTAGTATACACTTTTACTCTACGAGTAACGGGTATAATAAGAGAAATTTTCATCACGTTCATCGTGGTTTTATAAATTTTTCTTCAATACATTTTCAACTCTCAGAAATTAAAAACATAATATTTCATCGCTTATGTATTACTTATAATTTATTGGTTTTATGCATTATGCAAAACTTTAGTTCGTTATTATCAAAGACAAAAATGTATTAAAATCATTAAGCCTCAATTCTCGCATTGACGTAGACGTGCAGGCGAATCAGTTGGTTTTGAGTAGTGACGATGGTTTGTCGAACTGCAGGGTATCTACTCAATGATTGATTAACACAGAATATGCTAAAAACATATTAGTGAACAAATGAATTTGTAGCTATCTTTCTGATAAACGGGCTGTGGTTGGTAAGTAAATGCAAGCGCGTGTTTCGCATTTAATTACAAAAGGAAAGTGTGACGAGAAAATAAAAATGTATTGCCACTTTCAAAAATATGCAGATATTCGCAGATTTCCTAAAATTTTGTTTATTAAAGGAAAATAATGACAATGGTATTTTTCAGTCGGGACATTCTTTTTTCTTGTTTGCGTTCTATACTTTTGTGTGGCTTCAGCCGTACCTGTGGTTTTCCAAAATAGACAAAATGATTTTAGGCCAGTCGTTTCTTTAATGCCTAAGGGGTTGCACTCGTAATGTTTATAGCAAGCGGCTTATTACTGCTTCAGTTTATTTCATACGCCTCGGGAGTTCCACCCTTAGTCAGAATTGGTAAAACATTCAGAAATTTGTCTAATCAGTCTTTTAATACATTCTTTAGGCGCTATATTTTCAAACCAGCCTGGAAAGTATAACTCAGAAATGGCGTTTAGATACGCCATTCATAAGCTTAATATGGACAAAAGTATTTTGCCTGAGACTACCGTTGATTACTATATTGAATATGTAAACCGATTTGACTCTTTCGAGACAGTTCAAAAGGGTAAGATTGCGATTGTCATTGGGAAACACTTAGTTAAAACGTAACCTGTATTATAGTTTGCAAACTTATACGAGTTGGTGTTCAAGCTATTTTTAGTCCAACTGACTCTGTTTTGGCGACTCATATAAATTCAATTTGTGATGCCCTGGACATTCCAAACATAGGTCGGTCTGCCCATGACTTTTCTATTAACGTCTATCCATCGCAGGAATATGTAAATTATGCCTTCAATGACGTTATACAGTATTTAAATTGGACACGCTTTGGAATCTTGCATGAAAAAGAAAATGGTAGGTCTCCAATGTTTAAATATAATACTAATCATAGATTCCGGTATTGCACATGAGCGCCAACTGCTGCAGAAACATTTATTTACGCCTTAAAATAATAATTCATAGCAAATTTCCATGTAACAGCGTGATGCATTCAGTTTTTGGTGTCTCACAAGATATTGGCCGAATAAGTATTTAATATCTGAACGCCTGGAAATACCGAATTATGCTTTAAGTCATTGGAAAGGTGTCTCCAAATGCTTTCGATGCTTTTCAAACGTATTTTATCTAAACACAGCATATTAGCAGCGAGGACAAAAAAGAAAAGCTTCTACCCTTTTTGGCAAATTTAAACATTTGCATTTATAAACGTTCACTTCACAACGTTCACTCTAACCTTGATACACCGACCATTATTTATACCCGTTACTCGTAGAGTAAAAGGGTATACTAGATTCGTTGAAAAGTATGTAACAGGCAGAGAGAAGTGTTTCCGATCATATAAGGTATATATGTTCTTGATCAGGATCAATAGCAGAGTCGATCTGGCCATGTCTGTCTGTCCGTCCGTATGAACGTCGAGATCTCAGGAACTACAAAAGCTAGATAGTTCAGATTAAGCATACAGACTCCAGAGACATACATAGAAGCAGCGCAGGTTTGTCGATTTATGTTGCCACGCCCACTCTAACGCCCACAAACCGCACAAAACTGCCACGCCAACACTTTTAAAAAATGTTTTGAATTTTTTTCTAATTTTTGTATTGGTCTTGTAAATTTCTATCGATTTACCAAAAAAGTTTTTGCCACTCCCACTCTAACGCCCACAAACTGCCCAAAGCGGCCACGCCCACACTTTTGAAAAATGTTTTGAATTTCTTTCATTTTTGTATTGGTCCTGTAAATTCTTGTCGATTTGCCTAAAAACTTTTTGCCACGCCCACTCTAACGCCGACAAACCGACCAAAAACTGTCAGTGTTGAAGACTCTCCTTCGCACTTCCACTAGCTGATGATCCACTATCTGATGATTAAGAAAGGCGACTAAAGCTTTCTCACTTACTAAAAGTAAATATATAAAAGTAATAAAAAAAAATATAATAACATTGTTACAGGAATTATAAACTTGCATCAGCTATCCCGGTCATTTAACGGAGAAGTTCATATGCGACAAGTTTCCCGAGGGTCCTATTTATACGCATTGAAAGAATTTAAAGGAAAGGAAATACATAATATTATAATTGATACAAACTCGAACGATATTTCCATTTTGTTAAAAAATGTAAGTAACATTTTTATTTTAGGATACGTATGCAAAACGACCTAATCAATAAAACAATTAAGTTATTACATTTAATTATTTATACCCGTTACCCGAATAGTAAAACGGTATACTAGATTCGTTGAAAAATATGTAACAGACAGAAGGAAGCGTTTCCGACCATATAAATCGACCAGGATCAATAGCCGAGTCGATCCGGTCATGTTCGTCTGTCTATCCGTCCGTATGAACGCTGAGATTCTCAGGAAGTTAGTCTTATAAGTTTCTATCGACTTGCAAACATTTTTTTTTATTTCCACGCCCAGACTTTTGAAAAATGTTTTGGTATTTTTTCATTTTTGTATTAGTATTGTAAATTTTTAACGATCTGCAGAAAAACTGTTTTCCACGCTCACCCTAAGGCCCACAAAAAAGCCCAAAACTGTCAAGCTGAGTAACGTGTATCTGA
The DNA here is from genome assembly GCF_016746365.2 of Drosophila yakuba. Taxonomy (NCBI): domain Eukaryota; kingdom Metazoa; phylum Arthropoda; class Insecta; order Diptera; family Drosophilidae; genus Drosophila; species Drosophila yakuba. The sequence continues at coordinate 735,878 of NC_052531.2, read as the reverse complement.
TAGTCGAAAAAATCATTTTTATATTATATCGTCTATACTAACGAAGTAGTTGTTGTGTTATTTGAACTTTGCATATATTAACACTTCTTTAACTCATATGTGATTCTAAATTTTTAAATAAAATTATAGATATTACAACAGCAAATGAATGAATACAAGTACCATTATTTGTTTACAAGCTTTGACTTGGAAACTTATGATTTGGAAGATTTTAAATATAATTTTGTAAACATAACATCATTTCGATTGGTTGACACTGGAGATGTTGGGGTAAAGCAGATTTTGAAGGATATCGCATTCTATAGTCACCATATGTTTAAAAACCCATTTTTTAATCTTCATGTGAAAAAATCAACTATTCTTGAGGTAAGCTATTATAAATAGAAAAGTCGTGGAAAGTACACCATTTTAAAAGCGTTTAAAAAAATTTTTAGTCAGAGCCAGCCCTAATGTTCGATTCGGTGTACGTGTTCGCGATAGGATTGCAGACATTGGAGCAATCGCACTCTTTAAGCTTTTCAAATATAAGCTGCGACGAGGAAATTCCGTGGAATGGGGGCCTTAGTCTTATTAACTACTTAAATGCGGTGAGTTTCATTACATTACATTACAAAAAAACAATATTTCTTCGAAAAAAGCGAAATTTAATTTTCAGTTCTGGGTGAGTGTTTTTACCCGTTAGTGGTAGATTAAAAGGGTATACTAGATTCGTTGAAAAGTATATAACAGGCAGAAGAAGGCGTTTCCAACCATATAAAGTATATATATTCTTGATCAGGATCAATAGCCGAGTCGATCGGGCAATGCCCGTCTCTCTGTCCGTCTGTGTGTCCGTCCGTATGAACGTCGTGATCTCAGGAACAATGCAAGCTAGAAAGTTGGGATTAAGCACACAGACTCCAGAGACATATGTAGATGCAGCGCAAGTTCATGCTGCCCGCCCACAAAGCGCCCAAAACTGCTACGCCCAAACTTTTGAAAAATGTTTTGATATTTTTTCTTTTTCATTAGTATTGTAAATTTATATCGATCTGCAGAAAAACTATTTGCCACGCCCACCCTACCGCCCACAAACCGACCAAGACTGCCCACACTTGAAAAATTTTTCGATATTTTTTCACATTAGTCCTGTTAGTCCTGTAATTTATTCTTAATTTGCCAAAAATCTTTATACATCGCCCACTCTATCGCCCACAAACCGGCAAAAACGGTCAGTACTGAAATTTCTCTTCGCATTTTCACTAGCTAAGTAACGGTTATTAGATAGTTGGGGAACTATAGCGTTCTCTCTTCTTTTTTTTTATTGTAGAGTACAAAAAAGTAAGTAATATGTTTTTAATTTATTTTTTTATGAATAAGATTTATATTTATACTTATTTATATTAATTAATTATATTTATTGATTGTAATACTTCTTAAGGTTGAATGGAAAGGTTTGACAGGTCCGATTCAGTTTAAAGATGGCCACCGAGTTCAGTTCAAGTTGGACTTAATTAAATTAAAGCAACATTCCATTGTTAAAGTCGGGGAATGGACCCCTCATGGGCATCTGAATATAACAGAACCATCAATGTTTTTCGATGCTGGGTCCATGAATGTGACACTTGTAGTGATAACAATTCTGGTCTGTGAGGACGACGAATATAAAATATTTAAAATTGATTGTAAAATGTACTTTCAGGAAACACCATATGTAATGATGCATTATGGCAAAAATTTTACCGGCAACGAAAGATTTTATGGTTTTTGCGTAGATATATTGGAAACCATTTCTCGGGAAGTTGGGTTTGATTATATACTGGATCTGGTACCGGATAGAAAGTATGGGGCCAAGGACCCCGAAACTGGGAATTGGAACGGAATGGTTGCTCAGCTAATGAAATATGTAAGTTTGTTTGCTATTGTTTCCTATTTGCTTTTCTGTTCAAGTGACAAATAACACATAAATATATTTAGAAGGCAGACCTGGCCGTTGGATCTATGACTATAACGTATGCAAGAGAAAGCGTCATTGATTTCACTAAACCATTCATGAACTTAGGTATAAGTATTTTATTTAAGGTTTGTATATAATTTTTTGTAGTTAAATTGATGGTAATGATAAAAGACTTTTCTTGTTTAAGGTCCCAACATCAGAGCCAACGAGATTGTTTTCTTTTATGAATCCATTAGCGATAGAGATCTGGTTATATGTGCTAATTGCTTATTTTCTTGTGTCTATTTCCATATATATTGTTGGAAAACTTTCGCCTATTGAGTGGAAGTGCATTCACCCCTGCGATCTAGACAATATTTCTATTGGCAACCAATTCTCTCTAACTGACAGTTTTTGGTTTACCATAGAAACTCTTTTGCAACAGTCAACTGATATTCATCCACGGGCAATGTCGACTCGAATAATAAGCAGTACTTGGGGATTCTTTTCTCTTATTATTGTCGCATCTTACACCGCAAATCTAGCAGCTTTTTTAACAACGGAGCGTATGATTAACCCTATTGAGAACGCAGAAGATTTGGCTTCTCAAACTGAGATATCTTATGGCACTCTAGATAGCGGATCTACAATGACATTTTTTAGGGTAACTGGTATATTGACAAATCTTTATTAATAGCTAAATGCTTTCTTTAAATAGGACTCACTGATAGAAACTTACAAAAAAATTTGGAGAAGCATGGATAATAAAAAACCATCGGCATTTACCACTACATATGAGGATGGTATTAGGCGAGTAAATGAAGGTAAATATGCGTTTTTGATGGAATCCACAATGCTCGATTACATCGTTCAGCGGGATTGTAATCTGACGCAAATCGGAGGACTTTTAGATACAAAAGGTATGATAGGGAATTTGTGTTTTTTTAAGTATTCGGTATATTGGTGGTAACTACTTCTATAGGGTATGGTATCGCTACACCAAAAGGATCGCCTTGGCGAGATAAAATTTCATTGGCTATACTTGAGCTTCAAGAAAGGGGTGAAATTCAAATGTTGTATGATAAATGGTGGAAAAATACTGATGAAACATGTACTCGCAAAAACACAAGCAAACAATCAAAAGCAAATTCACTTGGTCTGGAAAACATAGGTAAGTTTTCATAATCTAATCAATAGCCGAGTCGATCTAGCCATGCCCGTCTGTCCGTCTGTCTGTCCGTATGAACGTCGAGATCTCAGAAACTATAACAGCTAGAAAGTTGAGATTAAACATACAGACTCCAGAGATATAGACGCAGCGCAAGTTTGTTGCCTCCCCCACTCTAAAGCCCACAAACCGCCGTAAGCTGCCACTCCCACACTTTTGAAAACGTTGTGATATTTTATAATTATACCCGTTACTCGTAGAGTAAAAGGGTATACTAGATTCGTTGAAAAGTATGTAACAGGCAGAAGGAAGCGTTTCCGACCATATAAAGTATATATATTCTTGATCAGGATCAATAGCCGAGTCGATTTGGCCATGTCCGTCTGTCCGTCTGTCCGTCCGTCTGTCCGTCTGTCTGTCCGTATGAACGTCGAGATCTCAGGAACTACAAAAGCTAGAAAGTTGAGATTAGGCATACAGACTCCAGGGAAATAGACGCAGCGCAAGTTTGTCGAATCATGCTGCCACGCCCACTCTAACGCCCACAAACCGCCTAAAACTGCGACGCCCACACTTTTGAAAAATGTTTTAATATTTTTTCGTTTATGTATTGGTCTTGAAAATTTCTATCGATTTGCAAAAAAACTTTTTGCCACGCCCACTCTAACGCCCACAAACCGCCCAAAACTGCCACGCCCACACTTTTGAAAAATGTTTTGAAATTATTTCATTTTTGTATTGGTCTTGAAAATTTCTATCGATTTGCAAAAAAACTTTTTGCCACGCCCACTCTAACGCCCACAAACCGCCCAAAGCTGCCACGGCCACACTTTTGAAAAATGTTTTGATATTTTTTCATTTTTGTATTAGTCTTGTAAATTTCTATCTATTCGCCAAAAAACTTTTGGCCACGCCCACTCTAACGCCCACAAACCGCGAAACCTGTCCTTCGCACTTACACTAGCTGAGTAACGGGTATCAGATAGTCGGGGAACTCGACTATAGCGTTCTCTCTTGTTTTTTTATTAGTATTGTCAATTTGCAAAAAAAAACTTTTTGCCCCGCCCATCCTAACGCCCACAAACCGGCCAAAACTGCATCGCCCACTCTTTTGAAAAATGATTTGATATTGTTTCACATGTTTTTATACCCGTTACTCGTAGAGTAAAAGAGTATACTAGATTCGTTGAAAAGTATGTAACAGGCAGAAGGAAGGGTTTCCGACCATATAAAGTATATATATTCTTGATCAGGATCAATAGCGGAGTCGATTTGGCCATGTCCGTCTGTCCGTCTGTCCGTCTGTCCGTCCGTCCGTCTGTCCGTCTGTCTGTCCGTATGAACGTCGAGATCTCAGGAACTACAAAAGCTAGAAAGTTGAGATTAGGCATACAGACTCCAGGGACATAGACGCAGCGCAAGTTTGTCGATTCAGGTTGCCACGCCCACTCTAACGCCCACAAACCGCCCAAAATTGCCACGCCAACACTATTAAAAAATGTTTTGATATTTTTTCATTTTTAATTAGTCTTGTAAATTTCTATCTATTTGCCAAAAAACTTTTGGCCACGCCCACTCTAACGCCCACAAACCGCCAAAAACTGTCCTTCCCACTAACACTAGCTGAGTAACGGGTATCAGATAGTCGGGGAACTCGACTATAGCGTTCTTTCTTGTTTAGTCTTGTAAATATGTCTCGATTTGCCCACAATCTTTTTGCCACGCCAAATTTCTACCACTATTCTAGAAAATGGTGAAATTTCTGGGTGCACTTCCACTACCTGAGTAACGGTTATCTGATAGTCGGGGAACTCGACTATAGTTTATTTCTTGTTCTTATCTGAAACCCCTATATATGCCTTTAAGTAATTTTATATTGGATAATTTATCATAATATATATAATCTGTAATAAAATGAATTACACAGGCGGCGTATTTGTGGTGCTAATAACTGGAATTATTTTGGCTGCCATTGTTGCTTTCTTCGAATTTTGGTTTAACTTTCGATACAACTATAAGGCCACACCAACTCAATCGGTCTTTGATGACAAATCCACTCAAGGTGAAATTCTCGAAAGCGAAAGGACCTGTTCACAACCTGACCGTTGCTTTTGGATCGAAATTTATGAGGAACTCCGATATGCGTCATGGTGTATGAACAAGCAAAAGAGGCCTGCACTATGGCGAACCTGTAGCGAATGTACGATTCCAAAAAGTCAACGAATTAATAAACTATGACAGTTTAACACATCTTAGTATTAATGATTATTTTATAATTAGTTAATTATAGGTTCCCTAAACAGCAGGATTCCATTCAATTATTGACAGTAAAAAAGCTTTAACTTCATTAGAAACACAAACTTTGAACACATTTAATGAGGAAATACCCAAATATGATGAAGGATGCAGACAGGTTATTAAAAAAATTATTATCAAAATACATCTGTAACCTTTACTTACACTTGTATACCCTTCAGTACTAGTCCCAAAGGATTTCCAAGGAATCCCTAGGGTGTCTCACGTGGAAATTTCCATACAAATTGTCGAGAAATTTTCATAAAACAGCCGTTCGTGGCGAGGAATTCGACGTACCCGGGGAATACCCTAGGAATTTCTGAGGCATATCTCTGAAATTTCTGGGGAATATCGAAAAATAAGCCAGGTCTTTTCTCGAAAAACGAACTAGAGGAATTTTTAGGGATTCCTCGGCATTCTGTTTAGTATTCATCGGGGATCTCTTTAGTTATACCTCGGGAATCCCTGCAGTATTTCTTTGAATTTCCTCTAGTATTCTCATTGTAAATTCCTTCATGTAAATCCAGAAAAAAACAAGAGAGAACGCTATAGTCGAGTTCCCCGACTATCTGATACCCGTTACTCAGCTAGTGAAAGTGCGAAGGAGGTCTTCAACACTGACAGCTTTTGGCGGTTTGTGGGCGTTAGAGTGGGCATTGCAAAACGATTTTTTGCAAATCGATAGAAATTTACAAGACTAATACAAAAATGAAAAAATATCAAAACATTTTTCAAAAGTGTGGGCGGTTTTAAGCGGTTTGTGGGCGTTAGAGTGGGCGTGGCAATATGAATCGACAAACTTGCGCTGCGTCTATGTCCCTGGAGTCTGTATGCCTAATCTCAACTTTCTAGCTTTTGTAGTTCCTGAGATCTCGACGTTCATACGGACAGACAGACGGACAGACGGACGGACAGACGGACGGACAGACGGACATAGCCAAATCGACTCGACTATTGATCCTGATCAAGAATATATATACTTTATATGGTCGGAAACGCTTCCTAATTAATGGAATTAATTATACCCGTTACTCGTAGAGTAAAAGGGTATACTAGATTCGTTGAAAGGTATGTAACAGGCAGAAGGAAGCGTTTCCGACCATATAAAGTATATATATTCTTGATCAGGAGGGACATAGACGCAACGCAAATTTGTCGAATCATGCTGCCACGCCCACTTTAACGCCCACAAACCGCCCAAAGCTGCCACGCCCACACTTTTGCAAAATGTTTTGATATTTTTTCATTTTTGTATTAATCTTGTAAATTTCTATCGATTTGCCAAAAAACTTTTTGCCACGCCCACTCTAACGCCCACAAACCGCCAAAAGCTGTCAGTGCTGAAGACCTCCTTCGCACTTTTACTAGCTGAGTAACGGGTATCAGATAGTCGGGGAACTCGACTATAGCATTCTCTCTTGTTTTTTCCTTTTTTTGTTAGCGTTATTTTTGACACATGCCAGTGCGTGAGCTTATGCTATATGTAAAGAAAAATATTTTAATAATATATATTAATATCATGTGGTTTGGAATGCAATTAGCAATGCTAATTTACCAATACAAAGCACTTACCGGTTTTATTTATAATACTTCACGTTGACAAGTTTCTAAATACCACTTGTCACGTTCTAGCGCGTGCCAGGGTATTTCCGACCATGATGATCACTCGTAAATAAAATGACATAGGGAAATAATTAATAGCGGACGCATTGGCGTTACCTATAGCGACAGTTTAATTTCTATTAAAATTTAAAATCTCTAAATCAACAAATATAAATTAAATATACACTTAAAAATATATAAATATCCCACCAATCATTAGCACGGTATCCAGAAGTCTATACATAGCGTTTTTTTCTCTACTTCGATTTTGTCTCCTCTCATCTCTCACTCTCTTCTTCGGTCACTGCTCTGAACTACTTCGAAAAAAAAACAACAAATATGATCTGCGGGCAGAGGCAACGGCATAGCCACGACACAACTTTGCTAAGAAAGATTTGTTTTTGTTTTTTCGAACTCTCGCGGGGAAAAATACGGGCGACGAATTTTGGTACTGAAGGGTAATAATAAAACTACATACATACAATATACTGGTATCCTACATTAACATATGTACTTTCGAACACTTTGTTAAAAACACATTTTTAGAGATAGGAAATGTTTGCAAATGATAAATTTATTATAAAAATGCAGATAATTTTAAACTTAAAATATATAAACACAATATCTGTACCAGAGAGATTGCAGTTTATTGATTTCAGTGCGTCAGAGTTGGCAGGCTACGTTCTGAGAGAAAGTACAAAGTATGACATAAAGCTTAGTGTGGCCTCCTCTTGGTGACCAAGAACTTATTGCACTTCAATCTGCAATCTGCATTGGTCAACAAATTTGAATTTCACAATGCAGTGAAGCAAATTCATCACCAAGCTTTTAATTTAAACACAGATCAAAGTTTTAGAATTTTTAAGAAAAGCTCCTGGCCGCGGTTTGGAGGAAAGGAATTATTCTTAAGCTGACAATTCTATTGTGAAACGGAGAAAGATCGGACACCGATTGAAAGATTAAACTTATAAATCCATAAAAGAATAACCTCTGTCATATGATGAATACAAAATAAAAATTATATATTTTTTTAAATAATAACCATATATAAAAATTTATTGGCGTCCAACGTGGGGCAGTGCATAATTATAATTTTTCCTGTTATTATAGTACCTGTTATAATTGTTATTTGGACGATTGTAGTTATTATTCGGACGATTGTAGTTATTATTCGGACGATTTTGAATCCTAATGGAGCTATCAACTTCCATAGGTTCTGGTGGGGGTTGAACTTTGGAATTGTTGTTAAAATTCCAATTGTTGTTTTGTCCAAAGTTACCGTTTTGTGGCCAATTATTATTCATTCTATTTGAAATATTATTATTCTGCCTAGAATTTACTGGGTTAAATCTGAGGTTGTTTCCCTAATATTTATTTTCATTTCTAATCCCATAATACATATTTGCGAATTGGGCTCGAAAGTCCAGTGGGTTAAGAGAAAAAAGTTTCTGAGATTGAACCATTCAATCCAGAAATAAAAATTCGAAGAGCGTTGCTCCTTTTGTTTTTGGTAAAGATTTAACTACTTCTAGAGTAGTTTCGCATTTTACATTTGGGTCAATTGTTTGGAGTTTATAATCTTCAACTTCCTTTTTGTTTAGCTGTTAACTGTCCCTCTATCCCTTTAATTTTCCTGAAAACTTCACCTAATTGTACACTTATTAATCGGTTAATTGATTCTATAGTCAGGTTGCTGGCGCTAGATAACCCGCCCGCAGAAAAGGCTGAACCTCCGATTCCCATTTTTAAATTGAAATTCTTAAAACTATTTATTAAATTTTCCAGATTGTTCTTTTTAATAAGTTTTTAAAATTAATTTAGTAATGTTTAATTTTAAAACTTTGTAATGTTGTCTGTATCTCGGACTTATTTTATTAATTTAAAGTCTAATTTTTCTGCTCACGATTCTTTCTGTTGGAGTCTTCCTTCGGTGTATCTTCCGTTGGGGTCTTCCTTCAGTTAAATTGTTCTTCTTATTTCCCGTTGGGGTCTTCTTTCAGTTAATTTGTTCTGCTTATTTCCCGTCGGGGTTTTCCTTCTCAGAATGTAACTTGTTGACAAAGTTTCAAATGGTCTTCCTTTCTTCTTTAACGTTTTGTATTTAGGTTTCAATTAATTCAAAGTTTAATTTTTCGTCAGGTTTTATTCACTTTTTAATCACTCGCAGTTTTGGTTTTTTGTTCGGTTGTTTTTTTTTTAAATTTTTTCTACTTAAAAAATTATTTGATTCACCTCTCTTTCTGAACTTTGTATTTGTACTGATTAAGTGCTGTCGGTTTTTTATTTAATTTGTAATCGTTAAATTTTATTATTCTGAACTTTTTGTATCACCGATTGAATTGTTAATGACGCGAGTTCAAGATTTTTGTTTACCTATTTATCATTAAACTTTTCACATCCAACCACCAATGGTGGTTGGCAGCGCGAGCTCATGTTTTGTATTTTACTTGTTATCGTTAAATTTTTAATAACTGAACTATTAAATGCACTGATCCACGTGGGGCGCCAATTAATTTTATACTGCGGTGATTATTTAAAAAAATATATAAATAATTTTTATTTTGTATTCATCATATGACAGAGTTTATTCTTTTATGGATTTATAAGTTTAATCTTTGGATCGGTGTCCGATCTTTCTTGCGGCTTGATTCTCACGACTTGCTGGGAAGATTTGGATTTGTTTATATAAACAGTTGCAGGACGGCGAAGTGCAATTTTTACAACAAAGGAAAGTCAATCGTAAAGATTGGATTTCGAAAAATTGTTTATAATTTGGGCAAGGGCCCCTGAATCATGGGTTGCATAACTTGCAGGGCCCAAGTAGAGGAGTGCATAGTACAGGACACCAGATACCCGGTGAGGAAAGGCTCCTGCCGCCGACTCGTATTGTACGAAACGGTCGAATTGTTGGTAATGCTAATAGACATTTCTGTTATTTATTTTATTTATTATTTCATTATGTCTATTTGCATATATATAGTTGAAAAATGTTCGCCTAGGCTGTGAAGCTTTGCGTCAGTCCGGCCTTCCTTAAATTATTTGAAGAATCTTCCATGGGTCCCCAGATCATTGCTTGAATGGAGATTGGGAATAATCGACACACCCAGCTTTGTGGGAGGGGCCGATAAGTTGAATGGAACAGCTATTACAGCAACCTTACATAAATACGCCATGGTTCAAAAGATCTGATTTTCACTGCATCTACTGTAAGTTTTGTTTGGGATTGTCAGAGTCTTCCGTTGTATCTTTAGCTCGTGGAGGTCCAGTGTCAAAAATATCTTTACCTACGTCACCATTCTTATCGTCTGTATAACTTGACTGTACTACTTACGCACACCTAAAATTATATTATTTTAAAGTGCTAAAAGGCTGAAGGATCTACAATAACTGTGGACAATCTTGTTTGAGGCCAGGCCCAATCTCCATCTAAGAATTTTAAAACTTTTTAAATTAATAAACTACAAAACTAAAACTCGCGTTCCTAGAAAAATCAGACACTTGGACAACATTATGAACCTTCTATAATTATAAAATCAAATGTACGTGAGAGAACTATGTTGTTTAGTCCTCGACTATCAGGTAACGGAAACTCTACCATTTCAATCTTCGAGTCAGACTAGTGTGGATAGATATTTAATTTATTTGACACGTTAAGCAACATATTGACATCTTATAGATAAATTACAGAACAATGCCTGAAGCACAATCAGGACATTGACAAAAATAGTTTTGTATATATATGGTGACAATCTTATATTACATAATTTCAATGTGGATAATATATTTTATTTCCAAACACAACTACATCTGAAAATTTTTCTACGCCGTATTAGTTTTGAAAATAATATTTTTATTTTTCTAATAAAGTCAAAAGGTTGATTTTGATGTTGACATTATTGTAAAACCATGCAGTTCTGGCAGTCATTCTTGATACGCGCCTATCGTTGCGGAATAAAACTTACAGGGAAGGAATGTATCTATAAATTTAATATCTCTCTGTCATCTCTCTGTAAAAATAATGGACCTTTTTTATATAAAGGTTCTTTCGTAAATCTTTCATTGCACGGATACTTTAATGGCGTGATTCACATAGTGGAACATGAGGGACAACTGACTTTTAGAACTGCAGGTATTTTCCATATATATGTTAATGCTTCAGAAGCAGAATATTCTAATTACTCTAGATATTTCTGGCATACCACTTTGAGTAAGTACCACAAAAACACTGCAATAACCATTGAAAAGCCTAGACCCTTTGCGATTAAAAAGACTAGTTCTGAGTTATAAAGCGAAGATAAGTTAAAATATAAAACTGGTAAAGTGATTCATTGCAAATGTCACGATAGGAAAATTGATTTTAAGATAAAAGAAAACTTGCAAAAAATAAGTTGTCCTTTTGGGGAAAAATGTCTAAATTGTAAAAAATTAATTTAAACAAATTTAGCTGAATGAATAGCCAAACAAAAGGTACCTTAAAACTGTATGAGATAACTTAAAAACGCCTATAAAGAATTAAATTCTATCTCCTTTACATAAGCTTCTCTTAGCATTTTCTCGCGTAACCGGGTTACATCCTCGTCTATCCGTACAAGAGCTCGAATTTTCTAAAAAAAAAATTTGGAGAATGTTCAAATTTCCTTCGAAGGCTATTTACTATTGAATTAAGATTACCTCACTCAATTCACCAGGAGTTCGTTTCCACAACCAGAACATATAAATTGGTATATAAAGCATGGATGACAACGCCGTAAACCAACCAAAAGCATGCGCCCACCATGGATAGCTGTAGTCCAAGTACTTAATAGGAGTCCACTGAACTATGTTAAAGAAAAACACGCCCTATAAACAAAAAATTATTAGATATCACATGGTTGTTTAATCATAATACTAACCAAGCATATAGCGGGCGTTGTGATACACCAGCAAAACTTCCACCAAACAGTAGGATAGTATCCGATCATATCCTTAATTCCGTCATAAAATCGATCCACTCCATAGCACCAAGATATTGAAACGCACTCAAAGAATATAAGCCACAGTAAGCAAAAACCGCTAACTGCATATGAATCCAATATTTGAAAAATATACATGCCACCCTAAAAAAGAAGGAAATCCAGTGAATAAAGCGTCATAGCGTTGCCAACCTTGAAACATACTTGTGTAATACAGGTTAAGCCCACTAAGTAGCTAAGTGCACATACAATAGCAATAAAGATTTCTTTTCGCTTCCGCAGCAATTGAGGCCATTCATCAATAATGGCAGTGATGAAACCCTCCATTGTACAAAACTGTGAGTCCAATCCAATGAGCAAAAGCATAAAGAAAAAGAGGCAAGACCACATTGGAGACCCTGGTAACTGTAAAACTGCCGATGGATAAACAAGAAATGCGAGGCCGGGTCCTGATGCAGCTACATCAGCCACTGGTCGCTGTTGCTCGTGAGCCATGAATCCTATTACCGAAAATATTACAAATCCAGCAAACATACTAGTGCTGGAATTAACTGTGCAGACAATAAGCGCGTCCCTAAAAAAATTAATAATTTGTTATTTTATTTTTTGAATGCTATGACCTACTTGTAGACATTGTTGGTAAACTTGTTGTAACTTCCTAATGCCACCAAAGTACCGAGTCCAAGGCCGTATGAAAAAAATATCTGCGTGACAGCGTCGATCCACACCTAAAACACATTTTTAAAATAATTGACTTACTTATATAACTTAGACTATATTTGTATTCCATATATATATTTATACCCGTTACTCGTAGAGTAAAAGGGTATACTAGATTCGTTGAAAAGTATGTAACAGGCAGAAGGAAGCGTTTCCGACCATATAAAGTATATATATTCTTGATCAGGATCAATAGCGGAGTCGATTTGGCCATGTCCGTCTGTCCGTCCGTCTGTCCGTCTGTCCGTCTGTCTGTCCGTATGAACGTCGAGATCTCAGGAACTACAAAAGCTAGAAAGTTGAGATTAGGCATACAGACTCCAGGGACATAGACGCAGCGCAAGTTTATCGATTCATGTTGCCACGCCCACTCTAACGCCCACAAACCGCCCAAAACTGCGACGCCCACATTTTTGAAAAATGTTTTGAAATTTTTTCATTTTTGTATTAGTAGTTCTTTCTATTTACCAAAAAACTTTATGCCACGCCCACTCTAACGCCCACAAACCGCCCAAAACTGCCACGCCCACACTTTTAAAAATGTTTTGAAATTTTTTCATTTTTGTATTAGACTTGTAATTTTCTATCGATTTACCAAAAAACTTTTTGCCACGCCCCCTCTAACGCCCACAAACCGCCCAAAGCTGATACGCCCACACTTTTGAAAAATGTTTTGATATTTTTTCATTTTTATATTGGTCTTGTAAATTTCTATCGATATGCCAAAAAACTTTTTGCCACGCCCACTCTAACGCCCACAAACCGCCAAAAACTGTCATTCGCTCTTACACTAGCTGAGTAACGGGTATCAGATAGTCGGGGAACTCGACTATAGCGTTCTCTCTTTTTATATATATATATGTATATTTATATATGTTAGTCGTACAGTAAAAGCCTATACTATATTCCTTAAAAAGTATCTAATAGGTAGAAGGACCTTATAAAGTATAAATATTCTGGATTAGAATCACTAGCCGAGTCGATCTGGCCATGACTGTTCGTCTGTCCGTATGAACACCTCGATCTCAGAAAATATAAAGTTCAGATTAAGTAGCAGATTCCAGAGACATAGACACAAAGTTTGATTCTAAATGTTGCCACGTCAATTCAAACGCCTAAAACTGTCACGGCGTAACTTTTTACATGTTTGTTTTTTATTATATTATTGTTTTTCAAAATTTCTATCGATAAGTCAAAAAAAATTCTTGTTTGCAATCCCACTTGCTGCGTAATGGGTCTCTGATAGGCGAAAAGCTCGACCAAAGCGATATACTTTTATAACTTCTTATGAAAATAATAAAGATCTCTTTTACCTCAGAATTAGTCAACTTCGAAAAGTTTGGAATTATATAAAACTTAATGCCTTCCAAAGCGCCAGGTAATGTTATTCCGCGAACCAGAAGAATCGTCAGGAGGACGTAGGGAAATAAGGCAGTAAAATATACTACTTTCCCTGTCCATTTTACTCCCTTCCAAATACAAAAGTAGCAGAGGATCCAAACAAGTAATAAAGTTCCAGCCAACTCCCAGCGAATATTTCCAATCTCCTCAATACCATGCGATATTTGAAGTGCTCGACGCCTAAAACAAAAGATTTTTATGATGGATTTAATGAACTCGCACGTAAATTATTACGTACTCCCAAAATTCTTTGACTGGATCTGTGAGTTCTAAAGATGTAATGTTCACAGCAGATACAGAGCAAACCTTTTGCGTGGAGCCGTTGATAAACTTATCCCAGCAAAGCAAATTTTTTCTTTCATATTGACTGACACAGTTCACTGTGTTCCACCAATTGTTACATGTTCTCCAAGGAACATCTGAAATACAAATAGCAAATTTAAATGTATCTAAAATTAAACCAATAACAAACCTGCTCTCATCGACATGAAGAAGTAAAATACCGCCCAAGCAAGGATGACAATATAGTAAACATTCATCCAACAAGACATTACGGCAGCAGCATACCCAATTCCTTAAAAATAGATAGTCTTCAAAATACCAATGTTTATCTTGGCTATTGCATTCCCGTAACTTTTAGTAAGTCAGGTAAATAATCGAAAGGTAAAAAAACTATTTTCTATCGGAATATTCCTTATTTTCTTCTTTCCATTATATTTTTCCAAAAATATTTTCCTACCTTTAAATATGGGAGCGATTTTGAATACACCAAGCCCACCAATAGTCAACATTTGACCTAGGGCTAATTCCATGAAAAACATTGGAATCCCTGCTAAAAACAGTGTTATTATGTATGGTAATATAAAAGCACCGCCTCCATTTTTGTAGCACAAATAAGGAAATCGCCAAACGTTTCCCAATCCGATAGCTAGGCCTACTACTGATAGTATGAAATCCATTTTGGAAGACCATGATCCACGATCGGGGAGTTG